>NC_092865.1:62908886-63055098 GCF_032062135.1 Pyxicephalus adspersus | reverse complement strand
ATATATATATATATATATATTGTATATGTATAAATATAAAAGCATATAGTATATTTTTATATATACTATATATATATTTATATATTTATATTCATACATATAAAATGTCAAAGTACATAAATATAATGGAATGTCATTTTCTTGTTTTTAGTTGGTAAAACAGCTGCTGGTCATGAAGTGGTTGATGACCTTTGATGTTCTCCTTTGGTGTGGGAGTACTGTATGTAGTACTAGACATACTTTTTAATACTTCATTTTGTTTTAGCTGGCAGCCACAAGGAAACCAGAGACTCCTAACTGACAAGACACCAGCAGGGAACTGAATGGTCCTCTACACACACTGTGACATCTAAACCTTGATACACAATTAAATCATTGAACATTTAATGGATCTGTTTGATCACCTGCATATCATCGGCATCTTTACTATTTATCTGTTTATTTAAGCCAGGTCTTTATTCATGCACACTATCACATCTGTTTATATGCATTAAAAATGTTTATTTGCTATTGCAGAGTCATACAATAGGCAGGGCCAGGAAAATTAAAATGTTAGCATTATGCAAAATGCTGCTATAACTATTTACGTTCATGTATGTAAACATTCCTATATACAAACAGTGCTTATTTTTAGTTTTGAATATAGATATGGTGCATGCAATGGGCTGCAAAAAATGTGCTACAAAGATGTTCAGGAGACTTGGGGTCATTGAACAGGAATATTCTAAACAAAGAAAAACGGCTTTATTCTGCAATGTATCACATGGTGGCTCAGTGGTTAGCGCTCTGGTCTTTGCAGCAATGGGTCCAAGTTTTGAATCCCGGCCAGGACACTATCTGCAAAGAGTTTGTATGTTTTCCCTGCATTTGCTTGGGTTTACTCTAAAATCCCAAAGGAACATGTAGTTAGGTGTATTGGCTTGCCCTTAGATTGTGTTAATGACATATGACTAGGGATATCATGGTATGGTAGGGATATCAGATTGTGAACCCCTTTAAGGGGCAGTTACTGCCCTATGGCCTTTGTAAAGCTCTGCATAATATGTTTGTGCTATATATTCAAGTTATTAATAATTGCACAAAATATATTTCCCTATAATTACTTTATTTTACACTGCCCTGCCCAAAAAAAAGTCACACAATCTTTTATTTCATTGTACCACCTTTACCTTTGTTCACTGCACTCAGACACCATGATATCACTTCAATAAGCTTATGCAATATCACAACATTTATTCCTGTCCACAGTAGCATTTGCTCAAACCCTATATTGATGATGTGATATTTGGACCATTGTATAAAGTCTTCTCTGGCACACCTCAAAGATTCTCAATCCATGTGTAAAAATATTATCTCATGCTTCTTATTGACCCAGGTGAATTTTGACACAAAATCTCTAAGATTTCATTAGTTAATGGAACTTTAAGGGCCAACAAATTCAGAATTCACATTTATCAGTGTAAAACATTCTACTTTAATAAATAACCGCTAACATAAAAAACATGTTTAAAAATGTGCAAACCAAACACAGTACAAGATATTCTTGTTGGGGTCACGCTTTGGGGGTGTACCCACTGAAACATCAATGGCGGTCGTCATAATTAATTTTTATAGTAGGCTGTTATAAACTAACTTCCAGTCTAGATTTAAAAATGAATATTATGCCCTAATCCCCCCACTGCAAGGGTAAAATCTTGTTTTATGCATATGGTTTCTGTAAGAATTTAGTTTCTTCTTTTGTAGTGTTATTGATCTGGCATCTTTGGGGATGATGCCAATGCCTGCAGAAAAGTGCCTTACAGAAGAGGCTATAGGGGACCAGTAAAACATATACTACAGGGGAACTTGTGAGAGTGATATATGTATTAATTTATTGTGCTATTTAAAGAAAGCCTAGGCAAGAATAGACTTTTACCCCTGGAATGTGGTAATAGCCCCATCACAAGGGTAGTTTTCTATAATACCTGGATCTAGGCATTATACTGTACATATACTTGTACATAGAAACGATGTATTTAATGCACATAACCTACATCTATGCTCTTTGTAACACATTAACATAGAACACAATGTTTGTAGTAAGGACGTTCTCCTGCAGCTGTCTATGGAATTTTCAGAGGACTGTCACTCACAGTGGCTCCTCGGGGTGTGTAATTGAAAAAGAATCATCGAGCCTTCATTCATGATCTGTGACAGCGCTACCATTTTATCTCCCAGCAAATTTTGCTTTTTCAGTACTTGAACTTGTCCTTTGCCTACTGTTAAAACATTTGTCAAGCCAAATTGTTTAAATGATAAATGAGGTCAGAAGATCACCACCTGAAACCTAACACCATCAGTTTTTACCTAAACCCAAGATCTATAGCTCCAATGGAGATGTCTGAAAATAGTGTATTCAAAACACTGCATAGTTAAACTATTTCCACATAAATGGACACAAATGAAATTGAGGAACATTATGCAACTGAAATCTAAACTGAAGCAAAAGTTGTAAGATAAATAACTTTTAAGTAGCAACACCTTATATCACTTTTTAACACAGAGGAACACTTGAAATAACTTTCAAGTCTTCAGAGAACCTCTACTACAATTACTATATGTTTTATCTTATAAGAACCCATATTTCCTTTGCGTACTGCAACATCCCTACTTATAGAGAACAAAGAAAAAAGGACATACCAATTGGACTTTAACAGCAGTTATTTTCCATAAAAACTTTTTAACATTTTATTATAATTCAATAATAACATCCATCCATAAAAAAACTTTGCTTAATTTGTTAAAAAATATTGAGCTGACAAAGTACATATACTGAGATTTGTCTTTTATCCAACGCGTTTCGTAGACAGAGTCCACTTCTTCAGGGGTACGGTACAACACAACTAAGTATCTCAGCACTACAACACAATACAAAAAAGCTATTACTTCCATGTTTCACCACATATTTACACGAGTTTCAAATATCAACATCCTAATATCAATCCCTCATATAGATGACCAGTAAAACATAAATAATGCACTTTGTCCCCCAGTGCAGAGGCAAGCAATAGGGGAGTCAGCGGGGACCACAGACCAATACAAGGAAACACATTGTTTTTTTGTTAGCAGTAATTTAAGATTAAAGGTACATTTATCAGGATACTACTTAGGCACTATTAACATTTTTGGACGTTTCCCATATATCTTATCTACAGTTTACCAACAAGCAAGTAGTGCCCCATGTACAAACTCTACTCGCCCTGCAAAAACTGATAACATCTTTTATACATAAACTGATGATGATTAATAAATACCATCTATGTACAACCTATTACAATAAAACAAATCAGTGCTTTATATTAAGGTATTTCTCCATGTCAGGGTTAATGGGATATTAAACAAACACATATCAAAAATTAATCAGGGTTTATCTCTGCTCCTATTTACATAATACATTCCCAATCTTCATTAATGCTTTTAATCCCATGTAAACATTTCATGCACTCTCCCTTTCCCTTTAAATATGGAAAGGTAGATAAACAGATCCGTTAGTTATCTCGTACTATATCAGCATTGGGAGTTATGTTGTAGCCTCATTTATTATTGATATTGTTAAAAAAACAAAAGAGGTGCTAACATTGTGTAAACATCCTAATTTGTAGTGCTGGTAGGTTATAGTCACAAATTAAGGTTCACTTGGACATATATGTGTGATAACACCTGGGAAGGGGACTTTATGGCTATGTAGACACGTGCAATGGTTCTCGTTCAATAATCAGCTCAGGGCCGATATTGGACGAGAATCTGGTGTGTGTACAGTGCTTGTCCATCGTCTGAACAACCATCCTGGCGGATCCACAGACAACAAATGATGGTAATGAAAGTGAAGGAGAGAGAGCACAGTTGGGTGCTGCTCCATCGTTCTTCCCCTCTCCTCTTCATAGAGCACAATGGCGCTATATGCACAGCACTCATTCATGCATCGTGCAGTCTTTGTCGTTGGAAAGGATCGTGAAAGATCCTTTCCAGTGACAATTATTGCACAATTGTACATAGCCCATGTTTCCACTTTGTGTAAATACATCCATATAATAATACAAAATAAATGATATATTATAGCACCTTTATACTTTTTGAGTTCAGATCAGGAAGAATTAGAATTTCTCAGGTCTCCATGACATTATTAAGTGGCCTGTTTTACCATGCCTTAAGGCACCCTATTCATTTTAAATAAGCTGGCAGTGTGTTAAATATTGGACACATACTTTATACACAGTACATCACAAAGTAGAATACGGCCTAGTACTGTAAATGCCTTTTGATTGTACTTTGCTCAGTCAAATTTTCCACCAACCTAAAATCCAGTATAAGCACCTCAATGACCAGCAGCTATTATTGGACTTCACAATAGGAGAACTTGGCAGATCTCTAGGTTGGGGCAATACCAAGGCATTAGTAAAATCAGTGCCTAGGATTGGGGTGCTCCCAAAGAATGTGTGGACAGTTGTCAATGGGACAGGTGTCCCCAATGGTAGTTGTAAGGACTAAGACACAAACGATGCCCCAGTATCCTGATACAGAACATTTTTTTGTGGGGGTAATACGATGTAATAATATGAGATATTATACAGTTAAAAGAATATTCTATTTCTTACGAGCACTTCTGATAACCTGAAGCACTGGATGGTGAGTGAATGTAGAACTGCAAACCACCAATGATAGAAATACATAGTAGATTCTTATGTACGGCCAACATAATTTTACCTCAAATTTGTTTTCCCCACATAATCCAATGTTAATATCACTACTATTCTTGGGGCACAAACCAATGATTTGGCTCCTTTTTATTTGGTTTGTAGTTTGGACTGTACCTAGACAAAGATGTCGAGTGGAAAGAGTGAATCCAGTTACACACATATATATATATATATATATATATATATATATATATATAATTTATTAAATATAGTGATTGCATAGGGTGAATTGAGGGTTATGTAGTGACCGATACAATTCAAGACTGCCATGGCTTACCCATTCTTGGCTGCTGGAAGCCAAAATCGTATTGCTATGTGCTATTACTCACCCTGGCTGGAGGAGACCTTCTCAACTATTCTACGTAAAATGTACCAGGGAAACTTTGCTAATGATTACTGTATCTGCCCTATTGTATGATATTGAGAACAGCAACAAAAGAAAAATATCCTTTAAATAAATTATAATAAAAAATGGCTAGCAAACACTGAAAATGTATTGGGTATAAAATAAGAAATGCCCCTGTATATTGCATGTCACTGGGAAAAGGACAACCTTGAAGTGTTGGTCTGTGGAGAAAAGGTCTCCATAACTGTTGGTCAATTAGAAATTTGTTCTTTACATTATTGGTCAATGGGAATTTCCGATCCCCCCTAGTAAGAACCCATAGTAACTAGTGAAATAACCATAATTGACAAAAGCAGGTCCAGAGAACAGTTATGCCCAAGTTCTTGGCTAGCAAATGTTATTTCTAAAATGTATTAAAGATCAATTTTGAACCTATTAAAAATAAAATAGAAAAATAATGGTTTGCTTTAACCTATAGCAACCTATCAAGTTTTAACAATCACCAGTTCAAAGCAGCATCTTGAGCAGTGATTTCTTATCGGTTGCTGTGAGTTACTGCACTACATTCTATTTTCCAATACATTGGGCTCCATGTGTCAGACAGGGAATCTGACATTCCTTTAGACATTCCCATGTGGATAATCAGTTACTGTCATTGTAAAACATGGACCTGGAAGTTTCCCACCAGGGAATGCTTGTGGGAATGTCACATTCCCTATTTTATAAGTAAAGCTAATTGAGTTGTTTTATCTTGTAATACCATGTAATGGTTTAATGTACAAAAGCAACATGTAGCTGTCTTTTTCATCTTGCTATCTAACAGACAAAGGGCAACAGGACATAACCAGCATATATAAAGAGACCAATAAAACTGAAATAACACTTTGCTTATAAAAAGAAACTTCATGCCTGATGATACCCCCTAGAAAGCTTCCCTTGGGATAAAATTAAACTGCATCTAATGTAACTACAATGACACATTTCTCAAGTTTTTTTTAGTTCTTTTATATAAACTTTGTCTTACATTACAATGGTATTATTGCAGTTGTTTATAGATTCTTTAGACATTATATCTGTCTAATGCTTTGAAACAATTACTTTACACTGTTAGGGGACAAGTTTTAAATGAACACAGCCAAATTTTGTTTCAGCTTTATGATATAATGACAATGATCCATTAGATTTATTATAACATATATATAGTATATTACAGAATAAAGAATTAAACTAAAAAAACAGCTTGGGAATCCCTACTTTTTAACCAAGTTTTCCTCGTCCTGTATCATATATTAATATAACATTCTCACATTTGTCCATTTCCCACAATTGCAAAGCCTTACAGTCTAGGTTCTGAAATATCTGCCTACAATCATTTATAATATCAGATAGAATTTACTCAGTCAATACATTCTATAAATACCTAAAAACACATGCACTTTTAACTTACACTGTACAGATGTCTGTACCTAGGAAACATATGAGGAACCCTATACATATTTTATGAGACGCTCTAGCCAGAGGCCCTGGGGAGACTTATCTTCTAAATCTCAGGAAAAGTTTTAGGAAATTGCTGTAGGGTTGAGAAATGTTAGCACTTTGGGTTTTTTTCATTTTAATTTTCTCTCACCTTTCATTGCTGGCTGCTCTCTTGGCCTTGTTAGCAGATTTTTTCAAACTTGCACAACAAAAAGGAAAACATTGAAAAAAGTTCAGACTTGTCTTGGCTACTCATCCATCTTCATTAATGGTCTTTCTAAGAGTGAGACACGTTCCTTCTCATCGCCTGCACACGTTTGTGCTTTGCATGTCGCCCATCACAAGAGCAACTGGCTATTTTTGCATCTCAAAGCCCTTTGCAATATTCTTTTTTTTTTCTTTGCCCAGGCATCATCAAAGAGATGCTGTCCCCTCTACTCACTCAACAGGCCGAGGAGTGACTGACTGTCATGCCACATTGGACAGCTGTAACGGGCAAAGCTCATCTTCAGTCCTAGCCCCTTTTTCTCTTACTTAATCTGCCTGAAATCGAGGTCACACAATTAAGCTGCCTTTTAATCCTGTGTCGTTTCTGAATTCTTCTGAATTATTACTCCTGCCGGTCCTGAACAGATCAGGTGACAGCAGATGTGCATTCTGGTCGCTGAGGCTTGTGATTGGAGACGGCGTTGTGCACGCTTGTGTGTGTCCGTCTTTCACAAGACATCGATTTAAAAGCCGATGACAGGTTATGACAGTTCAACTTGTTTACATTAAGCAAGGGATCAAGCCAGAGATTACAACTACTGATCACATAATATTACTATTAATTTTATGTAGAAAGAACAATTAGATTTTATATATAATGCAATTTTTTTCCCTACTTGCAAACATTCGCAATCACAGATCTTTTTTGTAAAAATTCTGATATTTCCTTTGTGATCTGGCTTCCTATTTTTAAATAATAAGCAGAATGATTTTTCAGTTTTTTTATATTGATCAGTAAATCATGCGGTATCACCTGCACCCTCCTTTTCAAATCGTTAATGTTTTACTGTTTAATGTTACTTTCACCTGAGATCCATTTATCGTTATTATCAATGTAAGCTGGAAGAAAAGTAAAGAGGGACATATGCCGATTATGTAACCTGCCATTGCTGATCTGGATTTAAAACATACAGCTTGCTTACACGTTGTTCTAATCATCTGCATTTGAATCATTGATACAGAAAGAGTATGCAGCTCAGGTGTGCAGAAAATGTCTTGTTTCAGGTGACTAAAAATACTGAAACCAAAAGATCAGCTTACATGATTTAGAATAATTTAAGCAACTTTAAGGTCCACTTTACAGAGATCTGTGCATTGCCCCCATCATGGCCACCACTGGAGGGAGCACTTCAGGTTAAGAACAACCCTCTCCTACTTACCTAGAGCTCCCCCTAGAGGAGCCCCGAAGTAGTTCATATGGCAACACAACAGGGTGTAAAATCAGAAGGGTGCAAGGTGCAATGGGGAAGGGGGAACACAGATCTATTTGTCTGGAGAAGAGTATTCTTTATATGTGGCAAGCAGGGGCATTAACAGCTGAAAATTCTGCAGTGTATCATGTAAAGTGTAACTTTCACTAGGAGAAATATAGGGGCTGCAAATATTATCCTCCTTTTATGAATTGCTCTGATATGCAAATAAAAAAATGCCATAAGCTATACAAATGACCAATATCAAACTGTAAAATTATTTGGGAAAATATTAAAAAAATGTGTTCCTAAAAAGTGCTGAAAGGGAAAATTTCCTTTAACTCTATTTAAAGGATGGGATTAGTGGGCTTTTCCAAGTAAGCAGTGACAGATAAATATAGTAAGCACTTGTATGAAAAGCACTCACTAACTTACAGGGCCGATGTACATGTATAAATAACCATGTAATATATAGTGCTGGGCTTTGCTTTTCTGAGTGCTGGTCACATGGCGTCATATCGGTATCTCTCCCCTTCTCCTATATGGCAGAGGACGGGTACAGAAGGGTTAATCTTTAGATGGGAGTCACGCTTCTCCGCACAGCTGCCAGTTTATTCTATCCACTATTTGTAGTGTGTCTAAAATTAACGTGACAAATGCCCTCTGCTTGCTGGTTTGTGAAATACACATCAATAAAGATATTCACACATAAACATTTTAGGTGATAAGATTTGCGTGCTGACTTTGTGAATGCCAATGTATTCCCGGTACAGACAGACGCGTGTAAAATGTATATGAGCCCAGTCTACATTTCTCCCTTGTTTAATGGCTGTGGGATCCAATTATTGTCATTGGAGCGAAGGTACAGATCACTGTGGATGTTATGTTTGAATAGGGGGCCAGACAAAGATCATTAGATATGTAGCATTTACATTTGCTCATTCACAGTTTATGGACCAAATTTCATGTACATTTACGTAGACTGGTAGTCAGTGTACAAAAATGGCCCCCAATATGACCTTGTCTTTGGACATGTTATATGAACATGAGCTGGGAATGTTTAGGAACCTATCATTAGGTTGTGCTTTGGCCCCCTGTAGCCTCCCTGCACAACCATAAAATAAAGGCAGCAGCCAGTATCTTTCTGCTCCATCTAAATGTTGGTATAGATCTGTTTGGAGGGTGATAGAGAGGTTTTGGGTCTCCCTGGAACAAATGACTTGGAGCATTGTGGCCCCTGTATATTCAGGGAGCAAGGGTTTGGGTGTGAGCACTTCTCCATGTTGTACCAAGCATATTTTACACCCACAGTAAAGTCCCTACCCAGTTTTCCTCTATCTGTCTAAATTATTAGAATTAGTAATTGTGAAATAAAATAATACTAATTAGGATGGGGGCACATACTACAAACGGGAAATCTTGATTATGCAGACAACTAATACTAAATCAGATACTATAACACTACAGCTACAAACAACCAGTAAGATAATGTTCCCGTCACAGGCATTACAGCAGTTAGAACTTGGAAATGAGCCGCCAATTTACTCTGATCTGGCCGTTTGTGTCCCTTACTCTCCCATACGAATTGTCTATGTGTCCCAATGTGCAGGTCCATGTGGGGGAGTTGAGCTGAGGCCACAGAGCACTTCAGCGGCCAGTAGTGGCACAGCACCCCTGGAATATCAGTATGCAGTACCCCCTCCCCTCCAACTTTTCCATGTTAGTTTGAAGATCTGGCCTCAACCATAAAGCCATCAATGCCTAATAATACCACAATGCATGTTCAGTGATTTCAGGCTACAGACAATATCACATTGCTGATAGGTAGGTTACATACCTGCAAAAGAACTACAGTTCTCTGCAAGACCTGTGATGATGTACATACAAATATAAGGTTTGGGTACCTATGATCCAAAGTCTTGTAAAGGATCATTATTGATCTATGAACCACAGATGGGGGCAAGATTAATATAATCAGATTT
The DNA here is from genome assembly GCF_032062135.1 of Pyxicephalus adspersus. NCBI lineage: Eukaryota > Metazoa > Chordata > Amphibia > Anura > Pyxicephalidae > Pyxicephalus > Pyxicephalus adspersus. Next base: position 63,045,101 of record NC_092865.1, on the reverse strand, counting down.
TTATGGACAAACGTGAGGACAAAACCCCCATTATAGCCCTCAGAACATATTGGTTAATCTCTTTTGGGATGGAATTGCAAATATCTGCTCACCAATAACTGATTTGTTTTGCTAAAATTCCCAGTCTCAGGCAAACTGATTTGCCTGGCACTCAGGGTCATAGGGTTGGTGATGCTGGTACAGGAGGTAATATAGGGGGCAGGACTAGCACTCAAGGCCATAGGGTGGGTGACGCTGGTACAGGAGGTAATATAGGGGGCAAGATCAGCACTCAGGGCCATTGGGTGGGTGACGCCGGTACAGGGGATCATGGGGTGGGGGGACAAGACTAGCACTCAGGCCCACAGGGTTGGTGATGCTGGTACAGGGAATCATGGGGGGCCAAGACTAGCACTTGGGGCCATAGGGTTGGTGATGCTGGTACAGGGGGTCATGGGGGGGACAAGGTTTGTACTGTCTGGCAATAGAGGGGGTAGGTGGTACAGGAGACAACGAATCCCAGAGGAGGGTCATGAAAGGGTTAAGGATGCTACTGCCGTGCCATAGATAGGGGTAAGGCTGGTACTGGGAGACCACACAGGTGTAAGGCTGGTGTGCACTTAGGCTGGTACTGGGGGTAAATATCACTAATGATTATTAACTAGATAAATTATTTTATCATTCAACATTCACCGGTGCTGGACAATTCCAACCACAAAATGGCGAAAAACTGGTTAGACAGTTACTAATTATGGCTCCTCATTGAGCTCCAGCCAGTCCTTGAGTATTTGTCTGCACTGGATTCCAGCTCGAGCATTATAGACTCCCAAACTCTCCTTTCTTTATTAGTCTTTTCATGTCATTGCTATTGATAGGAGGCACATGGAATGATGGCAAGGGGACATTTAAGAGAGAATCCATGAAAAAGCTTATTTTTGATCAATGTTCTACTGGACAGCTCTGCTATGCAGTTCAAGTAGAAAGCAACCTAAAGGGTTTACCTTAAATGTTAGATAATGGAGCCCGATAAATAAGAACACCCTCACATACAAGACAATCTTTTCCAGAAATTGTATTCATTCTTGAAACTAGTTTTGAAGACGTTTACAAATATAAGGTCATGCAAAGTTAAACCACATGTATACTCCGCATCCAGCAAAAACAAAACACTTGCTTCCAATACATATAGAGCACAATGAAAAAATATGAACCTCGGCTTAAATTTTGAGATGAAAGGCCGTGATTTAAGGAGTGATGGTTTATCTGTTATGGCTCTGTAACATTTTGTCTTTTATTATTGAAAGAGTTCAGAGTTCTTTTTTTAATAGGGCTTCCTTTTTTAATCTATCCGTTTTTGGCACAGGCATGTAGCTTTCTTTGTGAGATCATTGTCAAATATTTTCAAGTTATCTTTCAGTCAAAACAAGCTGAATCTACTTAGGGCTGACAGTGTCTTGATTATTTTAATAATACGTCCACCAAAAACTGATAATTCACAACTGGATGGATTCCATAATGCTGGAGGATATGCTGGCTGCTTACATACCTGCAGGTTTCCAACGGAGAAAGCTGTAAAGTTTAATTCCTGCCATTTCCCGTTAACAAAAGCATATGGCTCCAGGTTAAATGCTTAGGTTGATGAGTGTATGTAAGCCCTAACAATGAACTTTTCCTATTTGCTTCCTTTTTTCTTCAGTCTTGCACAGTTGTACAGGGTCCTATCTTGTACTAAAATTGCTTAGAAGCAATAGTAAGCCAGATAGAACCCCCCCTTCTTTATTCCCTTGCTGGAGGATGTCCAGCATCATGTTGCCCTTTGCTCCGCAGGGCTAAGGGCTCTTGAGAAAAATATTGGGACAGCGGGCTATGATGTTTCCCAGCAGCTGTATACAGCGCCCAGCTGGACCGTCATAATTTGCCAGAAGCACAGAGACCCGATAATGAGGTCTCCGGGTCTAGAATTAGATATGTATTGGAAACAGACAGACATTATGTAACCATTCAAACCCAGGGTGCTTTTTTAATATTTTATATAAAATAATTTTATGTAAAAATAAAAAAAAAAATCTCTCCCCAAATGAATCCCCAATTTATAATATTATTTGGGATTATCTGGATGACGTTTGCGTTCAATGCTCCAGCATCAAATACCAATTTGTGAGTATTTGCTGTTTTTCCACACACAAGGCTAATTTGGGGGAGGCAATTGACCTATCAGCAAGTTTTTTAGGATGTGGGGGATGTCCCCAAAGATAATGTCTAGGATCGGAATAGAACCTAGGCCTGCGAAGGGAAGAGTGCTAGCCACTAAGCCAGTTTATTAGTTGTACCGTACTGTTATTCCTCTGTCCCAAAAGAACTTCCTGATTCCATGATTCCAATCATGTGATCCAGTCCCCCAATATTATTTTACGCTTACATTTTATTATTTTACTTTGCTATATAAATAGTAGAGAGAGATAGAAAAAAAACAGAATTGAACCTACATTCAAATAGCTTGACAAAATCAGATTTGTCCTCTATAGCAATACAGTTAAATTAACTTTTTCTAGGTTCAGTAATAAAGTCAACACGTTTCAAGCAAATGGTTTGCCCTTCCTCTAGGTAGCCTGCAAATGTACTTCTACATGTTTCACTATTGGAAGACTGGTGCCCTATGAAAGTTGTTTATATACATCATATCTATTTGAAATATAGCCAACAAATGAAAAAGTCACGTACTATATTGGGCAGGATTCCCATAGACAATAAATTCTGTGTCTTCTCTGACGCATTGGCTGCATACATTTCTGCGTGTAGATGCATTTTACAGAACCCGCAAAACTTTTAGTTTGTGTTTCCATTGCTTAAGCCTTTCTTAAAGCTGAACAGACCTCACCCTGCTTAATTTATTGGATGGTAAACCAGTGACATTGAGGCCTATATATTCATCCTGACACAATGAGGACAGACCAGATGTAAGGATCAGGCCAATAACTCTGGGGAGTTTCCAAATTAACCCGTTCAGCCATGTGCAAGCCTATAAAAAAAAACGGCATTGTCTCCCAGAATCCTGTATTCATTACACACTCTCCACAAGGCTTATGGAGTTTGTACTCGGCGATGATTTATAAAGTGACAGCTGATTACTTGTAACCTGGCAGAGCACAGTGTAAAGGGATTTTGAGGGAAAACACGAATGATTATTCCAAAAGCTTTAAAACCGAGGACATTCTATCGAGTGATGATATCCTCAGCTAGATCATCCCCAAAGCTGCAATCCAGACACAGCTCATAAGGAGAATGTTATCAGTTGTGGGAGGAAAAAAAATCATTATCCTGCAAATAACATCCCTGGAAGCAATAATCTCAGATCTGTAGATCTGTTCATTTAATTTCAGTTAACCACTGCTGTAAAGCCATGGTATGGGATCTGTCCTTCCCATTGCCATTTGGTTCAACTTTAAACTTGATGGTGCACAACTAGTTGGTATTGAACAACTTGGATGGTTTAATTGTACCTGTCCTTTACTCCGAACTCTTACCCAACGGAAAGTTGAGGTCCCCAGGAATATCAGAGTGATGAGAATCAATTTGGCTCCATCTATATTTGCTATATCAATGCCCTATGCAGAGAGTTTAAACAGATCTTAGACAAATACAATTACATTTTAATTCCGCAAGTATGATGTGTAAAAGTATTATTGAGCAAAACAAAATTCAGAAATGTTAACTTCTGTATAAAATGATGGAAATGTATTTATGCTTATTACAATTTTATTCAATTATGTATGCTACGTCAATTGTTTATATGCAGTTACTCTTCAAACGCTCTCCACCATGTGCCCTGAGGAAGCCCTGAGAGTCGAAACGTGTCGGGGAAAGAGACGTCTAATGGTTTTAACTTCACTCATTGTCTAGTTCATGGTCTTATCCCCCTCCCCCACAAATTGCGTAGTGGGGAAGGCCAGTAATACTTTAATTTGTTGAAACTGTAGCTATATGCACAATTTGGATTTTTATTCAATACATTTGCCGCAATTGAAACACCCTGTCTTTCTTTCCTTTCTTTTTTCAGTCATTATATCTATCTATCAGGGTAGGTAGCCTAATCTTGTACTGAGATTATTGATTAGAATCTCTCTTCCAATAATGTGGCAATTTACTGAGTAAACTCAACCCTAAGCTTGGTAGAAAGGACTAATTTATAGTAATGTTTTTAGACTGAACCACAAAGCCGTTTGAGCTAAAAAAAAAAAAAAATTACTATTAATAACAATAAATTATTCTGATGTTTCCTGGTAGTAGTGTTGCCACACAACACAGTCAGACGCTACATGGACAGGTTGCAGGCCCAACTGCTTTCATAGACTTGAATTAAAATCTCATTTTGAACACTGAACACTGAAAATGGAAAGACAATGAAAAAACACCCCATTGTTACCAATAAAAAAAGCCTGCACAAGCATTAGGGAATCTCTAAAAATTCCAAGTGGTTACTACCTAGCTGCCTTATGGTTGCCACTTGGCATATGGAGGGGGATGGGAGTGGTAACAGCAGAACTAAAGGTGCGTACACACTTCCAATTTTTATCGTTCCAATCGAACGACGAACGATCGATTGGGCAAAAAATCGTTGGTAAAAAAGTAACCAACGACGCCGACGAACGAGGAAAGTCGCTGGAAACGAACGACCGGACTGACGGATCGGATTGGACGACGATCGTTGAGCATCGTTCGTGTGTACGGTCGTTCGTTGATCGTCCATGTTCCGAGCATGCGTGATGAACGAACGTCCGTTCACTTTCCTGTCGTGCACATAGTTCCTCTATCGCTCAAACGATCGTATCTATTGTGTGTACAATATCTATGAACGATCGTGTCGTTAACTCTATGTGCAGGATCGGTGCTATACGATCGTTCATATATATCGTGCATGAACGTTCGTCGTTCGTTTTCCAACGATAATAATTGGAAGTGTGTATGTAGCTTAACCCTAAGGAAGAATATCATGAGTCCCGGATGAAAGTATGAACATTAGCCAGGATCTGGAATAGTGAATAGAAACGTGGCGGGGAAACTTGGAAACCTTGACTGCTACTAGCTCTTTGTCCTCTTGCTACAGCATTTACAGCATTTCTCACTTTTATCAGCTTGTAGAGGTCATATGTATATAGGCTTACCTGGGCTGGGCTTCAGACAGACACCGTTAAATGCATGTGTAAATTCTAATATATTTGAGGGATTTTTTTTAGGTGATTGAGGAGAAGATCCAAAAATCCAGATCAAATGTTTAAAGACATTGATTCAATAATGATAAACAGTGCAAGCATTAACAAAACACATTGGTTTGTATTTTTAACATTTTGTGTTAAATTAAACTCTTTGTGGTCACTCAGTATGTGGGTTGGTGCTCTTGTTTTTTCTGCACCTCTAAATTTTTTATTGTTGTCTGTACCCCATTGAAGAGCTTGCCTATTTTTTTTAAGACCGTAGTCATAGGGAGGGAAGTGTGGGGGAATCCATAACATCCCTATCGTCACTGAGCCGCAGCGGAGGAGATATCTTCCAAACGGCACACTTATTCCTCATCTCCTAGTTTCATCTCCTAGTGATGGGATTTTCTTGGCACGGGAAGTGCATGGAAATCTCCCCAATGGAGCTAGTGCAAAAAAAGTACAACAAAAGTTCCAAATTGTCAGAAGTAGTTCCAGTAATCACTAACTTACACTGGACAGAGACTACATTGTAAAATTATATTTAGAGGAATTTATTAAATTTGGACTTCATTTATTTCTTTATTGTTTTCAAAGTATATTTCTGAAGGGGACTGGCTACGACAGCAAGCTGAGCTGGCTAACTTTACTAACTGAATTTAGGAGTGCAGCAACTTTTCTCCAAACATAAAATCCAGTAAAACAAGCCCAGGCAATCTGTGGATGAGCAATATTGTAATAGTTATACTTTAGACCCCTTATAACTCCTTACAACCTTGTACTGGTCCAAGTTCATCAATGACAATTACCATGTACGAAAAAGAACTTCCTAATTAGCAGAACCATTTAATTACTTTTATTATATAATGACAGTAATGGTTTGTTCCATATACTGAAAACTGTAACAACCTGTACAGCCAAAAGGTCCCTTTGGGGTTTTAAAGTCATCTCAGGTCACGTAGGTTTATGTGCAGCGTCACTTCATATACCTTTTAACCTGGTATACATTCTGAAATTTAAGGAACAAGTAGGAATGATTATTTTATTAAGTAGTATTAGTGTTATTATGTTAATGATTGTTATTACATGCGGATTATGCAATAAGTTTGGCACTACAACAATGCACACAAATTATTGTCTAAGATTAAGTAGAAAAATGGTCTATATGAAATATGGAAATATGATAAATCATTTTAGTTCACAGGCAATCACTTATGCTATTTTTCATCCTATTAACATGATCACACATGTCTTTATTGAATGTTCACATATACAAGTATATTCAAGCCCTTGCATTAAAATGGAACTTATTTTGGAACTTATGGAACTTATTATTATTTTTTTTATTATTTACCTTTGTATAATTTACCTAATTTACCTTTTTTATTTACCTTTGTATAATTTTATTATTTACCTTTGTATAAATATAATGACACCGATTTTCTTTCTGTTTGTCCAGTCCCAAAGACACAACAGAAGATGTTATAAGGATAGAGAAATCTCCCCTTATATATAGAATATATTTCATGCCTTATATACATTATTTTATTTGCAATTAAGCTTCAGACCTTTGTGGTCTATAGTGGTATATTGCATGCATGTTTATGTGCAGTATATTACATATGTTGTGCTAAAAAGCCAACCCATGTAATTGGATTGGGCTGCCAAGAAAAACTGCAGCTAATATATCCTTTATATCCTTATATTGTAATAACTACCTTAATTTATCTGTAGCGTTTTGTCAACTTAACCAAGCATACTGATGCTATTACATGTGGTCTAGAAATCTAGCTTCACTTACCACCAATCAAAAAAAAAAGGTTAATCATTACAAAATAAATATTAGTGCTTTTTAAATGTTCATAATGCTTTGTGGATTTTTAAACATTTATTTCTTTAACTTTAAAGGGTTAAAAGGAGTAAAAATGAAGTTCTATAAAACCAATTTTTGGGTTTAAAGTGTTTCAAAATATTGTGGATTTTTTTTTGTACAATGTATCATTCAAAAATCCCTTAAATATAATATGTAGGAAATCCTATTAAATATTGAGAACATTCTGTGAATAAGTAATAACTAGCATATACTGTTCTTTCCCAGTGGTGTAGTATGTTGCTCAGCCTATTGAAAATTCAGCCCAGGTCATTTAAATTATGACCTCTGTGCTGAGTGTTAGAAAAATAAATTATTCCACACTGGGTTTTCATTAAACTCCACTAGAGTTTCAGGTTTACAAATTACTTTGGACTTGCAGACATTCCTTCAGCGAACATTGCTACATTTTCTATTTGCAGTATGTCTACATTATGTCCTCCACCTTTTCCCGTCTTTCTGTGTCTTACTATTACATCTTATATACGACAACTGGAAAAAGGGAAAAGCGAGAAGGTGTTGTCAATAGCAGCCAATTAGATTTTATTCCATGTTGAAGGATAAAAGCAGTTTGTTTACTCTCAGGAGTATATATATATATATATATATATATATATATATATATATATATATATATATATATATATTGATATTGATATGTGTGAATGTATACTGTATATATGTCATTGCGGTTTTGGGGTCTACAGTATCTTGATCTTTAAAGGTTTAAAAGTCTCCATTTCCTCCCAACTCAGTCCAAAAAAGCAGAATATTTATCGCTGGAGCTACCCTTTTACTTTTACCTTCAAGAAAATAACAGGTATGTGATTAAAAAGTCATTTCCATATATCCACATGAGTTGGGCATACATGGAGGCAAACATTTTTCCAACCTTCATTGATTTATTATTACATACTAATACACTCTACATTATTAGTTATTTCACTATATGAACCAAAATGCTGCAAGAAGGGTTTTCTAAAAACGTATGTTTCTGTGCATGACTGCGGCAAGACATAGCTCTTTCGACTTGCCTATCACCCCCTTCCCCAGACTAACTCTACATTGATCTTCCAAAAACTTCCCAAACCTTTCACCCTCTTATACACATTTAACACACCAACATTGCTTAAATGGCTCGCAGGCCTTTTATTAAACAAATCTTTAAATAAATAACATATTAATAACGAATAATACCAATATATAAAATAATAATGACTACTTTAAATGTATAAATATATATAAATAACCAATACAAACATGTAAACTATTTACCTGAACAAATAAATATGTGATAATATAACAAAGGTACAAATCAACAATAACTTTGCATTACACTCAGAATTAAAGTTTTCTAGTTGCAGGTCCTCTGAGGTCCACCACTTATAAAAAACCTTGGGCTCTGCACCTTACAACGAATTGCTCCCAGCCGCTCATACACCGAGCTCGGGAACGCCATGACCCTTACTCGTGCAGACCCCACCACAAATTTACCAGACCGTCCAACCAAAACCGGGGACTCCATACCTTAGATGGGTCCCCCCCCCCAACATAACTATCAAAAACACACTCCCCCCGAGGACCTCAACTGCCACGACAGCCATGAACATTCCTGGCGATCAAAAAAAAAATCAAAACAAAAACAAAAGGGGAGGGAGGCTGGGAAAGCTTTACCCTTCCTGCTGTCTCTCGTTAAAAAGGACTCTATTTCCGTTTCCTGGCCTTTTTAACTCCTACTGACCCCTCCCATCAATCCCTCCCTGCGTCTCCCACCCCCCTCCTCCCCTTTCCCCTCTGCCGCACGTTCCTCTTCCTAACAATTAACCCTCTGCTGTCTCCCTACCTGCCTGCCCAGTCATGCTGGCCTTCCACTTTACTCCCTTTCTCGTGCGCTCCAGGCCTCCCTATATTGTAAATTGCACCAAACAGACCCAACTCCATGGTCATTTTTTTAAGGTGCCCCAGCAGCCCTTAAAGAGTTCTAGTTGCAATACTTACCTTCTCTCCACTGGATTATTCTATTTCTCCATTAGATGTTATCTGTGAATGTGATTGCACTTGGACTTGACATTGGGCCCCAAGCACTATGAATAATGGGTCTGAATTATTAATGCTCTCCAAGACTGGAGAGGATAGAATATCATGGGTGATCCAGCAAACCTCTAATAGATGTTGCTATTAGATGGCACGTGTTTTCAGTCCTGGACCAGATCCATTCCAGGTTCTCCTGGAATGGTTCTATCTTCACCAAAGCTTTAATAAATCAGGTCCACTATTTCAAGCTAGTGCACTAGTTAGCAGATCCCATCCCATGAAAATAGGAATGCAGTGAAGCAATTGGGGGAAAAGGGAGCCCAGAGTTTGTCTTTGAATGGGTGTTAGACTTTTACTGCAGATTGTGGAATATGGTGCTGTTAACTAAAGCAATTTGATTCTTCTGCCAGTACCTGTTCCAGTAACACAGTAAAGATTTTTTTATTAAAATGTTTTTTTTTACATTAATCATTTGGTCATATCAACTCTATTATAGACACCAATAATGAATTAATTAATTAAATTTAAAGGCCCAAATATATGTAGGTATTAGAATGAATGTAGTTCAAAGACAGGGGTTTCAGCAAAAATCAATATATATATATATATATATATATATATATATATATATATATATTGCTTGAAACACAGTAAAGCTGTTTACCTTCACGTTTTACTTCACCAACTTTTTATATAGAGAGAGTAACTTTGACTGCAATGTGCATGCAAATTTTAAAGTGCCCTCTCCAGTATAATGGAGAACTTGATAATAACATTGTATTTGTTGTTTTACCAATGTCCTAATAATTCCTTCGCTTTGTAACTCAAAAGTGCAACTAAAGTCTTTTCTGAAGTTTTAAGCAGAGGTATGGTATTTAGGTATAACCTGTTTAACAATTTGGTTGGTTTCTATTGCTGAGACATGTTTGCTTGTATGCCCCTGTGCTCATCTTCTAAAATAAACACAATCATGTACTGTCTGTACATCATCATGCGTCTATTGTCCTTTGGGAAGTAGTGGAAATCCTCTTGTTTCTGAGTTTTCATACTTAGATCCATAACACTCTGAACAAATAAAGTGCTGGTCCTCTTATGTGTTTGCATAATGTGATTTTTAAGTGGGTAAAATCCTGAATAGCATCCCAATTTTTACCACATCTGGTCGGCATAATCAATGGTTGTTCCTTTTATAAAACATATGTATTGTGTGGCTAATTCAAAATTAAACTCATGCTGCACCAATGCACCTTTGGCTACCTGTAGTGTAGCGAAAAACCTGGTATTCTTGCTGAAGGAGAGTCAATGATTCCCTATTCTTCCTCCATAATGCAAAGCTGGTGGCCAAATACTAAGTCCAAGTGCCATCAGCCCGGGACAAGAGAGTCCTTAGTCCTTTGGAAGTTCTAGCCAGATACTCATTTTCATCCTTTTTCCTGAAATATTGATTTTCTGCCCTGCCCAGTTTCATACAGTCTTTGTCATACAGCTGCACCACTTACTATTTATTCTTATGGCTTGGTCTATAGTTCTATGGATTGAATAGAATTTATAGAAATGAATGGGGTAGTAGTTCATGTTTTGCCCATAATAGACTTGGCTGAAAGTTTTTGCTGCTAATGCTGTGCAATGGCAGGCTGTGCTACACAGTGAAGACCACAGGTATAAAAATGAATTTGTTGTTTTGACTTGTACAAAGGAAAAAGTGGGGTTCACCTTACTGCAAAGCTATCAATAGAAAAAAAGTGGGCTGTCATAGTTGAATGCTTCTTAAAATGCTTCTTCTTGGCTGTCATGCAAATATTAGTTGCTTTAGTAATTTCCATTTCTAAAAAATTGGAAAGCAAGAAAGGAGCAAGAAAGTTTGACAACTAGACAAACACAAGGACAAAAATGATTGGATAAGGACAAATAAGGTAAGTGTAACTATTATACTCCTTGTAGTTTGCATGAAATATGTTTGCATAACCCATCCCTTGAGTTCCAATATAAAAGGTTTTGGTTACTTCGTAGTGTCATTCAGTTCTTTGTGAATTGACACATTTTCACCTTCTCTTCTACACAACAAAAATGATCATTTTAGCTGTTTCTTCTTGGGAAGGTGCTGTGAGTAGAACCAGGACTTCCGTTATCGAAGTGGTTAGTGGAAAATTAAAGAAACCCAAACAGCTTTGATTTTTTTAATTTTTAGTTTTCCTTCTACCTATGAAGTATTTAACATTCCTGTTTTATTTTCAAAAACCACTAAGGATGTTTTTACTTTTTATTTTAGTAGTCAATGTCTTTGATTTGGTGGCAAAAAAACAAGGTTTGTAATCTGCTTGATGGATGGTTTCCCTTGTATGTTACAACCTAAATATTTCTCTTGATAATGCAATTAGGAAGCCCAGACTGCAGTTTACAGAACCTAAACAAAACAAAGAGACCTTGCATGGAATAGGCACAGCCTTGTCATGCTGTTTTAATGGCATAACAAATTGAATTGTAACTATGGGAAGGTCAGTTTAGAGGTCATGTTGTTAATCCCAAAATTAAATCAGATAATGTGGAGAATTGGACCACAGATACGTCAGATAGTAGAGACAGCTCTCCATTCATCGGCCTTTAGGAACCTTCGCATCTAAAATAGAAATGAGTACCATAATTGTTTAAAAAATCCAGAACCGCACTTGTCCTCTAGTCTTTAGATCTTTAGAATAATAATAGTTCAGAAATTTTAAGGTACTGTATTCCCTGTTACTATAAACTCGATGAATGAGGACTGGTGAACCCTCGAAACACATTGGCTGCCGTTTTTGTGACTTTTATGTGATAAATTAGGACTATAGGATGCTCTCCAGGCCTAGAGAAGATAGACTATCATGGAGAACCTGGGTGATCTAGCAAAAGTTGAACAGATCTGGTCCAGGATTTAAAACAATAATAGCAAATCATTTTTAAAAAATCCAATTCAGGTTTGTTGGATCACCCAGGTTCTTCTATTATAGTCTAACATTTCCAGTGTTGGAGGGCATGAATAAATCAGGCCCTATCACAAGACTTCCTTAAGCATGTCTGGTGCTCTTTTGTAAACAGTCCATTTTAGAATTGTTTAGAGGCCAACTGTTGTCCAATATACCTTGCCTATTGAATTCCTTGAACCAACTAGTGATGGTAGGCAACGTAACAGGTTCACTTCAACTGATTACTGTGATCACAGCAATAAGGGCCTATTTCCTTGTGCAACATTAATTTTGGCTATGCAGAGTTCTTCTATATTGCTGCTACATGAGCAATACGTTCACTCCACCTCTACTGCCTGGAAGAGCTCCTTTTGAGTGATCATTAGAAGACCTGTGCTGAAAGCCTGGATCATTCCTGAAATGCTTTGCCAGGAGTGTGGTGTAGAGGAAGTGAACACATTGCTGATGTAACTGCAAAAGGTTGAGGACACAAATCACTGCACAGTAACTAACTCTATGGCTGAATTGGACTGTGGACCATGGAAAAAATTCTGCAGACATCAGCGGTAAGCTTTGTAAGGTGCATTAATTGGACACTGGTGCATGTTGAAGATTTAACCTTGTAAATAAACAGAATCAGATTTCAATCAGAAAGAGGATATATTGTGCTTTACTTTGGCAGATAATCACCCTGTGCATCAGCATTCAGCTCAGTTTTCCTTTTTAAGAGCAAGTGGTTCTTCCTTGTTTACATTTACCCAGTGTATCTGCGAAGATTTTCCTTTTCCCATCTGCTTTACAGGGTTTCTCAGAACATCAACATGTAACATTTCCAGAGATTTAACTACAGTCATAAAAGCTAGTATTCATTTTACAATGGGTGTTGGTAATTGTGGCGGTCATGTTTCTTTGGGAAAAAAGGACCCTACAAACAGAAACATTTTAATTAGCCTTTGTGTTAAACCGTAAAGCATCTGAACAAATGTGAAATAGGTCCAACTGTCTTCAATGAGTCATTGAGGACATGCTACAACCAAGGACCCTAAGGAGAATTAAAGCTTGGCTACACTTTGGTGTATGATTGAACTGTACATTGGATATATTCACACAAGTTGGGGGTGACCAAATAATCACAGATTCCTCATTTCTGATTCTTCAAATATCTGCAGGTAGATGTACCTGACCTTTAGTGGATCCTGCAATTTAGCAAAATGATATTCATATCTCATAAATTTTATGATAGTATGCATATGTGTTATATTCCACTGCCTCCATTTTCTTGGACATAAATGTTCCTACAAAATGATGAATGAATGCCAAGTGGTATATTTAAAAGTCTACAAGCTCAAAAAATAAAAGTTTACCATGTTATTCGAAATTGCTTTTGTATGACAAATAGTATATTATAAAGTTCAGAACTCTTCAGGCTCTATTTATAAAACAGGGATTTAAGAAAATCTCTCAAACATTTCCTCATGGAATTCCTCTAGGCCAATGTGTTTTAATGGGAGTAATTGATTTTCACTAGGGAATGTTGAAGGGAATGTCAGATTCCCTGTTTTATAAATAGAGCCCATGGTGTTGTTGAAAATGCATTAATACATCTTTAGCCACCTAATGTGGATATATCACAGCTTTATTGCCATAGGTTCTTTGTTTGCTCCTGACGTAAAACAAAATAGCTTAGTTCTTCCTAACAGAATTCTAGCATACTCCTATAGATGGCTTTTGTTTTATTATAAAGCCCCTACAGCCTGCTGCTGTATATGTTACATTATTCATATTGTATGGAATCCTAGGAATTGGTGCCTTTTGTTTAATTCGGCCAGACCAGCACATCCCATATAGCTACTGCAAGATCTGCAAGTTTACACATGTGCAACTACAGAGGGATCAGGAAGCAAGCACCCAACTACATAGTGGTGGATCATGATCATGGTATGCGCAGCTCAGTATATTCAGTATTAGGGAAAAGATTGTGAATAGGGCAGGTAGGTTTGTTTTATTGCAGAAGGAACATAGCCTGTCCCTTGCAATAAAATGCTTGCTTGCTCACCATTTTTTATTGTTTAGGTCAGTGGTCGCCAACCTTTTGGACGTCACTAACCACTATTTTCACGGACCCTGGACCATGTATGTGGGGGGAGCCATGTATCACTCAAAGGGGAAGACTCTTCCCCCATAGTGACGTCATGATACCGGAACCCACCCACTCTCCCATCGCAGGTCTGAGCCTGTCCAGAGACAAAACCCACACAATGCCCTATACAGGGACATGTTCCGCGGCTCTGGCCAGTGCTCCTGACCCTGCTGGGGGGCGCACCACCCATGGACCACCGGTTGGCGACCACTGGTTTAAACTCCACTTTAGGCCAATAAGGGAGAAGAGATCATCTGCAGGGATGATACAAGCATTAACAGTGATTATTCCTTTGCCTTTGGCTTGTTTGTGAACAAGTTCTGGAGGTCAGCTCCTCTTTAACGTGCCATTTATTTTTTTACCAGCTTTAATATTTATTATTTTGTTCGGTTTTTTCTGTTTTTTGAGGCTGACTATCAAATCCTAAATTAAAAGAGCATTCAGATAATTCCCTGCTTCCTCTATACATAAAATGATACGACTGTAGGGCACAAGAGAACATTTCTCCGGTTGCTACATATAACAGTCTGTCCTCTTTTTTGCCCTCTAAATCATTCAGAACTATTTATATACAGGTATGTGAGTATAAATGTGACACTGTCTACTTGTGTCATGTCTACGTGTTCCATGTGTGTTTTTAATACTTTCTCACAGCCTTGACACACTGTAAATAGATCCAATTGCCAGGTGATAAATGTTACTTGAAACACGAATACATCAAAGATTTCTGTACGTTAAGTATGCAGTTGTATGCAATTGTTTGATTGCTTCTTGCCTGATTGCACATTTCGTTATAGTTAACACAACCTTAAAGTTACTCTTTCTTTGCTGAATTAAATGATTATTGATTACAGAACATTTTTGAATAGATGTGTGCTGGACAATGCATGGAAAATGACTGAGGAATACTGGAAATGATTTATCAATTTAGAAGGACTCTAAAAGTGTGGGATAATAAATTATAAAGCAAAGTAGAGTTGACTTTTAGCTTATCTTGTAAGATGTGTATAAAAGTCGTGAAAAAGAGATTGACATGACCAGGCTAGCTCAGATTGTTGCCCCCTCTTACCACACACTCTTGAACAACCTTTTCTTCCCAACCAAATTTATCCTACTGCACAATCCCCTCTTAAAACATTTCCCGGGACCTAACCTAATTCTTGCTAAACATATACAAACATTTTTTAACCAATATTGACTAAGTCTGTTAACCAAATCCTATTATTTAAACCACTGTGCCCTCTTGCACTATATCCAAAAATCAACTCCATTTTTAACCACCAGGCTGCAGGTCTAGGAAGGGTAAAGTTTGCTCCACCGAGTGTAATTAACCATTTGTACCATGCTGACCCCTAGCCCCCCATTAATGGGCACCCTACCACTGAGTTGCCCTTCCAAAATGATCACCAGGACTCTTACCCTCCTAAACCCCAATCGCCGTACTTCCTATGACTAAATAAAAGGGAGGGCGGGTGGGAAACTTTCTTTTCCCAAAAATTCTGTCCCTCACTTCCGATGGACACAGTACTTAACCCCTCTACTCTCCTCCCCTACACTTCCGACCCAGCCCCTAACTAATCCCACCTCTCTCTCCTCATCTTGCAATGAACCCATTCCTGCAGAGGTCTCCTCCCCCATCCTTGTCATGCCGGCCCTCGGCATAGTCCCTTGCTGCGGGCTTAACTATTGGCCGAAAGGGGTTCAGACATTTTATAACACGTAACATTTTATATTACGTTTTTAGTTCTCTAAAGTTCAGAACCTGTACCTTTCAAACTTGCTTTTTAAAAAAAAAGATGATTAACTGCCCCCAGGCACCCCTATTTTAACATCAACCACAGCATTTGACAACCGCTTTTTCGTGTGGTTGAGTGCAGTTGTACTATGGTTCTCTCTCTAGAGGGGAAAAAACAACTATGTAGCCAGAAGCAACTTGATACCTTACAGTGCCATGTTGATCCACCGAAGCTACATGTAAAATGTGCAGAAAATGGTTCCTGGACCCTCTCTTTCAATTTAAGTGGGGTGGTGGCAAGTGCCATTTGGCTGGCAATAGAACCCTGCTGTCAATCAAGTCTGAAAGTGGATTTTGAGGCTGATCTTGTGAGCTGATAACTATTCCTGCTTTGTGCATCTACTGTCTGTTATCAGTTATATTACTCTCATCTATCACTGAAGACTTCCAAAGCATTGTGTAATAAAAAAAAAAAAAAGTCTGGAGACAGGGTTCTGTAACTCAGGGTTCTTATCCTATTTCCATTGTCTTGATAGAGAAGGGTGAGTGAGCATTGCCATGGTATGTCTGATATGTGTTAATGGTAGAAACTTGGAAATTGGATTTGGAATGTTGAATCTGAACCAAACTTACTATGCCAAACTTTAACTGTACACAACAAGCAGCCCCTGGCTTACAGACAGATGTGATAGTCTACCAACAAGATTCGCTGAGTCAAATTCTTTATAGAATTGGCCAGATTTTCCTCTGTTACTGTTATTTTAATGGGATTCCAATTTGGTCATATTCACTGAATCGTACTGGATGGCTATACAACCATCATATAACCCTGGACACTGTATGCTATGCCTGTCACTAGCAGGTTATAGTGTATTGCTCATTGATAAATCCTATTTGGCTTTATTCATTTTGGCCCGAATGACCAATATTTGGGTCAAATTTGACACAGACCTGAAGCCAAACATGAATCCTAGTTATTGTGTACATTGAGCAGCTTTCCTATTGACTGATGTCAAGAGTGAGTGTGAGAAATTAAAACGATTATGCAGTTGTCTGAATTCAAACATAACTTGCATCCAACACATCTAAGTTATATTAAATTTTTGTTTTTAATTTTTCTTTATGTTCTGTTCATCACGGCCCCTTGGCAATCACTGAGTATGTACTCAAGAGGGGCAGAGGATGAAAACGATAAAGCAATTATGTTGTTGTTAGGGGAACCTTAAGGCACCTAATAGGTCTGGAGATCTCAAGCAAGTATTTATACTGTAATAAAAGCAAATGTTTACCCATGCTTCACAGTTTTCACTCACATCTAGCCTGTTTACCTATCTATTGCCTATTATTTGTATTGGGTTCTTCAACAAAATACCTAGAGCTGAGAATATGGTCCATCCCATGGAAGTGTAGCAGTCACACCAACTCTACCTTCTACTTCTGTGATTGCACTGTATATAACATTTATCATTTCAAGCTAGTTAATGGAAAATAATTGGGATGGTTTCTGATCATATGCTCACTATAACAGACAATCAGCTTTACAAATAAGCTTGCTCCGTAATTGTCACACAAAGTGATACACTGATAGGAGCAAAATGCTAAATAAGCTGTAAAAATAATTTTATTTATTTAAATATAGACTGATACAAGTGTTTTTTGTGAATTTTGAAGTTTAAAATGAAAACTATAATAAAAGTATTTTGATATGTATCTATATTAAAATATAATGAAATATTTAGGCATCTAAGACTTCCTGTCACAAATGGGTTCAACCTCCTGCAGAAACTTGTCAGGTTTATTAATATTCCCTGCACAAATTGATAAATTTAATAAATTGTTCAGGGTTACCCAAACTTTTGTATATAACTTTGTCAGAAAACAAAAAATACAAAAACAATGAATATATATTATTAAATGGTTAAACAGCCATCATGCTTTCTTTTTGTAAGAGTATGGCTTTTGGCTTTACATTTTCATATTCCAAAAGAATACCAAGAAACATATTGAGAATATTTTAAATAATAAAGGAACTTAGTTAGAAGTCCTTTTACTAACATATTTCATTAAAATTTTTAGCAGTCACAGTACAGGTTTCTTCGAAACACATCTTTATTAACAAGAAAGTAAAACCATTTTAACAAAATGTTGGTGATACGTGGTACAAGCCACAATGGTATAACTTTTCCTCCCTACTTATTGGCTCACATGCTTTTCCTGTATACTGTAACTTAATTTAGACAAAACACTCAATAAAAACAGAATGAAAATAAGATCAAAGGACCTTGCTAAACATATCTGGCTTGAAATTGAAGAGTACAACTTTAGCTATATAAGGGTTTAATTAATATCGTCTTGTTTGAACAAGACTTAGGCAGATGCGACACGGAATAATATTTGTATATGGGGTGAGCAGTTCCAGTTGACGGAGCTTAGGTTATATTCTGGGCAAACGTCGAGTTGGACTCTTTAAGCATAGAGATTAAATATTTGCTTGTTTTCTTAAGCCTTGCGAAGACGTCTTATAATGTGTGCAACCTCTTAAACTCGGACTCAACCTTAATGAATAGGCTTACATTTTGTGGCTTCTGGGCTGTATCCATCCAGTTTACCATACTCAGAGTTCAAGTAATCTTTAACGATGTAGAAAGTTATTTAAAAGATCATTCATGTTGTGTCTTTTTATAACTTTTTTGAAATTTTGTTCATAAAAAGTTTTAAAAAAGACCCTATTGTCCTTTATCTTTAGAGGAATTTCGGAGTGATCCATATTCCATCTTTAGATGCAATGGGCCTGATTTATGAAAGCTCTCTAAGCCTGGAGAGGATACACTTTCACCAGTGAAGCTGGGTGACCTAGCTTTAATTATGAAAGTGTATCCTCTCCAGCCTTGGAGAGCTTTAAAAAATCAGGCCCAATAAATTCATTGATATTGAAAAAAAGAAAGTATGATAACAGTATGTTGTCTTCTATCCAGCCTTTATAAAGTGCTTTTGTCCCTTTGTGATGGCATTAGCTTGATTTGTGTATTTGTTTTCATCAGAGTAGGAATTGATCCTTTATCATACAGATTACCAGGAAAGGTCAACTGATCAAGCCATGGCTTTTGGATAGAGTGGTGAAGGGTAAAAGCTCTTTTAGGTTTTTATTCCTGTCTGTATCCCCATTAGGTATTAACTTTCTCTATTTGTTCTGTACGCTTGGTCACTAGAACTAAAACTGAGGGTATATCTATCTAAAATGTTGCCACTGTAACAAGAATAGATTGGACATTTTCAGTAGCCTATGAGCATCATGGTGGCTTAGTGGGTAGTTTCTCCCTGTGTTTGCCAGAGTTTCCTCCAGGAACTTTATTTTCCTTCTAAGAATATACTGAAAGAAAGCCAATATCTAGGTTGATTGGCTTTCCCTAAAACTTGACTTTGGTGGTTACATTGTAAGCTTCTTAGGACAATTAGTGACATGAGTCGGGACTATATACAGTCATAATAGCAACAACACACCTAAGTAATACCTATATCTAAATTTACTTTACTTTCTGGTTTGGATACAGGATGTCTCTGAAATGGGACACAGATGGAAAAATAAAAAATAAAAGGGTTCATCCATTTTCTGCCCATAACAAAAATTGACCTTTGGGGTCTATTTAAAGATATATTTACCTAGTTACATCTAACATATACCCCAAATTTTCCAACATTTTCCACATTGGATATAATTAGACGATGTGTGAATCAACTTTTACTCATAATTCATAAAATTTTGAGTTCAATCAAATGTGAAAATGTGTACATTGTGGGGAAAAGTGTGGTGTATCTTGGATGAAAGTATTTAAAAACAGACCTCCAAATAATTAAAAATACAGCAAATGTTATACATAACGAAAACAACTGTTTAAAAAGTTCTGAAGTTTGAAAAGAAACTGAAAATAATGACATAAAATAATATGGATTACTTTTTTTATGAGCTGCAATTGCACCTTTGGATTACCAACGTGGCCTTTTAGAAATAGTATCTCATGCTATTTTATTGTAGGAAATGCCCCTGGATGATGCATGGATGAAGGTAGCATCCCTGCCGAGCAAGCTTTTTCTGATGTCTACACATATTGTGAGGCAGCAAGGTGGTAATTAGCTAGTCATTCCCAATAGAGTTTGTATTTTCACCCCATGTTGACTTGGGTTTCCAGTTTGCTCCCATTAACATAGTTAAAATTTAAATAGTTTGTACTTTACACTTTGGGTGTATTTTAATACAAACTCTCCAAGACTGAAGAAAATACACTTTCATCGGTGAACCTGGGTTGTTTCCAATCCTGGACCAGATCTATCATAGGTTTGCTGGATCACACAGCTTCACTGATGAATATGTATCCTCCCCAGTTTTGGAGAGATTTAATAAATCAGACCTTTGTGTCTACCTATTCTGGTCCCGTGGAGCTCATTGGATCCTAGTCCAAGGTGACCCATACTTCCCTTCCAACAAGTTACTTTCAGATCACACATGGTGCCTGCACTTCAGCACTGCTGTTACCTTAAAAATTTAAGGTTAGCTTCACTTTTAAAGTTATTAAAGCTTGATAAATGTAGTCTATGATCTGCAAACCTGCACAACATTGTTCTCTTCTCCCCACTGCATATTTTGCAAGTGATAAAATATAATTACAATTTTGGTATATTGATCATAGTTTCATGTCAGGTTATCAGTTTATGTGAGTTTCTATGAGGTAAAATCTAAAAAGTACACGTGTGTGTAAATACACAGTATGTGGTATGTATGTATTTGAATTTGTGGTCAGATGAAGGAAAAAAATTGACGTGGGAAAATCTTCTCTTGTAGTCTTGTGTCTTTCTGTCCTGAAAAATAAGTGATATCTCCCCAATGGAGTGAAACTAAAAAGGAGAAATATAAATATATAAAATCGACTGTAAAGGGAATGTATATTCTGTATTTCAATAGCATGGTAAGAACTTATGTATGAGCATGATTGCTCAGTGGTTAGCACTATGGCTTTAGCAATGCTAGGTCATGGGTTCAATTCTTGGCCCGGACACTATCTGCAATTTGTATGTGTGTTTGTGTGGGTTTCCTCCGGGTACTCCAGTTTCCTCCCACATCCCAAAAACATGCAGTTAGGTTAATTGGTTTCCCTCAATAATTGTCCTTAGACAATGATATATCATTGTGCTATGACAAATCACAATGGTAAAGACATTAAATTGTGAGCCCCTTTGAGGGTTAGTTAGTGATGTGACCATGGATTTTGTAAAGCTCTATATAAATACAAGTTAATTATAATACCCATATAAAATAATAATTCAAATAACACAAAAAAAGTGTTGTGTATACCATTAAATAAGTCAAGCTAAATTGTGTACACAGAAGTGATTGGGTCAATTTAGTAAAATTTTTATTCAGACAGTGGCAAAAAAAGGATAAATACTACATTAGATTGTCCCTTTGAGGGAAAGCAAGTGACATGACTATGGACTTTGTAAAGCTCTGTGTAATATGTTGGCACTATATAAATACTGACTAATAATAATAATGATACTAAATAATCCATAAAGTTTAAAAATTATTCTTGTATTAAATGTCAATGAGTAAAATAATACGATATACAACATCAGTTTAAAAATGTATAAGCTTAATAAAAACATAAAAACTAAACTCAAACAATTATAGTTTTCCTTTCATATTGTTGCTACCCTGGGAACAGAGATGTCTTCTAGAAGGTACAAGTCTATATTTAGGTTAATTAATGCAAGCTGTGTGTTATATTCACATTTACATTTGGTTAAATAAGCCATAATGATGATTTGTTCCCATGATCTTTCCTGGTCCGTTCACTCACTGTCATGAGAGAGACCTAATTACCAACATATAATTCATTAGTAAGGTGACTGTCTGAGTCTGTAGCAATGACACCTTCCATCTTATCTTGGTCAATGACAAGCATAGAAATGTATGTACTTCCACATACTGCATTGTGTAACCCACCGGACATGTGTAACATTTTACAGATGGGATGAATTTTTTTTTTGCCTGTCGATTTGAAGTTTCTTCTGATGTGGTAAATAATGTAACCTCGGAATTAAGTTGTGGGCTGAGCACTTTGAAACTAGCTACATATAAGGTCACTTGCCAGCTTACTTCACACTCAAGATATGTGATGATCTGTCTCAGAGATACAACATAGCTAGCAATAAATGAAGATTGATGGGTTTAAGGACTTTCAATTAGTTTCTTCCATCTGAAACATAAATTGTGGGTAAATCTTACAATAGTTTTGGGATTAAGCACTTTTAATGGGTCTGTATTCTTTTGTAGGAGTGTTGAGACATCCAGATGAGACACATAGCGTGGTCTAGAAGGGCAACAATGTTGATGGCCTTATAAGGGGAAACCATTAAAATAATCACATCAAGAATCAAAAATGGTTAGTCATTATTATTCACAGATACGAAGATGGACAATTCAAACACAATACACCCTTAAATGTAGAGATTAAAGTTTACATAAAAGCCAAACTTTTCAATGCAGTGGACATGAGTTAAACCCTGTGTCCATTTTTTTTCTGTCTGTGACCCATTAGGTAGATCCAACCGTCTATACAGTGAGGGAAAGAAGTATTTGATCCTCTGCTAATTTTGTACGTTTGCCTTCTGACAAAGAAAAGACAAGTCTATAATAGTAATGGTAGGTTTATTGTAGCTGTGAGAGACAGAATAACAACAAAAGAACCCTCAAAAACCCAGTGCTCAAAAGTCAGTGCTTGATGTGCATTGTAACGAGTGAAATAAATATTTGATCCCATATCACCCAGCAAGATTTCAGGCTCCCTGGTGTCTTCCTCGTATGCAGGTAACAAACTGAGATTAGGAGCACCCTCTGTAAGGGAGTGCTCCTAATCCAAGCTTATTACAGTACCTGTATAAAAGACACCTGCCCACAGAAGCAATCAATCATATTCCAAACTAGCCACCATGGCCAAGACCCAAAGAGTTGTCCAAGGATGACAGGGACAAGATTGTAGACCTACACAAGGCTGGACTGGGCCACAAGACTATCGCTAACCAATTTGGTCAGAAGGTGACAACAGTTGGGGCGATAATTCGCAAATGTAAGAAGCACAAAAAAACGGCGGAGGCGGAGGAATGCTGCCTATGACACCAAGAACACCATCCCCACCATCAAACATGGAGGTCGACACATTATGCTTTGGGGGTGTTTTTTTGCTAAGGGGACAGGACACCTTTACCGCTTTGAAGGGATAATGGACGGAGCCATGTATCGTCAAATCTTGGGTGAGCACCGGACTGGTTGATACGGGATCAAATACTTATTTCACTCATTACAACGCACATCAAGCTCTGACTTTTGAGCACTGGCTTTTGAAGGTTCCGTTGTTGTTATTCTGTCTCTCATACCTACAATAAACTTACTATTACAATTATAGACTGGTCATTTCTTTGTCAAAGGGCAAATTTACAAAATCAGCAGGGGATAAAATATTTCTTTCCCTCACTTTAAGTTTTAGAGACTACCACATTTTAGAGTAGTCTCACCAGAACTGTCTGAAGTTTTAGAAACTCACCATATTTCCTGGACACAAGTAAAGGGAAATCTAAAAAAATAACCTACCAATAGTTATTTCAACCATTTCCTATGCTATTTAAAACTTTAGACTTTTAAAATTGGTTTGAGCACTGAGTAAATGATTTCCAAATGCCTTTCAAGCATCCATAGCACATTTGCAGTGCACTGCCATTGACTTGCGTTGAGGTAGTTGGTAAACTTGGCCACTTTCCAATGCCTACTAAGTGTTGAAAGCAAGATCAATATTAACATAACAACATTACAATTAAAACAAACTGTGAAGAAAAAAATGCACATGACTGGGTTAGAGGAGGTTGGAAGATGATGTTCTCACCTGATGGGTGGAGACTGGCTGGATTGGAAGGTCTTTTCAGGGCATGGACTACAGGTTAGAGCAAACATAGTTACATAGTAGGTTAGGTTGAAAAAAGACATATGTCCATCAAGTTCAACCACTAGGGAAATAAACATAGTTACATAAGACACTTGTGAGCTGATGAGCATTTAAAGAGCTATCCTGCCCACCCTCCCATACGGAGGGCAGGATGAAGGTTTCAGTGCGTTAAAAAATTGGGCAATGAAGCCATCTGATGTATGATATGCTTCTTAGTGGGAGTGTAGGTATGGTAATTCTGGAGTGGTGGTTTTGTATGCTAAGGTAGGTTTTTTTTCTACAATGATTTCCAAGCCCATCCGGTGCAGCTAGGGACCTTGTTACTGTGCAGATTGTCCACGTCAAATATATTGTTTGGTTGGATTTCCAAATTTGGTACCTTCAAAGACCTGTCACCCAAAATATTCCCCTATATTATCATTGATGTTAAAGTGCATTATTATTTAACTACTGTTTCACATATCATTATATATTGTTATTGCTGGGTGGTAATTTGTATTAAAAGGCCTACTATGATCATAAAAATCTATTGTTCCACCTGGGGTCCGATACCAGCTTGATATTTTTGCTCCCAGCCCTGCATCACTGCCTTGGGAACAAATACTACTTCTTGCACACCCTCTTGGCCACCACCTCTTATTCTTTACTAATTCCAGAGATCCAATCCCACAGAAGGGTCCCCCACACCATCACCAAATCACTGCTTTTGAGGACCCCAAACCAATAACATCCTTCACCATCATGCCCTCTGTCCTTCACGGAGGGCAGGCAGGAAACTTTTACACTGCCCTATACTAGAATGATTCCTTCTTCCTCTAGAACATTCCCAAACTTTTCCTTGTCCACCCCTTTCTATTCCCCCATGCACACAATGCACCCGTGTCATGTAGGCCCTTCTGCCTATGCCCTGTTTCCTTGTCTCAGCACCAGGTCTTAGTTTCCAGAGCTTTAAAAACACATTTAGGCCTGTTTTTGTGAATCAGGCCTAAAACAGCTTTGCATATATATTCAGCTACCTATATCTCTGAAATGCTAATCATTTCTGCATGCACAAATTAAATTTTACTTTTTTCTGAGCATGTTTAAGCATTTTTCTGGAGAGGGTTTGTAAAATGCAACATACTTGAATATTGAATCTCTCAACAGCTCACCACTACAATTTCTCTGTTATTACAAATTCTTGGCTTCCCCGTGCAAGTAACTGGTAAACTCACAATTAAATTAAAGCTCTGTCCAAATAGATCAGATGGAGGCAGAGACCAGCCACTAGTTCAGATTGTTTTGTAGCCTCCTGCCTGCAAATATTGCATGTGCCACCTTATCAGCTCAAACACTGTACATAAGTGGATCATACACGCTGGTACATAGGTGGATTGAGAACACAATATGATCTGATTTACTAAACCTCTCCAAGACTGGAGAAGATAAACTACCAAGGGAGAACCGGATTGATCCAGCAAACCTGAAATGGATCTGGTCCAGGGTTGGAAACATTTTGCAACTAATAGTAAATGTTTTTTAAGAAATCCATTCCAGTCTTTCTGGATCATCCAGGTTCTTTCATGATAGTCTTGGAGTACTTTATTAAATCAATGTTTCTCACTTGCTTGTATGGCATTTAGGGGATTTATAAAGCTGTGGTTGTTGCGCAAATTGGGCAAAACTGAATGTTCCTATGGTATTTTTCCTCTGCATCACAATTCTTGGTTTATTACACCAGTGTTCAGGAAGATTTGATAGTAAATGCATTAGGGATTGTTAGCACTGCAGGTCGTGCCGGCGCCGCTGCTCCTAATCGCAGGCATGGACGCCGGGTCCTATCTTTCAGGTAACCCCACTACCTGTGTTCCATGCCTGTGTTTCCTTCATGCTGAGACTTGCTCTGGTGTTTGAGCTGGCGTGGGTGTGTCTCTCCTAATCTATGAGGTAACACATACACACACACGCCCTCTGGTTTCTACAGCCTATGGTGGGTTTCCTGCAGGTACTTAAAGGCACCTCCTACTACAGGAAATTGCCTGAGCAATCTCTGGTTTACCCTGTGTAACTCTGCTAAGGTGTTTTCTCTGTTTTGCTTTGCTGTGTACTGGACTTTGCTTACGTTTTTTGGACTTTGCCTGTTTGCTGCCTGACCCTGACCTCGGATTACGTTTTTGGACTTTGCCTGATTGCCGCCTGACCTGATCTTGGATTCTGGTTTCTGGACATCTTGGCACGCAAGCCCCTCTGTGCTTGCACCGGGTTTTCTGACTCCTGTGGTCAGCTGCCACTGGCCTGGGGATTGCTCTGGAGTGGCACCTGGCAGCTACCCCGCAGCCTAGCCTATCCTCACCATCAGAGGCTCTAGCGAAGACTTAGTAGCGGCTTAGTCACGCCCCTCTGGAGTATACCCAGTCAGTGGCACAGCGGGTCCACACCCGCTTGCATAACAGGGATGAGCAAAAATGCCTCTGGCATTCTCGAAAAAATTTCCTCAAACTTCCGATGGATGTTTGCCGAAATTACGCTGACCCATCAAAAATTCCAGGAAAAGTCATTCAGCCCTGGTAATCCTCCTGTGTGAGATCCCCGGCACTAGAGGTTAATTAACCTCTAGTGCCCGGGGATCGCACACAGGATTAGAGGGTAAATGAGGATGCGTCATCAGGATTTTCCTTTCCTCGGCCAATCAGAGAGCACCAGAGATTTTGAATGGGGAGACTTGTCCCCTATTAACCTCTTGTGCCGGGGATTGCACACTGAGCTGATCAATGAATGCAGCCGTGGCCACATTCATTAACCAGCATAACCAGCAATTTTTTTTGTTTGTTTTAAATTTGAGCTCGATCGGCAAATTTTTCACCGGCCATTCTCACTTACAATTTCTGTAAGGCAGAAAGGTTGAATTCGCAGCAAAATCGAGTTTTAAAAACTCACTCGCTCATCCTTAAATTGCATTTCAAATAATATGTGGGTTCTGGGGACTTGTACAGAGGCACCTGGCAGTACCTGCAATTTTAAGTAAATGCCACTATAGAAATGCCACTTTTATGTCATGAAACCTATTTTGTGTTAGAAAGATGAAACATATACATATCTGCTGCAGTAATAGATTTTTAGGAGATTCTACAGATGGCAAGTAGTGTTAAACTGAGAGGGCTCAAGCCATGCTGTACCGGAGAACAAGAACCAGTGCCAGATTGCTGTAGATTGGCTTTCAATTTCAGGTTTTCTGTGAGGAAACGTCAGCATTTTCTGATTCATGTTTCCTCTCAGTGATGAAAGGACAGGATGCACATCTTCAAATGATTTAAATGCTGGTGTCCTACTTCAAGAAGCAATTGTTATTTGGCTATTTTTTCAAGTTGGCTTTTATTATGGAACAAGGAATTTTCTTTCCTTTTTTAGAATAGAAAAAAATCAGCTTTTTCTTGAGAATGTATTATTTCTTGTTTCATTATTTCTTTTTATTATTTCAGAATGTGAACTACATGTGGTTTGTTGTGTGCATTGTGTCTTTGTTGTGATGTTTTTATTATATAAATATAGCCAGTAGAAGTTTCAAATAGTGAGAGGGGACAACCAACTCTTAACATCAGTAATGAAAGGGCTACAACTTGGCAGGCATTTTGCTGATCTGTTAGGCAAAAGTAGGACTTGTTTCCAATGTTTATGATAGGAAAGTGATTATTAGTATTTTTTTCTCATAAAAGGTCGCAGCCATAGGGTTTCACATACTGGAGTGCCCAAAAGGGTTCATAAGGTGCTTGAGAAGGTTTAAAAATATACATGCTAGAAATGTAATTATGCTGAAGGTCTTTGACTTTTTGACAATTGATGTTGGTCACTTGAGTTTATTCCTAAACACTACACTAACATTAGCCCACTTGGAAGCTATGGATAATATAAAGAACACTCAATGCTAACAAACCACAGTAATAAGCGGCAGCTTTGAGTTCAGGCCATGGGTTAGATAGACATGTTTGTAGATGTTCCTCTTCACCTGTATATTATAAACTATGCACTCCACCTCTCTAAACACTCAGCCACATAACATCTGTATCCTGCCCCCCTAATATGTCCCACCAGCTTGGCAGATGCAAGCACTTAGCAAACATTACATCTAACGGGCTTCTCTGTTAGATTCCAGCTTGATATCTGCATCAAACAATACTTGGTTCCATATTCTACAAAGACAAGTCACGTTATTACACCAAGTAAAAGAGGTGAAGAAAGACGCAGATTTGCAAAGGAATCCAGTAAAATATTTTCATAACTGGGGCAATAACACACACAATGCCCCATATGTTTGACATAAAGGGTAAAATGACAGTTTACATTTTACCTTTGATCTGTTGAACAAATTTGAAATGCTGTTGACCTCTGTGATCGGGTTAAAGTTACTTTGAAGATGAGGAAGCAGCTTAAGAAAACCATGTTCAGCTGACAGTTTTCTTTAGAGTAAATGAGCTGATTGTTCAGCCTGTAAAAGGCAAATACACAGTGTTATTCATAATTAGAGCAACCTTTTACTCAGGTGGTGTCCATTTATGTGTTAAATGATTGATATTCATGTGTCTGCATTTAGCAATGACATTTAAAGATAATGTCAAGGAAGCTTTACATTCGTGTAGATTTGTTAGCTAGACAGGCTTCTACATTGTACATAAATTTGTCACACCTGCATTATGGGACGCTCTGAAAATGCTGAAACTCCCTTTACAGCTGCCTGTGCATGCACAGATTTGAATATTTTATACTCTGAAGTGGGAAGCATGCTAAATACTCATTGATAAGACAGTGGCCAATGGCCAACCATAGGAACCCCAAGACCAAAACTTTAACTACGACTCTTAACTTTTACACAGAACCTTTCTTCTCCAGAACACCAAAACCTCTTCTAAAAAAGAAAATAAATTCAACAATAGTTAAGAGACGTTTTGTAGTGAAATGGGAACATTCCAGAACAAGGAAAGCGACATCTCAAGCTCCGGAGTCTGGGCTATGTGTATTTTAATAATACTACAAATACTAAAGCACAATGGAACAATATTTTTTATATTTCATATATGATTATTGAATTGGAAATAAATTTTGCAGCTTCTATTTGAACAGAATAGGTCTGTAGATAAACTGATAGACTGAGTAGGCAGTCCAATGGCCAAATAAAGAATGGTACATGGCAGGCTGACAATGTTGCTGCTTTTTGCCTGGAACTGGCCAGATCTCTAGGTAAGAAGATTTGCGTAAAATAATTTACTGAAGAAAAGATTTAGGATTTTTATGTGCAATAGAAAGTGTAACATTTCCCAATCCAAAATTATATTTCCGTGTAACGTCTCTCTATCTCATTGCGTGAAATTTTGTGTTTTGCCTTTACAACACTCTTGTTGTGAAAAGTCTGGTTCATGAACTTTATGAAGCCCCAGCAGATAATCAACACAGACTGAAGATGTAATTTCAGCAATTACAACAACTCTATGGTGATCACTGATAAAACAGAATGTCCAAAATAAGTACATTTTATTTGTATTTAGAAAGAGTAATAACAACCTCATAAAATTCTTCTCTCTCTTTTGTTGTTGTGCTTTGTTCTTTAAATGCATTGAGGTTATCTAGACATTTCTGCTTCTATCCTCTTGTTTAAATATAAAAGAAAAATTAGAAAGCACAAGCATTGTCTAGGCTATGTCAAATCCTGTAACCTCTGTTGCTGAAAACAGTTCTTAGAACATGATTTGTTTTTCTTTTGGAGTCGTTTTACTCTTATCTTTGGCGCCGATGCATTCGTACGAATGTAAGCATTCAATTTTCTTTCTGGAGGCTTGAATTGCCGCCATCTTTTTCCACTAAATTGGAAAGAGACAAATAATTTAGGCATTTCCTTTTCTCCCCCCCCCTTTTGTTAAAGAGAATGTATATTGTTTATGTGCTTGCTTCTTAAAGGGGCAGATTTATAAATAGACATTTACAAAACATTTACTGCGAGTTAATCAATCCCTGTAATTTTAAATAAATTCACTTGAAAGAACACATTTACTGGTGAATGTCATTTGCTTTATAAATATGCCTCAACATTTGGTATAGTATTTTTTTTCTCAGGTAAATAGTAAATGTTGTCTATGAATATATCAGGTTTGCATTTCTAGCCATCCGGTGGAGGTATAACGTGTCATGTGTTCCTGTCTTCCTAGATGCATTGCTAAACAAAGTCTGTTTTCAGATTTTATTAGCCTAAGCTCAAGTTTACACGCACAGCTGAAGCAAAGAAAGATGTGTGTTGGCTCTCTCAGAACCTGACAGAAGGAGCAGTAAACAGTGCCTTGAAAAACTTAGACTTCATTTGGCTTTATTAAAACAGGTTTTATTGTTTTGTTCCTCCTGTGAGTGCCCATATACACTCACCAACCACTTTATTAGGTAAACCTTGCTTTTACTGGATTGGACCCCCTTTTGCTCTTGGAATTGCCAATATTCTTTTTATTCTATGTTCAACAAGCCCATACTGACATGATTTTGGTTCATATTGACATGATAGCATCCTGTAGTTGTGGTAGATTTGTTGGCTCAGCATGCATAACGCCCGTTCCACCACATCCCAATAATTTCCCCTTCCATTACATCCCAAAAGTGCTCTATTGGATTATGATCTGGTGACTGTTGGGGGAAGTTGATTACAGAAAACTCATTGCCATGTTCAAGAAACCAGTTTGAGATGATCTGAGCTCTGTAACATGGTACATTATCCTGCTGTTAGTTGCCTTCAAGGAATAGGTATATTGCAATCCATGTTCATCATTGACATGATCTAAAACAGGGGTCCCCAACCCGCGATCTGTGGCCCACTAGGCTCTGGCCAGTGCACCCCCCAACGGGGTCAGGAGAAGGGCCCCGCTTGTGGGGGGTGCACCGGCCAGAGCCACGGACCATGTCTCCCTGATACATCACAGGCTGAGGGGGATGGGTTGTCTGCGCACAGCCGGCCCACTCTATACCTGCGATGGGAGAGCGAGTGGGTTCTGGCATCATGACATCATTCTGGGGGAAGTTTCTTCCCCTTTGAGTGACACACGGCTCCCCCGCGCATGCGCGGTCCAAAGCCGGGTAATTTAGTGGTCCTAGAAAAGGTTGGGGACCACTAATCTAAACAATACTAGAGAACTGCAACTTACAGAGCGTTCCCCAGACTATTCTCTCTTTAAACGTTAAAGATGGTTGTGTATGAAAATCCCAACAGATCAGCAGCTTCTGAAATGCTCAAACCAGCCGCCTGGCACCAGAAACCATGGGACATTCAAAATTACTTAAATCAACATTCTTCCACATTCTAATGTTAAGTTTGAACTTCTGCAGGGCTTCATGGCAATTTGTGCATGCCTAAATGCATTGAGTTGCTGCCATGTGATAGGCTGATTGGACCTATATACCAATATATATATATTAGCAATATTCACCAGCATTATTGACAGTGTTTTAGTGTGCACCACAATGGTATATTGGGTTCAGTCTAAACCCCTTTAGTAAGTCAGCATCAATGGCCCTGAAGGATAGGACATATATATTGGGAGATTTTTCACTGATTAAGTGCACATGGACCTCTGAACAACACCATCAATTATTCTAGTTCACCAAAAGTATTGTTTAAAATGAACACGCAGGACCACTCAGAGGAAAAATCCTTTTGCACACATAGAACTAAGTGTAACAGTACATGCATACAGTATGTCTACCCGAAACTTAAACCTAAAGAGTTTAACAAATGGTTAAAAAAAATTCCATCCCTTAAAATACCTCAGTTCACCTAAAGTTACACATTTTGTTTTGTACTTGAATGTCCTGTTTTTGGAAGATGACTATAAATATGCTTATCGATACCACAGAGGAAAAATACTCGTAATAATGTTATGTACATAACTATCTCTAATTACTTGGCAGCATCTATAGGGTTGAGAACGATTTCTTCTTTCATTTTATGTGTCTCTCCTAATCCTTCTAAAGTGAATCTTTAAATTTATTCCAGCTGTCGGAATCCAAATGAAGCTTGAATTTTTCCAAAGAAAATTTTCAATTGCCAGCAGACAGGTAAGTTACAATCAGATGTTGATTTTACATTATTGTTGCATATTTATGTTTTTTTTTCAACTTTCCTCACTGTTATTGTAATATTTGGGCGATAAACAAATGATTCATTATGTCGTCAATTTCTCATTCCATTTCTGTATATCAAAGTCTGGCCAAAATAAATGGGGTGGGGGTTTTTGTCTCTAAGTCAAGTTTAAACAAGGGGCAAGAACACAGCTGAAGAAATTAAAATACTGAATCAATCAAAATATAATTTACCGGTTTGCCTTGGTATTAGGCAAGCAATTGAGTGCACCAATAAAATGTATAAAGACCTAAGGGATTTATAGTCAGAATTTTTTTTGGAGAGTATATGTCTATTTTTATCTAACAAGAATTGACAGGTAATCTCTAAATCTCTCCTTAAACAGCTGTCTTTTCTTCCTGAGAATAATGGTCACCAAGACAAATAGAGAGGTTGGGTCTACCCAGTGGAGACGTCATTAAAATTTGACATGACAGGGTTTCTGTGTTAATATATATAGATATATCATGCCTGGCTAAAACAAAAGTCACAACCTGGATTTAACTAAGCAAATAGGCTGGGACCGCTTCAGTTCTTATGATCTAGGTCGGCTGACTATCTGAATATACTAAATGACCAGGTCTTTCCATTATTTTTTTTTAATTCCTTGATGACATGGGTGTATTTCTGGATGAAAATGCCAGGATTCAGACTCAGATCATTAAAAAATAGTTCAGGGAGCATGAGACATCATTTTCACACATGGATGAACCATTGAGAATTTTTAGGATGTGCTGAAGAAGCCTTTATGGCAGTGGTCTGACTCTTTCACCATCAATACAAGATCTTGGCAAAAAAGTTGACATTACAAAAGATTACTGAAATGATGCCAGTGAATGCTGTAATCAAAGCTATGGGTGGTCCAATGAAATAATCTAACATATTTATTAGGGTATTCAATTATACATAAAGGAAAATCTGTAAACCATGTAATTTTTCCAATAGAAACCCTAGAACTAACAAGACAAGACACTGCAAGGTGTCAGTCTGGGGCAATCATTTTAGGATCTGTTGCTGGAGGTTGTCTTCACAACCACTGAAACCTAGTGCATCTATAGTTTGTAAACTTTTGGAACACCTCCAGGGGATACTGCAATGCAATTGGTCTTTCAAATTATTGCTGAATTTCCTGATTCTGCTTTGGTAGTTTCACTAAGGTAGTGGCTCCTTGTCACGCTAGGGGAGGCAGGGTCACTCGGGGGCACTACAGCTTGCACAGGAGTAGTGTGAGCCATAAGAAGGGCCAAGGCGCAATGTCTAAGCAGCAATCAGATCTTCTCCAGAGCCTTTAGTGGTGAGGATGTTGCGCTGCTGGTTACTGCCAGGTTGTGGTCCGTGGGTCACGGAAGATACACAGTACCAAATCACAAGGCAGATAAATCGTCAAGGAAGGCTGGAGTCAGGGCAGGTAGCAAGCAAGATAGGTCAGGTCACAAGCCAGGGGTCAAATACCAGGGATCCAGGAAATAGACACCAGTGACACAGGGGCCACTGTAGACACAGGGAACACAGGAGACACAAGTGACACAGGGATATCCACAGACAGAGAGGAACACTGGAACAGTACAAGGGATAAGGTTGGAAACTAGCTTAGGAAGCTAGGGGCTCAGCACTAGTGGAGACACATTGAACGAGCGTTGAGTGCGGTGTCTGAGCTAGCTAAATAGCCAGGGATGATTAAGAGGCTATTTCCTGATTGGCCAGCTGATTGGGCGAAACTGATAAAGCTTGGGAACAGAGGCACGCCCAAAGTCAGAACTGCCCACATGCGCAGTAGAGAAACACCTGCGCTTTAGTGGGGAAGAGGTAAGTGTGACACTCCTTGATGTTTTGTTTATGTCTTGTTGGCATCTTGGGAGCATTCAGTAGACACAAAAACTTGCAATACCTAGAGAACAGGTTCCATCATTTGAAACAATATATATATAATAAAAGTATTCTAAATTATGTTTAACGTCTTCCTTATATCTAATCTCTAACCTACCTACCTAAGTTCACTGACCTATCATCTAAGCCATTAAAAAAAATTCTGATATTGGTTACCATATGCTCCATGTTCTCTCTGGCTGTCTATTAATGTACAGAGCTGCAATCAGGGTAACATGAGTACATTTAATGGGCATGCAAAGCTGAGCCATTGTCTGGTTGGTTGGTTGGTTGGTTAGGTAAGGCTAGTCAGTAGCTTTCATTGAACTCATGGCAGAAACCACTGACTTCGATTCTGAGAATGACATCTGGTACAAGAACAAATATTACAAAGCTTTCATCAACAGGTTAAATGGTAGAACTGTGAAGAAGAGATGTGTGAGAGCGAGTAGATATAGAAGAGAGTTTTTGACTGCTTTAAATAGTTGAATCTCCAATTTTTGTTTAATGGTGACCTTTCTTCTTGGCCTTTATATTAAAGGAAAATATAACTGTCTGAATAACCTATCTCATAGGAAAACCTCATACACATATACTTAGGTGTTTCTGTGAATAAAATACTTTCAGTTATGAGCTGGAAGGAAGAATTAATTGTCTGTAGAATAAAAAATCTCCAGATGTGAATATTTTTTTAAACTATATTTGATGGTATCAAACTTTCTCCAACAGATGGAGATTACATCTGCACTCTAATCTTCTTACTGATTCATTGTCTCATAAGTAAAGAGCGTCCACAATGATTATTTGTGAAATGGAGCC
Organism: Pyxicephalus adspersus; assembly: GCF_032062135.1. NCBI lineage: Eukaryota > Metazoa > Chordata > Amphibia > Anura > Pyxicephalidae > Pyxicephalus > Pyxicephalus adspersus. The sequence goes on along the minus strand of NC_092865.1, from coordinate 63,010,408 downwards.
ATATTTTGTCTGCTAATGAAGTGGTTTCTTTAATGTTTTCATTCTTGGCACTGCATTATGTTGGCACTCATTTTGGGAATGTACAATCCGATTTATTTCCACCTTACAATAGTTATGACTAATGCCCTACTCAGCAGTAGCCACAACAGCTAGACAGAAACAGGTGCAGGTATAATGGACATATTGTATTGGCCATTTGGCCTTGGACCATCTTGGTATCCTCCAAAATATTGACTTTAGGTCTTAAGCTGTCCTAATATCATAAAGCCATATCCAAGTTGTCCCATCATAAAACAATGGAGCCGAGCACTGGAACGTGTACTTGTCAGCCACTGTTACCCCCTCTACATCCTACCAGCTGATGTATTTACTTCCATTGCTTGGGAGTGGCTCGGGGTGAGGCACTGATTGGTTGCCTCTTCCTCAAAAAGTTCATCAGCACTTTTCAGACTTGTGGAATAGAGAAAAAAAGTGGATCAAGATGGATCAATTGACCCACACCTGCTGATAGGTAATTATTTTAGCAGCAGTTTGACTAAAGATCTTCTGTAGGAAAAACTTCTGTGCCTGTGAATTTCAGAATTTTGTTAAGAGTATGATAAGCTCAAGATGTATGTAGTTGAGAGTCCAGTTTAATTTTTATTTATCATATGAGTAAAAAGAACATCCAACACATTTTAAGAGCCTCACTGATTCTCCTTCATAAGGGCTTGGTCAGGTAGGAGCCATCAGATAGCCAACAGGGAATTGCATGCTAGAACATTTACTGCCAGATACTCAGATATGATCTATGAACTGAGTATCTGGCAATAAATGTTCTAGCATGCTATAAAGGCCTTTTCTCATGGCTAGTCTAGCACCCTTGTAGGGACTATTCCTGCACTTTTTCATTCTACCAAAGGTATGACTGGTAAATTAGTGAAATTAGTAAAATTCTTATCCTAGGCTCCACCAACAAACTTTTTTTCTGCTTAATATAAAAAAAACTGGATCAGGTATTTGTGATTTTTTTTTAAAGTAAAGGGATTTCATCTTAGTCCTTAATTTACTGCTTGCTCGAAAAGTAGATGAAGATCAAATAGTAAAGGTACCTAAATTCTACTTTTAGTAATACTTAGTCACTGGCATGGAACAAAACCACAGCCAGTAGAGTCAAGAATCCTGAAACCTATATTTGGGTCAGTGACCCATTGAATTGTTTAGAAAGATAAAAATAGGAGTTTTAGTTAGGAGAAGTTCAGGAAGGAATATAAAACCTTTTTAAAGATAGAAATATATTGGCTGGCATATTCCATCTATAAAAGCAACATCCTAAATTTGTGTATCTTGCGAATAATCACATCTTTGGGTTTTGTCATATAATGTCCCTAATGTCTAAGTGCATTGAAATGTTGTACTTACTGTCTTCCTCTTCCTATTACAGTGTGCATCACTAGATGGCAAATGTTCCAGAACCTGTGATGATGACGTAAGTACATTTTCAATGTTAAGCATGTGTTTCTATATTTATATACTTTATGTACAAAATAAAACATTGGGAATAATAGCAGACTAGACTAGCAGCATGAAAGATGTCACTTAACAGTCTGGTGGCTGGTCTTATTATTATTAACAGTATTTATATAGTGCCATCATATTACGCAGCGCTGTACAAAGTCCATAGTCATGACGCTAACTGTCCCTCAAAGGGGCTCACAATCTAATATCTTAGAAGGTAGTTTCAATTCTGTATGAATCTCATTAAAGCTCTATGTCTAAAACAAAGCATTTATAACTTCAACAGCTCTGATAAAGACAAGGGAGGTTTAGGTTCTCCACTACCATGGATTCACAAGCTGGGGACTTATGGCCAGAAGACTGACAGGTCCTCTGACAAAAGAAACAAATAAATGCAGAACATTGCCTTTGCCATAGTCAACTAAGGTATAACAGTCAATACCTTGACGTACTGGGTAACACAGCACCCTTTCTGTAAAAGAGCGGCTTCCTCCTTTTAAAGATAGGTGGCTAGGGTGTTGTAGCAGTTTGGAAGTTTTAATGTTTACTATGGTTGCTCAGCACTGTTACCTGTGCAGCACTAAGGTCCCAGATTCAAACCTTGGCCAGGGCACAATCTGCATGGAGTTGGTTTTCTCCCTCTGTGGGTTTCCTCCAGATACTCTGGTTTCCTGCCACATCCTAAAAACATGCAGTTAGGTTAATTGGTTTACCAGTTTTGCACATTACATTAGATTATGAATCCCTTCGGGGGGCATTTAGTGACAAGACTTTGAACTTGTGCTGTATATTATGTTTGTTCCATATAAATACAGAATAATAGTTATTATTCTGTGCAGGGATGGGTACTGTGGACTTGATGTAAGAAATCTCTCCAGGACTATCATGGAAGAACTTGGGTGATCCACCTGGAATGGATTTCTTTTTCATTTCAAATAGGAATAATTTACAAATGTTTTAAATCTTGGTCCAGATTCATTCCAGTTTTGCTTGATCATCCTGGTTTTCCCATGCTAATTTGTCTTTTACGATTTTGGAGAGCTTTAGTGAAAGTATGTGGGTGTGTATATCTTGTTTAGTAGCTTCACAAGTCGCCAGAACAACCAGATCCTTATGTCAGATATGGCTAAATTGACTATTGATACACCTATCTAATCAGCCTAAAGTTATATAGATCATCTGTTCTAAGTAGGACGTCTTCATGTGTGTGTACAGCTTTATCTGTCTCATAGACATCCTGTGACTACTCGGTGCCATTGAGTACCATTGGCCCAGGCATACATGTGCATTGTGATTTGTGAGGCTCTGAAATGGTTGCACAACTCCTGATACATAGGCCCCAAGGAGCTTAAAGAATGCAGCAAGTGGAGCATCTGTCCCTAATTATTTCATTCAGAATTACAGAGAAAATACTTGACTGCTAGTAAAATAACCCCAGCGCACAACTACTTCATTCCTTTGATGTCATCTAATGAGCAGATTGGAAAGATTGTTTTCAATTTGGACACGTTAATGCTTTTAAGTTTGCTCCTTCATTATCTTAAGACCGTATTTTATTTAAAGAATTATCTGAAGACCATATTTTATTTGGAGGTGCACTCCCATTCCTGAAATGCTTTAAAGGGAATGCATAGTGTGTTAGGTCACATTTTCTTTATTATTGCCAGGACTTGTTTTTCTTTTTTTACTTGGGTTAATATGAAATGTTGAATGTTACCATGTTTGTATTTATTGTATCTCTTAAGCCGCATACACACGTGCAATTATAGTCGTTGGAAAGGACCTTTCACGATCCTTTTTAATGACTAAGGACTGCACGATGCATCAGCGAGCGCAGTACATACAACACTATTCTGCTCTATGGAGAGGGGAGAATGACGGAGCGGCACCCCGCTGCATGCTCACCCCCTTTCCTTGCATTAGGATCGTTCGTCGTCCATCGTCCATCGATCCACCACAACGGTCATTCGGACGATGGGCATGCCAGATTCTCATCCGATATGGGCCCTGAGCCGATTATCGGGCGAGAACCATTGGATGTGTGTACGAAACTTTAGGTAGTTTCCTTCTCCTTTTCACATTTTTTTCTTTAAGCCAGTTAAAGAAAAGCTTGTAGCTCACAGACCTCAATAACTCAAATTGACAGTTGTACACAGCAGTCGGTCGTGATTAACAGCTCAATCCAAAGTTTCAATGAGACAAAGCAGACCTCAAGACTGGTTTGCAGTTACCTAGTACTTCTGGATATGGGTGACCCACTCTGGTCACCCTATGGGTCACTATGGATCACCCACTGGACACTCCTCCCCCCCACGGCCAGCAATTTAGCACATGGGTAACCTATGGCCAGACCCAATCACTGTATCAAGGGTGGGAGGAACACAATTTCTCCTATATAAGTTTCTACTCTCATAAAGCTAAATCTCACATTAGAATTTGGGGATGCGCATTGGGATTGCAGTAATGGTAAAAAACACTGCAGTGTAGAATGAATGCTACAAGTACAGACACGGGAACAGTGTTCAGGATTCCAGTACAATGCTGCAATTACAGATATGCCTTACCTATTTCAAAGACTTCATTCCAAGATTGACAAGAACATTTTTCTAAACAGTGAAATATTAGTAGTTGCTTATACAGCCAACGTTTGAGTATAGTCCTAGTGAATGTGTGCAGAAAGGTCATTTCATGAGACTAATATAATGTATGTGATATTACAGGTGTGTACTATATGTCCTCTGTTCTGTTATCAGGCTTGTCCTAACACAAATATCCTATTACATAGCAGATCCGTCCCCTCTAATGGTATTTTCTGTCTTTTGCTTGTCATCTAGTTTTGATTAGGACAAATCATATGTAATTATATCCTTTACTTTAATCCCTATTTGTCAGCATTAATCTGATAATAATGCAACATTTACTGATCATGATTCAGATTTGGTGGCACAGAGTAGGTTGATTTTTATCTGATATCGATTTTATTTTTCCAGGTGGTGTATAGCACAAAGCAAAGTACTATGAGGCATTCTGGCCTGAATGTCTTTAAAATATTTTGCTGGTTATTAACAAACTAAGGTTTTGTTAAAGAAGACAGGCAGTTTGGTGGCTCAGTGGTTAGCACTCTGGCCTTTGCAGCACCGGGACCCAGGTTTGAATTCCAGCCAGGACACTATCTGCATGGAGTTTGCAGGTTCTCCCCGTGTTTGTGTGGGTTTCCTCCGGGTACTCCAGTTTCTTCCCACATTCCAAAAACATGCAGTTATGTTATTTGGCTTCTCCCAAAAAGTTGACCTTAGGTTGTGTTAAAGACATATGGCTATGGTAGTGACATGACTGTGGACTTGTACAGTGCTGCGTAATATGTTGGTGCTATATAAATACTGTGCAATGAAAATAATGAAGGAAGACCTGCCATTGCTGCACATACAGTAACTGTGCAGGTGTTGTATATAATTAAACATGGCTTACGCCTAAAGTGTGTCTCTAGGCTGATATAAAAGCATGGTTTAAGAATGGTCCAATGCATGGCTAATGACACCAGTCAGAGCCACCATCAAGGGAAGCACAAAAGGTACTGAGCTGAGCTAGGACCTTGTTGGAATGGAGACAAGTGAGGATTCAACTCACAGTAGAAGCATTTAAAAAATAAAAAGGTAATGCTGTCAACTGAAAAAGGAGTGGACTCTTCTAGGTGTGGCCATGTGCTCATTGACAAGTAAATCAGCATTGGCAATTCCTATAGCAACACCCCCTTTGGCATTATTTAAAAGGAGCAAACAGGCACAGCTTACATCAGTGGCCACACTAATTCAAAGTTAGGAGCAGTGCAGCAGTGTTGCCACCCGTGTATAGAATTTGTATTAGATGTCACTAGCTCAGCAAATATTTGTGCAGAGGAGGGTTGAGGGGCAGCATGCATTTGTGTTATTGAGAGGTCATTGATAAGTGGCAGTAAGCTTTTATTCAGCTGTTTATTTTGTCCCTGAAATAAAATTGGATGTTACAATACAGAACACTTTTTTTACATTTTCTTATTGTTCAAAAAGCATTAAAAAATAAAACCATACCTAAAAAAAAGTTATCCTAAGTGATTTAATTAATTGATTAATGAGCAAAATTTGGCAGCACAAACAGGTTAAAATGTAGCAGAATGTAATCCTTTATTTGCAGCTTGTCTACCAGGGGCTGGCCTCTAGCTAATCATTTGTCTTTAATTGCACAGACACCCAGCTCTCAAGTCACATAAGAGGCAATGGAAAGTGCTGCTGGGCTCACCTACATTTGCAGACTTTATAGAGCTACCTGAAGCCAACAGCCAAAGCATTGAATTCAGTATCCAATTAAATACACAGTTTGAAAGACTTTAAGAGGCCTAAGGGACTCTTTCCTTTCATAAACCTCTGCCACCCCTCTCATTCAGCAAGCAAATTAAAAATATTACAAGTTCCCCCTGCAACTGCACAATGTTTTCATTAATACACCATCAGAGCCCTTCCAGGCAGCTGAAGGCGGTGGGGGAACTGCAAGTTCAGTGCAGGCTTTCAAAAGTTTAGTAAGATTTGACGACCTCTCCAGAATTTACAATAAGCTTTCGCTTCCAGCTTGACTTCCGCCTAAGTTTGAGGCATTGCCGGGAAGTTTAAAATTATAAAACTTTAATAGAGAGGAACAGTGCTCAAGGGAATACTTTTTGGAATTTTTTTGAGATCAGTGATGTTTTGTTATGGAACATCAGCCATATTTTTTTGCCTATGTTCCTTTAGTTAGAGCCAATGTCACTTTTTATCAAAGTACCAAACAATATTTGGGACAGAAGGTGAGGGAAGATTCTGTTATATTCTGTTATAATAACAGAAATAGCTGAGATATATTCTCATCATGAGGCACATTTCCATTTGACACCTATTACAATGAAAGCTGAAATGTGGGTCTCCCCCTGTTTTTTAGCTTTGACTATTTTAGTACAGAAAAGTAAGTGGACTAGTTACTGTAAATGTGTAATTTCATGTTATTTCAGCGTCAAAAGATTTAAAAGTGGAACTAAACCCACCCCTACTCAATCTATTGCCAGCACCGACTTCCTAAGCTGGTCTTTTTTCGGGATTCGGTTCGGGACTTTTTGCCATTCTGATTGGCTGGGCCAGAATGACGTTACTCCTGCACATGTGCACAGGAGTTCATTCTTTCCTGACACCCAGGGATACTGGCATTGTATATGTGCAGCTCAATGCAAATTCAACAAAAGTTTGCAAACAGACGAGTAAGTTTGTTTTATTGTAGAAGAGACATAGCCTGTCCTTTCTGTAATAAAGCTGCCTGCTCACATTTTGTTTGCTTTAAATGATTGTCTATGGTGATGCAAAATCTGCTTGAAGCAAGTCAAATGCAACTGTCATTGAAGCCTGAATAATCTTAGAAGAGTCCTAACCTGGTGTCAAACTAATGCCATTGGAAGAAGTCCAAAAATGCATTGGTATAGGTAATAGTACTTACGAGTCCCACCACCTGTGACTCCAATATTCAGTTGTTTGCAGCTTTTTACAAGTCAAAGAATTTTCTAAATTCATCACTGTGAGCTAAATGCCTGCATCCCCTTCTGAACGGTCAACCACCAGCCTACATCACTATTGTGTTACTGCAGTACTGTATTATTGTAAATAATAAATAGGATTTATATAGCAACTAGTCTCCCCCTTAAGTGATTATTGGAACACAAGATTTATATAGCGCCAACATATTACACAAGCTATACATTAAATAGGAGTTACAAAGGACAGACAGATACAGACAGTGACACAGAAAGAGGAGCGGACCCTGGCCCATAGAGCTTACAATCTAGGAAGTAGTGATGCAGTAGCCATCGTCCACAGCATGCAGCATCAGGCGAATTGTAAAAATTGTTTGGTTGGTGTCAATCTCTGAAAGCAAAGTTCAGAGTCAATAGCAGCAGGACTAATAAATATTATTCCTTTTGCTACAAACTGCCTTTGTTCTCACTTTTATCTATAGAGACAATCACTATAAACTGAGATTTAACTGCTGTTACCAACTCTTCTTTAAAAGGTCAAATCTTGTTCAGATCTGCCCCAGCAAGATGTCTTCTGAATAAAAACTACACATCATAATTACAGTACATATAATACAGTTTTTTTCTAATAAGTTTGAATAGAAAATAATTGTGTTGCTGTTATTTTGAGCATTGTGTGTCAAATACCAAAAAAATAAAGATTGGTATCATTTACAAAAACTGAATTTTCAGAAATGGTCCCATCCTATAATTATACGTTATCTCTTATTTCTGCACTAAGTGCTCAGTCATAAATATCTTAATACAATTACACCCGGCAGACAGGAAATGCTTTCAGCCTCTCGTCTCCCAGCAGCCAAATTGAAAACATTCTGCATAACCTATGGAAAACCATTATATATGTGATTAAAGCGAAGTAGACGTTTCCTAGAAGCCTTTGCTGAATCAGGCCGCTGCCTGCAAGTTTTACTAAGCAAAAGACTCCATTAGAGTGAATTTTTTTTTTATTTCAAAGGACAATTTAGCATATCATTGTGTCCTTTGGTTATGAGCAGAAAAAAATTTTAACTCATAGGAAATTCACACTAAAAGGATTAAATTTCCAACACTGTCCTACCGGTATCAAAAACTGGATCCCTGTGCTTGCTAATTGCATGACAAGTTCACTTTAAAAAGGAGTGATCTAAGTTCTCCACAATTTCCAAAATATTGTACATATAAATAAAGAGTTCACTGCTTGGCAAACATTTATTATATTGCATTAGATGCCCACATGCCACATCCCAAATATATACCAAATTGACATGTGCAGAGAAACGGGACTTTACCGGCATATAAAAAACTCTTAAAACATTTTCTTGGTACATCATATTAAAAAGTAAAGTAGTAGACATTGATTTTTGCATTGCCCCAGAATGGGAACCACTGTGTCCCTATGAAGAAGTGGATGTATGTCTGTATATTATAATATAGGGACACCGTGGTTCCCATTCTGGGGCACTGCAAAAATCAATGTCTCCTACTTTACTTTTTAATATGATGTACCAATAAAATATTTTAGGTGTTTGATATATGGTGTTAAAATCCAGTTTCTCTGCACATAGCAATTTACTTTCTGAATTATTCTGTAAGATTCTGTTTTATTTAAAGATTTGTCACATTAAAGTCCCGGGATACACTGCATCAGTAACTGTGTGCACATCTATTCACTATGCTAGAAAAACCTCGGGGAAGGGTGGTCACATGGTTTACAGGCCCCGGAGGAAAACTGGAAAACTATTATATAGCTTAGAAAAATAGGTACAGACTCCTAGCTAAAAATGAATTATGGGGTAAAAAGGGACACGTGAAAAACACCTGCCAGACATGCATGAAACCCAGTGGATTTTAAATGCATTTGTCATGGAAAATATACTCGAAGGTAGAGTTGGACTTTATTTAGCCACTGTCTTTGATGACTTATTGTAACAAAATAGATTTACCAGACCAGGAACTAATTATTTTCCTTTTCATGTGTATGTACAGTATATTGTGTGTATATATATATATATATATATATATATATTTTTTTTTTTTTTTTTTTTTTTATATATATATGTGTGTGTGTAACATTTACATACCCTACATTACCACTCTCTAAACTGGTAATGTTGGGTCTGATCTTCCTCTTTGGGCCTGATTTATCAAAGCTCTCCAAGGCTGGAGAGGATACACTTTCATCAGTGAGGCAGAGCGATCCAGCAACCCTGGAATGAATCTGATCCATCAAGGATTGAAAACATTTACTAGAAAATAGCAAATGACTTTGAAGAAACCTATTCCAGGTTTGCTGGATCACCCAGCTTCACTGAAGAAAGTGTATCCTCCCCAGCCTTGGAGAGCCTTAATAAATCAGGCCCTTTGTGTCACTATTTATTTAGCCAATTTCGTTATTTTATACACTTATAGATCTTTACAAATGTGACCAATATATCGCTAATACATATAGTGCCTCATCCCTCTGTATTAGATGCATTGCCTTATGCCTCTGTATGTAGTGCCTCATAACAATGTGCTACATATATTATTTCATATCACTTTATTGCATATATTAACATAATAAAAATGGAGAAACAAGGTAAAGCAAACTTGAGATGTTACACATAATGAGCAGTTAGATCTCTTAATAAATTTTCACAGAAAGTAAATGATAATACTTGATTGGCAACAATAACTCCAACTTCAGTCTCATTATAATTTTCTTCAGTTTATATGAATAGGCCTAATTGTCAATTTCTTTTGGGAATAACATGTATCTCCAATTTTGTTATTTTGGCATTATTATTATTTTTCCATCATATTGGATCCCCCTCCAGGTGGTGCTGTATGCCAGGTGAAGGGTTTCATGTTAGTTTTGGCAATGGCAGTATATATATATATATATATATATATATATATATATATATATATTGGATTAGTATTCATTAAAAGCAATAAAAACTATGTTACACGTTTATATTGGAACAAATGTGCAAGGCACAAAGTGCACTTACCTATTGTAAGCCATCAATACCAGTATATGGGGGGGTGGTATGGTTGTTATTGGTAATTCATTTTTTGCTTAGCACATTGCTGGAATAAATGTAATTATTAATAAATCAGGAAACTAATACTACTTCAATTATTTCACATAGGAATTGAACTGTTATCTCATCGACAATAATGGCTTCATCTTGGTCTCTGAAGATTATAAACAGGTAAGAATTTTTTTTATTAGAATGTTTTTCAAATCCTGTTTAAAGTGAAATGTTACTCACTTTTTCATGTGGATTTGCAACCAGAAGATTACTGTGGGGAAGCAAGAGATACTTACTTTTATACAGAACTACATAAAAAAAGTTTTAGGTACTACGGCGAAAGGTTAAAACTCCCCTGTCCCTGTTGTTCATGTTTTTTTGCTTGTACACTTGTCCCAGAGATTCAAAAGGAAGTGAGAAGAAATGTCTCCAACCAATATCCCCTGCGTTCTGTTCCACTGGTTACTCTTACATTTTAGATCCAAACTTTTAAGATTTTTTAAGATTAATAGTGTAAGTGAATTCCCCCCATAATCCTTGTTTTTTTTAGTTACATTAAACCACATCATATGCCTAAACTACGTTCCAGCAACTTGACTGGTGGCCTCAATGGCCATATGCAAGAACAGATTCACTGACAATGTATACAAACTGTTGGTGACCTCCAACTCTGTTGGGCATTAGGGGCTGTTCATTCCACAATGTAAATTTTTGCCAATAAAATGATATGGTACATTAACTTTCCATGTCTATCAAGGTTCATTCAATAAGACGCTACCAAAAAGCAAACCTGATGCTAGGTACAGAATTCCATAGCAGCCATTGGTGACCATAGTAATGTCAACCTGAAAATGGTTGATGGTAATTAATCATGACAATCCTTTACACAGATGTATTTTCCTTTAGACCGAAGTTGGCATTCTAATTCTTGACTTACCACTGTAAATCTGTAGGCCAACAATTGAGATGTTTTATGAATGAATAAAGAGAGCCGAGACCAGAGGAATGTCAGCTTCTACAGGCCAAGGGGCAATTACCATTGACCTGCAACCTGTAACAGAATATTGCTTTATGTTAAACTGCACTTAATGTGTTAAACTAAAAACAGTATGTAAACTAAGCAAAGCACTTTATGACAACAATTTGTCTTTTTAGGCCCCCAGGCATGATGTCCCATTCAGTGAGAATGTAAATTAATGTTGCAGCAGAGAACAAGGAAACCACACGTGTGCATTCCTAAACTTCTAACTCTGCTGTCAAACTGACAAACTACTTATAGAGTGAAAGTTATTCTGACATATATTGTTGCTGCTATACTTGTTCTGGGCACCCACGTTTCTGTGACTTTGGTCACATTGGGGTAATTCTTCTATCTTTGGTTTATTCAACTCTTTATGGTGGTGTTTCCCAACCAGAAGTTGCAAGGGGTTCCCTGACCAAGGACTCTCAGTTCAGTTTAAGTGACACCTATGGACTTTTTGGTTATCCGTAAGGGTGACATTCTTCCTACTGACCACCACTCTAAAGTACTCTGAGATGTGGATATAATTTTATATAGCAGGGGTTCTCTGAAGACCTAAAAGTTATTTTAAGAGTTTCTGCAATGTTAACAAGGTTGAGAAACACTTTTCTATGGAGAGGCTGTAGAGCTTCTACTGCTGGCCTATCTTATTACAATACCTAGAATGCTCTATACCCTTGTAATAATTACAAATATAAATACATTTAAGATGATTAAAAACCTTTATTTCCTCTGTTATTGAGAATGTTGTCCTAGTAAATGTCCTCTTACACCCATCATGCTTATATTTGGATCTAGTTAAGCTGCTCGCCAAAGTAGTAAGCCCCATTCCTGCTGTACTAGTTATGGTAGCCATAAGAACCTCCCAGCACAAAATGAAACTAGTAAGCATTTGGACTGGTCTGAATGATTGATTATGGGTTACAAATGATTGTGCTCCTTGCATCCTAGAGCAACATTTTGCATTGGCAGTAACATGCAATGATGGAAATTAATGAAAAAGCAGCCTGCATGGTTTTGCAGCTTTGTCCTAGATAGGGCTCTGAACCATTAAAATTCCTATAATCCACCTTAGTAATATTATTAATGATATGGTTCAGAGGACTAGACTGAGCAGCTGTTCAGTAGGCACTTGTATTCACCATTATTTGCTGTACTGGAAAATATGTGTTTTACTAAATGGGCCAACCTCTTCTTCTGCTGGTTGTTCAGCCTGCCTGCTTAGTAGTTGTGATTCTTTTGAACATTCCAATAGTTGGCAAATGTTTTCAATCCTGGACTAGATCCAGGTTTGCTGGCTCACCCAGGTTCTCCTATGTTTATCTTCCCCAGTCTTTTAAATGAAAGGGGTGGGCAAGTGCCAGTCAAGCCAAGTAGGAAAGGGTGGGATGATGCTGGATGTCCTCCAACCAGGAAAGAAAATGGGCTCTATCTTGCTCTTTAACACTTGATGTAAGTTCCAATGCATTCTGTGAGCCCCTTATAGAGTTCTGTGAAATCAGAGAAAGCCATTTCAGTACAGGAGAGAAGACTGAAGGAAGGCCTAGAGTTGAGCTTTAACACATCTGCAGTATTTAGAGAATAGTATTGGTAGCTCAATGTCTGGTTTCACTTTTACCTTGAAATTGCTCCTAAATTGAAAGAATATGCATAGCTGATTTAGTACATTAGGGATATTAATATCTAAGTTGTATCCAGAGATACACAAGGAATGTTTACTCATATTTTCTGGTTGATCTCTGCTCTGCTGTCTGTTGAGGTCTAGAAGTAGGACGGTAACTTGTCCTGACAATAAGACAGCCTTCCATTCCATGGCGAGCATGCAGTCCAAGTCGGTGAGGGTGAATGACGCAGATCGCACTCTCTCTAGACGTGACCTAATTTTGGTCATGTTTGTACTCATTACTGATTCTTGACAAGATCAGATCATATCAGATCTTACTAAACAGTATTATATCATAAAAATCTAAATGCACCCGACTGTCTTGAATCTGTTTTCACCTTGCCAACTCTGGAGAAGTGATACACTAACCTGTAAAACTTATTACATAGGCAGTGAGCTTTATGGAGCCTGGTTGTCTACTGTTTGGGATGTGTACCATGTCAGGAAAGGAGCTATTCATATCTTATTTGTTTACATGACAAATAAAGTGTTTATTGGGTACCATAAAATAATTTTTGCCATTAGGATACATTTCAAGAGATGATTTATGAACGATAGATAGCTAGGGGTTAGTATTGGGATATTTAAGATAAAAGATAATGCATATGGATTATTCTGAAGGGGGATGTTTTCTGCAAAAAATCTGCACAGGGAAGAAGATGAAGACTGCAGATCAGTAATTAGGATTAAGTAGAAATAAGAGTGAGACCAGTCATGTTTCCAGAGGACTCATCATACACCACCACCACTATTGCACAGTGTATCTCTGCAGCCATTACACCCCTCGCTCTTCCACTATTCTCCTTTCAGCAGCCAGATTGTGTGAGTCCGCAGTCTTATCTTCTTGTGTGTATGCCATTGTCTACTCTCTGTAATTCATCAAATCTGGCTGGCAGAAGCAGTTATGGCAGAAGTTATAAATGGCAGACAGCAACATCCAAATGGGATGCCTGGCAAGAGACCCATACTAAATATTAAGTTTCAGCACAGAAACGTTCAAGCTTGTCCTGTGTCATTAATACTAAAGTGCTAAAATCAGATATAACCAAGCAGCTTGCAATATTACCTTTATTAGCAGAGATCCCTACTTATCTCACACAACCTATAGTTTGCTACTGTCTCCTAAAATATATTGTTAGACTCCAACAACTCCTATGGAACATTTGCAGTCTTTTATTATCTACTGTTTGCAATCTCTGACCATCTCCTGTACCATTTTGCATCTTGTATCTTTTGCAAAACATCCATAGCCTGGATAGTTAGTGCTATAGCATACCCATGGTCTATGGTCATCTCCTGTAAAATATTTGCAGTGTCTAACCATCTCTTGCAGCACATCCACAGCCTGACTAGGTATGGCTATAGCATGCCCATAGTTGTTGATCATCTCGTGTTGCAAGTCTCTGATAGCCTTCTTTAGCATAACACTTAGTAAATATCATGTGCAATCCTTTTGTAATGGCAGGGGCTACTCTTGATGCTACCTGCCATTGGCTTGAAGAGTTGAATCCAATGAACAATTTTACATGCACATGTTTAAAGACCTGTTACAAGAAGGAAATATTTAAGTATGTAAGGAAAATCACAATGTGTTTATTATGACAGCACAGTAGTTATCTTCAGGTCAACTATTCAGTTCATTTTTTTCAGAAATTACTTTAATATATGGGTTTTAAAGGTGTAGCCAGTAAATGAGCTAAATGAACTTTGGATTGTATCCTGTTTGGTTGCCAGGATTAAGATTAAAGGATGTGTGCTGTACCTTTGCCAAATTCTCCTTCCATGCCTTTATGCCAACATATAAGTGATCTAGAATTGCTGCTGGATAATTATATGTTGTAAAGGCTTATATGTGCCCTGTCTCCTTAAACGACAACATATCCAGTGCAATCATGTTTCAGTAGCATTCCCTTGACAGCAGTTAAAATAATTAGGTGCTATAAACTTAACATTTGCAAACTTCAAAATGTTGGGGATTTTATTAAGTACAGGGGAAATGTTAGTCACTGACAATACCATGCACACAATATTGTTGCATTCACCAGCCTCTGATTCACCACGACACACAATAGGCCTTGGTCTAGTAGCATCGAGGTTAGCTATTATCTTTTTTCTGATTTTATTTTTTTTAACAAGTAAATTGGAATTTACTAAAAGGTCAGCTGTCCTATGCATGAATACACAAACAATGGATGAAGTTAGCGTGCTCTGTAAATGACATTAACTTTCATGCACTTATTCTGCTATTTAAAAATGTATGACAATCCTAACAATTAGTTTCCCTTATCTGAACCCTTTTGGTCTGGTAAATATCCATTTAAAGATATTTTTATATCTTTTCAATAATTGCAAACAAATATCCAAAGATGCTGCCAGAAATCTGGTGAGTTGATTGCGGGTTATTAGTTAGTATTAGGTCCAGTTCCAGAATCTCTAATGCTTTAAAATGGACTTAAATTGAATGTGCCTGATTTATTAATGCTCTCCAAGGCTGGAGAGGATATATTTTTATCAATGAAGCTGGGTGATCCAGAAAACCTAAAATGGATTCCTTAAAAGTCATTTGCTTGAATTTGTTTTGAATCCTGGACCAGAACCATTCCACCCAGCTTTACTGATGAAAGTGTATCCTGTGCAGCCTTGGAGAGCTTTAATAAATCAAGTCCAATGTTTTTACCCTTTTATATAAGGTAAAAATATTCTTTATTTTTTTTTTTTAATGCAACACATTAAAAAAAAAAAGGTGAAGCACTTCCTCTTTGTCCCAAGAATGAATGGGTACACAGAGCCCCCTGGGATACCTATGTCACACATCCCAGGAGACTCCTGGCTGCTCGTTCTGCGCATGCTTAAGACCGGGCAAAGGCAGAAGGGGCATTTTCCTACACTAAGGGGAAAGAGATGCCGTGTGAGATCGGAACTCTTTTTTTCCCCCTTTACAGCGGGCTACGTCACCCTATCTCGTACCTGCACAGTGCGAGATACGGTGACGTAGCCAAAAGGACGAAAATGATAGCGTCTGGCGCTTCCTCTGAGTGGGGATGAAGGAGATTTTCAAGACGGCACGGGTGCAGCACGATCGAGGGATCTTCGAAATTTTAGGTAAGTGTGATTTTTTTATATTTCGGTTTGGTTCCACTTTAACCTATAGCTTACAAATCAGTTCACAGGGAGGTTTTAAAATACAAATAATTCCCCAAATTACTGATATATGTATGTATGTATATATATATATATAAATATATATATATATATATATATATATATATATATTTATTTATTTAGAGAGAGAGAGAGATGGAATGGACCTGATTTAATATTTATAACGCTCTCCAACTGGAGACTGGAGAAGTTAGACTATTATGGGTGAACCAATGTGTGAACG
Organism: Pyxicephalus adspersus; assembly: GCF_032062135.1. Lineage (NCBI taxonomy): Eukaryota > Metazoa > Chordata > Amphibia > Anura > Pyxicephalidae > Pyxicephalus > Pyxicephalus adspersus. The sequence goes on along the minus strand of NC_092865.1, from coordinate 62,994,259 downwards.
AATATTATAAAATATTTTTCATTCGTTATTTATCATTTATTTTTTTCTGTTTTTGTTAATTATATTTATTATTTTTTATTTAAACAGTGACTGCAATAGGTGAAAAACTTTTAATAATAGAGTGAATTTTTATGGTGGCCTAACATAGTATCTATCTTTGATCTTCACATTTGCATTTCACTTTATTAATAATACTGGCAACTCCCTAACATAGAAACTGTGTCTTAAGCCTGAGAGCCCTAACAAGTAGCTGAGACGATCACCAAAACGATCAAAAATGTCGACTGAAATGTCTACAAGACCCCAAATATTTACCCAGCACATAGAGGAAGTGTCAAACATGGAAGAAAACAACTTGAAATAGCATTCCTTAGCTAATGTCAACAAGACTGTAATTATTACATTTAAGGAGCCTCCCCTTAGGATTATGTGAATAATTTAGACCTTTAATTACACTGTCCAATCACGGCTGCGTCAGGAGATGGAAGTTTCTGTAGCGACAATGGAGCAGATTCATGTAGTGACATTACAGTGCAACGGAAACCCAATCTCTCCATTTATGTTTTCTATCCAATTATTAGCGGTTTTAGGGAAGTTTCCTTTTGCCAAAGGGCAGTAACTCAGACAGTCACTAATAAACAATTCAAAACTTGGTGGTCTTCTCGATTTCTGGGCTCCTCCTGTAAAAATTAGGAGAAATGTGATCTCTTGGACGAAAACAATAGTTCTTTCAGAAAACATTAACAATATTGAGCTTTTCTTGCCGAGGAATGGCTGATTTTCGTGTGATTCCTTTGGCAAGCACGGTATTATTTTGCTTCTCATACCTTTCACTGTCATCCTTGCTGCGGCACTTCCGTTTTGGCATGGCACACACAGCAATACATTTATCTACAAACATGCACCAGCAGACATATGTATAAATACCTTGATTAAAACAAACATTTACGTTCTAAGATGATGGATGCCAAATTAGAGAAGACTCCTTCTAGAGAACACAAATGGAATTCCGAGAGGGCAGACTCCAATGGGCTGGATGTAATCTGGAAGTGAGTGATGCACGCACCTCAGGTGGTCTCTTGGAAAATACCCCTTTGACCAGTTTTCTAAATCACGTATTTCTGGCCTTTTGTGGAAGACATAAACAACAGAAAAAAATATTATGCTATAAAAATGCTATTTTTTAAGGAAACTTTATCAAAAAAAGTTTCCTTTTTTGGAAACTATAGCAAAAAAGAGATCATTTATTTTTGTTTGAATTTACGTTTTTTTGTTGTAGGTTTACTTCACATTAAAGTGTCATTAATCTGCATTACAGTAAGATTACTTTTTTGTTTGTTATGGACCTCTAATGCGTCACAACAAACCACTTTTGTTTTTTTTACCCACCATGATGCACAAACACAGGTTCATTGTGGCCACATGGAGGAGGTCTGCTAGGGCAAGGGTTGCCAACCCCCGGTCCAAGGCCCTCTATTTGGCCAAGGCCATCTGCCAGCTGGGTCATAAAAGCTCAGAGACCAGTGGTGGTCCGCGGGTCTGGCCAGTGCAGCGAGGTCAGGTGAAGGACCCCGCTTGGGGGGGTGGACCATGTTTCCATCACAGGCTCAGACCTGCCATGGGAGAGTGGCGGGGTTTGGCAACATGACGTCACTATGGTGGAAGTTTCTTTGCCTTTGAGTGACACACGGCTCCTTGTCTGGAGTCCATGGATTTAGTAGTCCGTGAGCTCTAAAAGGTTGGTGACTACTGTGCTAGGGTTCTAATCTAAATCAATGGAATCACAACTCCTTGCCATTGAGTGATTATTGTTCAAAGGATACAATGTGCATTGACACATTTTTTGCGATAAGAGGGAAAGGGTGAAAATTAACTAGGAGTACAAGGAACCTGACAAAGAAATAAAGTTGTTGCCAATAGCTAGTAATCAAATTTCACTTTTTTATAGGAAACAATTAGAAAATAATGCTAATTAGCACCACAGATAGCCACTCTTTTTTGTTATTTAATACAACCCAAGTATAGTTGGGATGAAAGAATGAACCATACTCACTGTGTATACTGTATGTTCAGTTTGCTTACCCAATCACATGCCAGCAAAATCCTAATTCCTCTTGCTTTTGATTGAATATTCAAAGTCAAATACATTTTGCTGCTTCCCCTACTTCTATATTACCACATGCATAGGTAAAATGGTTATAGCTCTTTAACTGGATTTACACATTTATCATTTGTTGGTATTCATTTTAAAAGCAAAGGATTGATTCTGTTTGCATATTTATAGGCCTATTGGATTGTAATATACAAATGCATTTACTGTGGCACTGGATTTATTCAAACAGGGAAATTGCAGGCTTTTGAGTCTTGGTGGGTATACTTCAATGGAGGAGGAGAGATATAAAAGGCATAACCTAAAGCAGCTCTTCAAAGCTAAACGCCAGACATATTTTTCACTATATTTCCTAATAGACACTAAGGATATAAATTCACTTTGTGTGCACTGAATGCCATTGCAAACCCAGACATTATAATGTTAAAGTAGGTGTGACATCATCATTGTGCTGTGCATGGCATTACAGAAGGCAGAGCTGTGGGTGGGGCTCAGGAACTCTGCCCACTATACGTTGCCTACAGATAAGGAGAGGAGGGGGATACAAGACCAGTAACTCTGCACAAAGATAACTTCAGGAACTTGTGTGACAGAGGCAACATTTCACACCTAATTATTGCACAGATTTAAATGAAATACACAAATAATGCCTCTTGCTTTTTTTGCTTATATATTTACAGCACAGTTTTTCTCCTGTAGCTCGGCCTATTGCAGTGTATTCTGCAAATTACAGCCCAATGTAGGGGGATCACAAATGACCCATTATTTTTATTTTTCCTGTACATTCAAGGGGTGAGGAGGAAATCTAAACTGCAGCAAAGATCTGATCCGTCTCTGTGATTGACAGGACTGGTGTGAAGCCTGGCTGTATGGAGAATGTAAAAAGGCAGAAATATCAATCTTTCAGCTTCCATGTGTAATTAGCTGTTTGCCAGGAGTTCAGCTTTAAAATTCCCTTTATAAATGAAAACCTGCCATGTTAATGGACTTCCTTTTCTCATATAGAACCTTAATGATTTAAAATACAGTATTGCTGATTTCCCTTTAATGTTCATGTGAAATGACATTATACACCTCTGTAAATAATATTTAATAATGGCTATTAGTTACTTAACATGCGACAGTTTGATTTATGTTCCCTGGCGCCTTTTCCTCAATTACAGTAATATGCGGTGTTCAAACATCGACAAGTTCAAATGAACTGGCCATAAAAGAGAGGAACTCTTCTGGCTTTCAGCAACCTGCACACACCCAAATAATTTGGAAAAGGTTCTAAGATCTTTCTTGGTAAAGAGATAATTCTTACTCTTTGAAATCCTAAATGTCTGCTGCTCACTCACCCTATAGGCTTTTCCATTTTATTTTATTTATTCCATGAGTATAAATCAGATCAAATGTAACTCGGGGTATTCTGATATGCCGGAATGTCTAACATTTAGAATATGAGACACACCTCTCTCATCAATCTAAATCTTGAGAAACATTAAAAATGCATTAAATCATGTTACGACAGTAAAATTACATATACATAGTATTAAAGTGGCAGCTGGGACCACCCCAGATATTTAAAGTCTGTGGGGTCTATTTATAAATGTTTTTAGATAGGATTCACTCAACTGTTACAAGAAATGTGCACATTTTTCACATTGGATTCATCTGTGCAATTCAACTTTTACTCAAAATTTAACTGAATGATATAATCTAATGAAATCTAATATGACGGATGTGTACATTTTGGAGCAGTGGGTGAATCTTGTGTGAAAACATTTATAAATAGATCCCTATGTCTATGATTAGAACCTCTCTTTCATTTTATTTTCATTAGCAATTTAGGATTAGAAGAAAAAAAATGTTCAGTAGCGATATGAATGCACCTCCAAGCTGACCTTCATTCTGTGTTTATTTTACTGCAATGATATCTCCTAGGCAGCCAAACACCTCGAATACTGGAGATGTGTTACTCATCATTTATTTTGCTTTTCCACTAGTTTCCCCATATGCCCAACCCATTGGGCCTGATTTATTAAAGCTCTCAAAGGCTGGAGAGGATACATTTTTATCAGTGAAACTGGGTGATCCAGCAAACCAGGAATGGATCTGGTCCAGGATTCAAAACATTTGCAAGACAATACCAAATGACTTTGAAGAAATCCATTTCAGGTTTGCTGGATCATCTAGCTTCACTGATAAAAGTGTATCCTCTCCAGCCTTGGGAAGCTTTAATAAATCAGGGCCATTGTTCCAGGAACTTACCCCCATGTGAATTCACCCAGTTCCGAGATTCTGAAAAGAATTCTTCATCTTAGCTTCATAGTGGTGGTCCATTGTTTGGGAGTCTTTTTTCTTCTTTTTTAAATATCCTGAATGGCCGGGTTTAATTCTCTCCTTAAGGGTATTTCAAGGATACTTCCATGTTAAAACACTTCCCTATATAGTTCTTTATTTATAAGAAGGTGCAAGGCATTAAAAAGGCAGATTCACATCACAACATACACTGGAATATTAGGAAGCATGCCAATATCGTAACAATGGCTGCAGAACTAGAAGCCTACTAATCTTGCCATATTTGTACCTCAATGATAAAGTGGGTATCTTTCACACAAACATGGGATTTTTTCTAGATACTATGGGATCAATAATTGGGTTCATGGGTTTAATGGGTTTATTAATGGGGTAAGTTTTACCCACAATGTTTCATTGAATTTAATTAGAAATGCATGAATCAACTATAACCCACTTTTCATACTGTTTTTAATGTTCTGGATTTTTTTTCTAATGGAAACAGTTACCCCAACATTTCAGAATAAGCTTGGGGTTCTTAATCTTGTTATTATTACATGCACTTTTTATAGTTTGAACTCTACCTTTATAAAAACAGATATAGAAATCAGATTTAAGAAAAAAAATGGTTAATTACCTCCATTGCAGCCACATACACTGCTAATCATGGTTTTTGGATAAAGCCACTGATCTCCATTGTACCCTATGTCAAATTGGTGAATGCTACTCGGCGATCTGTAAAATGGTGATCATGCTGCAAACAAATTTATATAACCAATGGTTGTTTTAAAACCACAACTAAATAGTAGTGATTGCCAGTTAAATGGTGATCATTCATTAAAGTTGTGATCATGTTAGATAATTTACACTTTTACAAAGGAGGTGAATACATCAGAGAAGAATGGGGTGCACACAATTAAATACAATACCAGCAATCGAATGAATTACCCCTTATGAACTGGCCCTCTTCTCAAACTCCCCTGAGCCTAATTCCTTTTTCCTGGGACAGTGCATCTTGATTGTTCTTATTTTGGAAATCGGAACACAACCTGCGGAAAACCACCAAAATACACTTCATAATCATCAATACACAGAAACCATTGTTAACAGATTTTTTTATTCTTTTTCTTCGAATGTATTGCATTAACACAGTGTGGAGAATGTTCTGCTAATCATAGAGAACATCTACCATCAAATCAGATGATGACAATTCAATGTGACAGTAAGATGACAGCATGAAATGGTTCTCCTTCTTCTGCTCATCATACTGAACATTCCTTCATCACTGAGACGTCGAACATTTGAACATGAAAGAATGAAAATTAAAGACATTTGTTTTTTTCTCTGTGTAATCTAAAATTCTTGGATGTGCTGTTTGTATTGTTTAGGGGTACAGGAAGGCTTGTATGTCCTTATTAAAACTGAGTGATTTACTTAACACTTTAGTGGTCACCAGAAACTGAATTGTAAAAAGCTAGAGTGAAAAGTCTTCTTCCAGTGAAAAGTTGTACATTCACTTCCTGGCTCTGTGAAAGCTGTCATGGGGCATTAAAGTGGCAGCTTCACTAAAAAAAATCTAATAAAAACTTTGGTTTGGTTTCAAGCCCGTCTCTGGAAATATTAAATCCTATCACACTTTAACCTCTATTACCCATTTGGCATAGTTTTTACAAGCCATGTAAATCAGGATGTACTCACCTAACTTTGCAGGTCAGGCCCCTTGCTAGAGCCATTTCTGGATGCCAGGGACTCCTAATCCAATGTTGCCGATAGACAGTCCCTGACAGTTATCTTGTGTTGATGACAAGACCCCAAAAAAGTGAAGTCGGAACTAGAGCACACTGTCCATTTTTCCTCCATGCTCACAGTCAAGCACTGGTACTGTAGCTTCCAACACGAGCAGCCCTGACAGTTGCTGATAAAATAGAGAACAGGTTCACATTCACATTAAGCCAAGAACAAGTCATGTTAATGTTCAATAAATGTCATCAGTTGATAAAATAAGTAAATAGGAATTTGCTTTTTTGCATGATTGGATCAGTGATTGGCATTTTCACGCATTTTATTATGAGGATCAGCAAATCCCCCTTCCCAGCTATGATTTCATGCTAAAAACCCCTTTGCACTACACTGAAGTTATATACAGTGTTATCAGCCTTACCACTTTTTCTACAGGTTCTGAGATGAGACGAGAGGGAGGGCAAGTTAGTAACTACAAATAATGAGCGCCCAAGCAGAATTTTGATGGGGAACCCCAACTACATTTTAGATCTCATCCTCGAGTTATTCTGTATGAGGTGGGAGGACTGGAGGAACAGCAGCTACCACTGGAGCTCCAAATCGGGTTCTCTTCATAAGTTAGGTTAGAACTCAAAGCTGGCTCCCAAAAAAGTCCTGTAGTGGTGATCTTTGCAGTATAAATCAAGGGAGTATCCTAGGGGTACAGTACGTGAATGTTGTCATCCTAGGACACAAAGTATTTAAAGCGTACCTAAACTTAGAAATTTAGTTTTACATAAAAAGGGTAGACAACCCTTTTTATGTAAAGTAAAAATTATGTTGTTTTTTTTATTAGGTTTTTATAAAAAGAAAAGGTGCAGCATCGCCCCTAGGCATTTGAGAATGAATGGGAGCGCAAAGCCTCCTGGGATACCCACGTCACGCATCTCAGAAGGCTCTTGGGTGCTCCACGCATCTCGGGCATGCGCAGGAGGAGCCTTTCGCGCAAATAGAAATTTGCCGATCTTACACATGCGCAGTGAGATTGGCTAATTTTTGTTTTCATCCTACGGCACCCGATCTCGCGCCTGGGTCGGGTAACGTAGGATTAGGAACCAGGAAGAAGAGGAAAAGATGGCAGCGCCTGGAGTGCCGGCTCTAGGACAAATGCTGGGACGACGCGGCAATAGATGCAAGACACCCCCGGATGGATTGGACTGACCTGCGGGTAAGTGTATTTTTTTTCTTTTTTGGCAGTTTTTAGTTTAGTTCCTCTTTAACTGGCACAATCAGCAGGTAAAAAAAGGAAAACCAAAATGAAAATTGCAAAAGTATGCAGTTACCACAATCCAGAAATATGTGTAATATTAATTTTATATTTAGATACATTTTAATGTGCAAACAAGAAAAATGAACTTTCTCTTTACAACACTGAATTCAAGGTATTTTAAAATTTGTTCCATGATTTTAGGTTACCTAAGGGTCTATTCATAAAAGTTTTCACCCAACATTCATATTTGTATCCCAGACTCACATTTTTCTGATCAGATTTATTCTAATATAGACCCCAAATGACCTCCAATGATATGCTTTGCTTTACATTGAAATATTTAACACTACAATGATTCCTTCTAATTCACTTTTTATTTTTCACCAGACTGGCCAGTTTTTTGGGGAAGTGGAAGGTGCCGTGATGAATAAATTGCTAACAATGGGTTCCTTTAAAAGGTAAGCATTGGGATATCTTGTGATGAATGTTATGGGTTGTTCTGAGTTAAAGAGATTCACATTACTGATCAGGTAGGCATTCAATAACTCTTGTGTACAAGCTGAATATGTTTAGAGCAATGGAAACTGTTAGTTGCGTTTACGTGAACTGCTTTGGCATCTTGATTCCTACATGTGTGGAATGAGCTAACAGATCAAATCAAGGATTTTCTTAATTGAACTGGCAGCTCTAGGGCCAGGTCAGTTGGGTAGCATTTTAGAGAAAAATACAGCTATGATTCTTAGGAATTTTTGTGAAAATTTGCAAAGTTATAAATTGTGGGTTTTAGAAGATCTGCATTCAATAATGACATGTAATTGCTTACAGATTCATTACTGAAGTCCAAACAACTAGATTTGACATAGCCAATACTTCATAAGTTACAGTATTCACTAAGGATTCATTACCAGCCAATTCTTTCATTAGTTGGGTTGGTAAGGTAATTTTGCCAAACCATTGCAGAAATCAAGTGCAGTAGATGTAAAATATGGATAAATTTGTAGCATATTTATGCTGTCATATACCAAGTGACATAAATTCAGAAGAATAGGAATACATACTATCCCCACTACCCATGCCACTAAAGCCTGCCCTGTTCATAAGAAATTGTCCTCTGAATCTGTTGACAAATGAACACTTCTATGGGTATTATTTTCCTTGCGTTCACACAACTCTTATTGGGTTTTTCTGTTGACCTCTATGTCACAACTACATCTATAGTGGGTAAGTGGGAGGAACCAGTAAGAACTGCAATCAACAGTCCTGCAGGGGTAAGTTTTCAAGTGAACCTCAAAAGACTTTTGGTCACTATTAGGGTAAGCTTTATTAAAATTACTCCAACAAGCCTCTGTTTGGTTTAGGCAATATTTAACCAAACTGAGGATTATACTGGGCTTCAATCATACCAGCAGCAGTTTACCTTGCCAACCAGGCAATATTTGGGAGCTCCCACCCGCTGCGTACAATTAATAGCCTCTGGTACTGCTATGTTTGTTCAGCATTGTCAATGAACATGTTGGTGAGTATTTTCAATCACTAGTGGTGTCAGGGACAGTCAATACATTGGGCATGATTTATTACAGCTCTCCAAGGCTGGAGAAAATACACTTTCATCAGTGAAGCAGGGTGATCCAGCAAACCTGGAACGGACTTCTTAAGAGTCATTTGCTGTTTGTTGGCAAATGTTATCAGTCCTGGACCAGATCCAGTCCAGCTTTGCTGGATCACCCAGCTTCACTGATGAAAGTGTATTTTCTCCAGCCTTGGAGAGCTGTAATAAATCAGGTCCATTCTGTGTCATGCAACAAAGAACAGATCACACATACTTCTTTCAGGCCAGTGAACTGGCATACAGACAGGTAACTATTACTTCCAGAATGAGATCCACAATTCTGTATTACTCTTACAGCATGCTATGTTTAAAGAGTACCTATCATAAAATGGGTCTTTATTATTTAAAAATATGAAATTCTCTTGTGCATGTTCATAGAAATCTCTGTCCCAGTAGTACCAGCAATAGATTGCATGATTGTTGAATTTGCTAAGAAGCATTGGATATGATATCTGTTACCTTTTCCGTTTTAGACTTTACACTTCACATCCTAATTTAAATAGGAGTTATCCTTGTTACTGGTTTCCATTGTGTGTCCAGAGATGTGAAAAAGATGGGTGTCTGTACAGGGTTGTCTCTTTATCTGCAGTGGAGTCTTTGTTTCCCCCAGTACATTTCATATGCAATAATGCCTAAAGTAGAAAATAGTATATAGGTATCCTGGTAGCCTATAGCCTGTGCTGGTAGTCAGTAAAGTAATTCTTTGTCCACCAGTTTTTTAATATGGTCCTTGTGATTGTGATAAAAACTCCTAAGATGTAGTTTGTTTTAATAAATAAATAAATATATATATATATATATATATATATATATATATAAAGTATATTTCACCTGGGCTTTTCTGCAAGGTATTATGTGGACCAAAGGCATAAGCAACAGCTGGTCTCATCATGGTGTCCAAAGAGAACGTACCCTTAAACAATTATGGCTAAAAGATACTAAGTAGACAGACCAACATCGGCAATCACTATTGTTTGATTATGGTAAACCACTCAATGTAATGAATAGTGTCAGATTTTACACTTTAAAATGATTGCTGAATGGTTTCCATGTTCTTAAAACATTTGGAGTATGCAATAAAAAGGTTTAAATGTATTAAAAGTCAATTACATAGTTACATAGTAAGTCAGGTTGAAAAAAAGATGTAGGTCCATTAGGTTCAACCCCTAGTCCCCCTAAATCTCATAATAGTTATCTTTTGTCAATAATATAATAAAACCTACTAAAAAAAGATACTGACAAAGTTAAAAAGAAAAAAAAAAAAAGAATAAAAGAAATATGCCTGCACCTGAAAAAAAAAAAAAAAAAAAGAATAAAAGAAATATGCCTGCACCTGTTTGAGGAAGTTATAGCAGAATAGTCAAAACACTGGCTAGGCCTGCGATATCGGAAACTTGAAGATTCCCATCACCGGTGTTTAGGTTCTTTTTATATCTATAACCATCAGCTAAACCTAGAAAAGCTTTTTTATACCATTTCATTACAATTTTAATGTTTGTTTGTTTTTTTATTCCACCAATATTTAATCAAAGTGCACTGTTCTGCCAGCTACAAAAAAATAAACTGTATACGTCTTTTCTTAAGGTTTCAGAATAGATATCACTGGCTAAAACTTAGTTCAAACACTGCAAATATCATATCCATGCTGCACGTTCAGACTTTTAACGTAAAGGCACATCAAAAGCAGGAAAAGACTTTGTAGTTTGGTAATTACTCAAATTTCCTCTTCCCCTGTCAAAAGGCATTTAGACTTTAACACAATGTACAGTGTAAACATTGCTTTGTACAGTAAATGCAAAGCAAGAAAGGTGCCGTCTTTGCACCAGTGATCTCAGCAATAAAATATTTTCCAGGGGGATATGCCTTTTATTCTGCAATGTGTCAGCTCAAACCAAGAAAAATTCTTTAAATATCTGGTGGAAGTCAAAGTGGCTTTCATGAACAGGTAAAAGGTTTATATTTGGAACGGACATCTGAACAGTGTGAAGCTACCGTTCCCTTGGTCAAAGAACTCCACAGTCCACGAAGAAATAATTACATATTCTTAATCAAGTTTTAGAAATACCATTAAATAAAATATGTCAGGTCATCCAAATATGATGCTAGTTTTGGTAAATTCGATCGTATTTAAGGATACGTCCACTTTTAATAAATACATTTTTGTTGGCTATCATGCACTCTATTTTTACTCCCTAGGTCCACCTAGTATGTTCTCCTGCTCCTTATATTTTTTCAGGGTCCCCTCCACTGGTGTTTCCATAACAGAACAATCCGACTTTTAAGTTCACTGAATTTTTGGAGTGCGGCCTGTACCACACATATTAAATGCTTCAAAATCTTCTAAGTAATGTATGAAGTCTCCATTGCATTTCCTGCCTGACTCCATTCTATTTTAATGGAAAGCCCATCAATAGCCTAAGAAAGATTCCATTGAAGCAAAAGTCATCGTTGCATGCCCAAGAGAAAAGCGTAATTATAAAGGAAAAGACAAAGAAGGTTGGGGTTTCAAGTGGCAAGTCTCAAAAATATATTTAGCATATAACTTGTATGCAATTAGTGGTGAAATCAATACAATAAATGTGCCTCAAACAGTTGGTGAACTAAAATTTGTCTGCCCTATGTGAATTAACACGGAGACAAGTTTTAATCACTAGACAGAGTTTGCCCAACCCGATTGTAGAAGGTAAGAATAATCAATCTCTCATTTCCAACGCGTTTTCGCCGGTTGGCTTTATCAGGGGATATGAAGAGACCATTAAAATGGCTCCTCCTGCAAGCTGCGTTCTTAGTCACCATCCAAACATTAATCCAGCACGGCACCGCCATCCACCCCGTACCCTCTTCCCCTCCACGAACTGTGGCGCTCCCCGAGCCCAGAGACTTGGAAGCGGCATCTCCCCCTGTCCAGCCGCACTCCACTTCGACCCTAGCCTTCTTTGGCTTTTCTTTTATGACTTCACATGGGGAATTTCAGCTTAGCTTTTGGGGAATGCTCAACCTTCAATAAATATTATTATTATTATTATTATTAATAAACAGGATTTATATAGCGCCAACATATTAGGCAGCACTGTACATTAAATGGGGGTTGCAAATGACAAACGAATACAGACCGTGACACTGGAGGAAAGGAAGAGCTTTACAATATATACTCAGAGTTCAACATTTCCAAGGTTATTTTTTTTTTTACTCTTTTACCTTTAAAATTTGAGTTAACAGCAAAGTTCACCTCCTGTATTCTTCAAAGAGGCTCATCGGCAAATGTTAAGTGAGCAAGTTTGCCCATCACTACACAGTATAGGGGAAAAATGGTAATGCACATTCCAGATTCATTAGTAATTTTCTCTAGCAATATTTTTATCTAACAACATTCACCCAGGATATGTTTGGTTTTAAATAAGAGTATTTTGCCTTAAAATGCTGGGCAAACCTCACCGAATCCGAGGGTGAGTTTACCTTTTTTTACCTGCAAATATTTTAATAAAACCAGAGACATCCCGTCACTTAACATTCTCAGAAAATGATGAGCAATGGTAGCCAACATACTTCTCTTAATACATGTCTGTAATTTAGGAAGTTCTAAACTGAAAGTCTACCAGACACTTTTAAAGGGTCATTTCTGCTATATAGGGAAATGATAATGGTTTGGAGTCAGTTTTATTTTAGTACGGGGATTGTACAGATGCTGGAGGGAAAAGCTTCAGACGTGGACTGCACCCTTAATGGTTTAAATTTAGTTCTGAAAGAAAACAGACAATTACAATGTTCCTCTGCTATAATCAGCAGGAAGGGATACAGGTAGCCACAAAGCACTCTTAAAAAAAATAAAATGACATCAAGGTAGTTTGAAAAAACAACACTTTGCAGCTATTTCATGTTGATAAAAGGAACTGATGTAATTGTTTCCTGAAATCATTTAGGTTTAACTACTTCAGCCATGAAAAATGTAACATTATGAGTTATTATTCTGTCACAATCTTCCACTTTATTAGGCTGCTCTTAGGTGCCTGTCTAATAGATTGCATTTAGTGTGCTTAAATAGCAATTCTAAAAGAAGAAGTGAAACAGAAAAGATGGCAATTGTGCTTAAAGTGAACCCTTAATGTTACCACCATGCATGAATACATTCCAAACATATCACACCATGCAGCCACAGAACCATTAAAACATATTTAACATTAAAGTGAATTCCATGTTAAGTGATTTTTTCAAGCTCATTTGATGTCATCAGTTGGCTGCAGTCTGAAGTTACAGACATTGCCTCAGTCTCCTGTCCCTTGGTGATCAGACTGCCATTTAATAGTTTTGTAAAAAAGTTAGAAGCTGCAGAAGGGATTGATCCTTGCCTGACGTTTGAGACACCAGTATTTTTAAGATTGCACTTATCATTGGGCCACCTTCTCAGCCCATAAAGTCAAAATATAATATATATACATATAAAAAATTCAAGTGCAGGTGGGAAAAACGTGGGACTTTTAAGGCATCCAATTAATATCAAATACACAAAGAAAAAACATAAAAACTTTTATTCAAAACTTTTTTATTCAAAACAAATTTATTCAAAACTTCATTAAAAATACATAAAATCATCAAATTGATCATTACATTCACATGTTTAGTCTGTATTGTGCCAGTAAGCACTAATCATTCAACGCGTTTCACAGAACGGACTCCACTTCCTCAGGAATAAAACAGCATCTGTCTTTATAGTGGCTCCCCAGTTCTATCACCCAGACCAACAGAACGATTCTTTCCTAGGATGTAAAAATGCAGACCAGTTCCATAGCAAAGGGATTGAGGGCTCTACCAATCCATCAGTTAATAACATGGGATCTCTCAAATCCTGTCCTTAGTCTCCTACGTCCTCCTTTCTAGTCCGTTTGTATTGCATACCTTGCGCGTAATATTTAATAGACAGTCTAAACTTTCTCTATATTTACAATTTACAATTTAATATAAGGCAAATTAGGGGCAAATATAAAATATGCAAAATATATATGATACATACATACTCATAACCACATACCTACTGTCACAAAATGACACATATGCCCTGCTCTAAGATAGTCCACAACCATCAGTAATTTGTAAAAAATCAATTGTTAATTGTTATTAGTTTCTTATTGTTAATTGAATATTTTTATCTGCATTCAGAATAACCCTGTATGACTACCAAGCCATGTGCAGGACAAATAAGGAGAGCAGTGACAGTGCCCACAGCCTATTGGATGTAAGTATTTCCGATACTTGTGGAAATTGTGTATGTGAACAATATATATTATCAGGATAGATCTCTTTGCACTATTCAGCTGTTGTTTTTTTTATCTTTTAAAGATATATATTTTAATAAAATGTGGTTGCATTATGTAACTGATTGGATTCTTGAGTTACATATCCATAAAGTTCACACTATGGGAAAAATACGATTTCACAAACTGAGGTCTTAATATAGAATTAATGTTCAACTTCATGCATAAAAGTGTCTCCCAATGGTGAGAACATGTCATGTCTTTATCTAATTGGTTGCCAAAAGAATGAATATACTTTAGACACTGTTATTCATGAGGACATGATAAGATGAAACCCTTGGCCCGGAGTACCAGTACTACATACAACCCCCAGTATGGTAGGGACAGGCTAGGCCATGGTAATGTAGTAGCTAATGAATGTGAATAATGTTGAGTGATCCTAAAGGTTTACCAACTTGGTTGACTGTGACCTTTTCATATCTTACAGTATCAGCTTCCTTTGTGGCTCTGAACATTCAGTCATGTGGCATCTTAGAGCCACAAAGAAAGATGGTGCTAGAAGACATATCTTTGCCTGGAGTCCAAGGCGCCTATATAATTTTTATAATGTGTCACTGACTGCAATTCCTACTCCATGCCTTAATGATGAAGTATCTTCACTCTTGGCCATCAGCCCGACATACCTAAAGGCTGCCTCCAGTTGGTCACCTCTGATGGAGGTTCATTGGGACTGATTAACTAAGGGAGATCAGGCTGTTCACTTAATGTACAAGGGCTAAATCACTTAACTTAGCTAGTGAGATGAAGCTCTACTGATTTCAGCCACCCAATCATGAGCAGGCCAGAATTATTTCACGTCATTGATTGCACTTATTTAGGTATATTTTGTAAGTTCAAACCACATTCACCAAGCTAAGGAAATTGTCCCTTCTCATTTGCTACGTAAACAGCCTACACACATATAGATAATCAATCCCACTGTACCAATGCTAACAGATAATTATCAGCTGATTACTATTGACAGGTAAGAAGACCATGGGTTAAAGTGGATAAATCACAGTTGAACAAGTGAGTTAAGCTGCTCAATGATTGAATACCCAATTTTGGTCTTCAACGTTTACTTTCCCTGTAGTATATAATCAGTGCAAATTGCCATCTCACTGACTTGTCAACAGGCAAGAGTAATTTTTATAATCAAACTGATTTTCCGATGGTTCATTCTTCTCAATGATAGCAGGTGCACAGGGGTAAGGGGACATCTCTAAGGAGGACGCCGGTAGCAGTTATGAACATTCAATTAGACTTGCTTTGTAATGCAAAAGATGTTTCTTACCTTCCCAATTGCTTCCTTAGTCACAAAAAGGTTGTAAGAATTTCTGAAAATCATCTGAACTAAGGAAAGCACATGAATATGTTGTGAAACACAATAAATATTTCTGGACACGTCCAGTTGAATTTGAATGACAATGATTAGGTACACCATATGATACGGGCAAGATTCTTGGAGGAAGCACCAGACCGTCATGTAGAAGTGTTTATTCTACTTTTCCTGCTATCAATCTCTCAAACAAGAAAAATTTAGAATCTTCTCTAATCAAAGTATTTTTTTTTCTAATTAATTTACAGCCTTATCATGCCTTCTTTGCTGCAGTAAAATGGATCATGACAGAGCTCATCCTGTAAGTGTTCATTTACCATTACGTAGTAATTCCTTCCGGTGTGTTGTAACCTTGTCTCATATGCAACACTTATTAATAAATTGCCAGCAACATGGTTGCCACTCTTGTGAATATAAGTACTTTGTTGGATGTATTATGTGGACAGATTGGAAGAACTACCGTTATTGTGGTTTAACTTGTGTGGTGGGTAATGGATGTCTGCTGCCTGGGTGGGCCCCCTTGAATACATCAAACCATCTTGATGAGTCATTGTGTTACTTGGTGATTTCATGTTCCGTGAAATAGTTCTTCAGATGCTCATGTCAGGCGTAGGACAAGCTGTCAAATGTTAGTGAGATGTCGGCAGATCATATCTCTGTTTCCAATTACAAAGTCTATATTGTGATGCATGAGCCCATACTTCCCAAAATACCTATTTTTTTTATTTTTTTAGGGGCAGTTAGGATAAGGAGTTATAGCTAGGTGAAGGATGCTCTTGGCATTTTTAGATCCACTGCTAAACAAGGCCACTTTTTAACCAATTTATCGGGGGTCGGAAAAAATCCTCCTTAACATGGATGTCTGGTGTTTAGAATGCCATTCTTAAAGACCATTAAAAAACCATTAAAACCATTAAAAGACCATTAAAAAATTGGTGTTGTGCAGCTGGTGGACACCCCAAATGGCATTGACCCTGGAAATTTACAGGCATGGAGATATAGTCAGCCACAGCTCAGGGAAACCCCTTTCAACTTCTGGAGGAATTCATGAGAATAGTTTTTTTTTAATTATCTGAACTGCCTTGAAAAAATACTTCTGAACTCTGGTTGGACCAAAGAAAAGACCAAATAAATATTTTCTCTTTATCTGAGGAATGTGCCTCTAAATTTACATGCTGATGTATAGGAAATTCAATGTGTGGTTTTCTTTTTAACAATCAAGTACAAAGTATTCTAAAATAAATAAATCTGATTACGGGCAACATTGGTTGCCACATATTTTCATAGAGATGTAATCTTTAAGTATGTAGCTAAGGCAGAAAATAATATTAATATTATTTGCTTCTGTGGTTAGGAAGTGGTGGCACCCCTTCTGACCACCACACAAAACAAAGCATGCGAACATGTGCTCCGCCTATGATTAAATAACATTTTTGGATGAACGGACCCTTTAAGAAATGAAATACCCCACTGATGGTAATATTTGGCTTTTGCATACTCAGATACCTAATTGATGGATTCGTTTTTCATAACAGGCTACAAAATATCCTCACAAACTGTATATTTAAAGGTAGAGTTTACCACATATCCTATAGATAAAGCAAGAACAATAAACAACCCTGTAAAAATTCTTCCTTATTTTTGTGTTTATATCACTTATCCTTAGGAATGCATGATTTTCTAAAGCTGACACACAAACCCTAATGCATAGGTTGCAAAACATTTAAACGTAATGCTAAAGTGACCGCTCATTCAATTTTATGGTAATACATTTTAGCTTACCTATAAATCGATGTCAGTACCATATGACCATATGAACATAATGACTTATGTCTTTATTATTCTACAGGTTTCTTGTAGAATTTAATCTATGCAGTTGGTGGAATTCAGGACATTCTGTAAAGGGTAAGCAACTCTGCATTTACTATCAGTGTTCAATTCTTTGACACTCTGCTAAAGAACTTTACTTATACGAAAGTTAGTTCATGTCAGTGGAGTGGAAACCAGCTTTAGGACAGTTGGTTATTAAAATAGAGTCGGTTACACTTATCTCCCCTCCAGCAATGAGATGTCAGTGAGCTTCTTCACTACAGATGACATCTTCTCCCAGTCTTCTTGGGCATCTTTAGGTATTTTATCAGCCTCCTCGGGATGATGTAACCAGATTTTGGACTAAGTCATCACTTTTTAGGTCCAAGTCGAGTCCCAAGTCATTGACACCAAGTCCCAAGTCAAGTCACTTAATTTATCCCCATTTGTCCCCATATAGAAACAAAGCTCTGATCCTGTTCTTGAGCACAGGATTGCATTTTAAGTCCACCGCTTTCTCTGCTTACAGCTGAAGGGGGAAGGGAGGAAGGCAGTGAGGTTTCTGCTACACAGCCTCCCCCCCCCCCTTTGAGCTGTTAAAGGAGAAAACTTAGAATGCAAGAAAGGCAGGGAGGAAGGCAGTGTTATGTTACAGAAGCCTCACTGTCTTCCTCCCTTCCGCCTTCAGCTGCCAGCAGAGAAAGCAAGTCAAGAGTTGAGTTGCAAGTCACTGAGGGAAACCTCCAAATCGAGTTGCAAGTCATTCATTAGGCGGCTTAAATTGGACTTGAGTCCAAGTCACGCGAGTCGAGTTTCAACCTCTGGATGTAACTCCTGCGTTGGTGGTCACACCAGCTTCCAGGGTATGCTGAGGTTGTACATTGAGATGCATCTTGAGAAAGGCGCTGTGACCCCTGAAATGCCATGTGATAGAAATCACAGATGTACTATCTTGGCTGAGATGTTTTTCAATGATGAAGGTTGACACTCAGTTATGTCAAAGCCCATAGCTCTTTAGCTCAAAAGATGGTCCAGGAAGCAGTAAAATATTACTCCTGGTTGTGCCCTGTGCCTAACAAGGAACACCAGTGGTGATTGTGATGATGTCTAAAAGAGGAGCAATAACAAAAATGACAAAAAGAGTGGCTTCATTCTATAACTGGAAATACTGGTAAAAAGAGGAAGACTGTGGGATTCTGGATTTAAGGTATTATTCTATCGCATCCCCAAGACCTGTTTCAGCTGTTACAATCAGTTGCTCTTTTTGCCAATGTTGTTTCAACTCCTCACCACTCTTGTTAATATCATCATGGCAGCTGGTCCTGCATTGTACATGATGATGTTAGAAGTCCATCCCACATTCCATGACTGAATTGTCAGCTGCCTTACCACTAGTTAGGGTAAGTTATACTCCACCTTCTCTACTAGGAAAAAACAGCATTAGATCCTGTATAAGCTTGGGGAATGGGGGCACCATATTTATACACTGATTGTTTTCCATAGATCAGCCTTTAATTCTTTTATTTTACAGTTGATTTGGTATTAAAAGCATGCAGAACCAATGTCCATTGCAAGTAGAATATTTCTGCACAATTAGAGAACATGTGCAATTAATAAGTTTGTGAATAAAATATAGGGAGAAGAATAGCAGACCACCCCACTTGAAAACAGGAATTTGTGTGGTCCAGTGTGGAACCGGCTGTCTAGTTTGAGTCCCCGAGGCCAACAGTTCTACAATAAAGTTTATTTTGTCATACCTCTTCCGTCAGAGTGGCTGTGAGTTCCATAATAAATGGAAAAAACTTTGTCTGGATATGTTGATAGAGAAAAATTCTTGTTTGTCCTTTTAAGTGAAAACCAGCCTTCACTAATTCCTTTTCCTTCATCCCAGAGTTGCTACATAGGTATAAAGCCAAGGATTCTAAAAATTGAAGACTTGAGCAATAAATATACAACAGATGCACAGGAAGAATTAAACACAAAAAACAAGTTAGTCTTAATGAAAAAATTAGATGATTTCGTCAGCTGCACCTGTGTTTCTAGGAATCAGATATTACATTTGTGTGGAATTTGTATACTTGTGGTTATTACTGTGAAAAAAGTGCTGTGGCTTATTTAAGTGTAACTCTGACCATTTATATTATTCATTTTACATTTAAGTAGAGTGCATAAGGATTAGATGTTTTGTTGGATTCATATTGCTTTTTCCTCATTGGAAAATGTAGTCCCAAAGTAGTCCTCATTCCAAAGTCTTCACACCTTGATAGGACCAGGAAGCAAAACCTACCAATCAGAATTGGGACATTTAACACTAACATCAGAACTCATTAATACTAAATTGCAAGCATAAAATTATACTGATAGAAGTATGGAAACTGTGTTTGCTGACCTACTTTCAGAATGCTAGATGCTTGGCGGTCAAATGTTTATTTTAAATTAGTATAAACCGGGCACCATGGTGGATCGGGGCTTAGCACTCCGGCCTTTGCAGCACTGAGTACCAGGTTTGATTCCCAGCCAGGACAATATCTGCATGGAGTTTACAGGTTCTCCCTGTGTCTGCGTGGGTTTCCTCCCACATCCCAAAAACACGCAGTTAGGTTAATTGGCTTCCCCCTAAAAACATTGACCTTAGACTACATTATTGACATATGACTTTGGCAGGGACATTAGATTGTGAGCTCCTTTCAGGGACAGCTAGTGACATGACTATCGACTTTGTACAGCGCTGTGTAATGTGTTGGTGCTATATAAATACTGTGTAATAATAAAAATAAGCTACATGCATTTCAGGTGTATCAAAGTGAAATATTTGCAAAGTCTTATTTTTTTTTTAGAATGCAGCCACAGCCTAAGTAATAAGGTTGTTTTCCAGCAGTATGCTGTAGAGGAGAATACTTGCTCCTTATGTGGACGCTGTGGTCACTCTGATGAAGAAGAAGGTCTGGCATGTTACCTACTGAGTCAGAGCTTCAATTCTCTAATCAGCAGGGAATAGACATTTTGCTGATTTAGTGCTTTGGGTCTGATTTAACACTTCTACACAGGGTCTTTCTCACCTGGAATACATTTTGATCATTTAAACTGTTTAACTAAGGTTTACGTGTTTTTAAAATCACTGACTTAAAGCACGGATGCAGAAAGTAAAGGCATGGTTTGCATGGTTGTGTCAGGTCAGGATGTACTGAAAACAGGCACCTGATACTTTTTTCAGTAGACATCAGCAATTACAGCCTCCATGTTTTCTCTCATTATAGGTTTCCTTTCACAAAATGTGGAGTGAGTTCCCCTATAATAACCTATTTTATAGTAGAGTGCCATACCAGACAAATTGGTAGCCGTTATAAGGATCACAAGTATATTTACACAGAAAGTAAAATGATGCAAGAATAATCCACAGTCTGTTTAAAAATAGGGAGAGGGAAGGATAAATTAAAAAATATTTTATTTCTTTCCCCTTCCATACTTCTGGGAGGAGCAGAATAATATGTGCCACTGATTTGAAACTTCAGGTCCCAGTTAGCTTTGTTGCTTCCTAAGTGGTCAACAGACCAGTTCTCCACCAATTTTCACCCCGCTACACAAAGCTAACAGTTCCCAAGCCTATTTGCACTTATTAAGGCCAACTAGAGAAAGCCCACAGAAATTGGGTAAACAATTTATAGATACAGGGATATATAGAAGATGATGGAATAGGGGATAGTGGCCTCTGTTGCCTGGAACTGTTCTTCCTTGGTCAGTTTCTTCATTAAAAAGATGGCCTTGTTTGGACCTCCACAGCCTTTACATTATAGATATATTGAATTATCATAAGCTATAAGTTATAGAAAAAAATAACTAAATAAAAGTTGGAAGACAAGGTTTAAAAAAATATTGAAATCCCTAACATTTTATTACTCCAAATGTAATCATTTCATCGATCTTTTTTCACTTTTATAAAGTCTGAAATTTTCTTGCAGCTCAAAGACTCCGACAGACCCTGGAGCCCTGCGACACGGAGTATCCAGCCTTTGTCTCTGAACGCACCATAAAGGAGACTACAGGCACCATAGCCTGCGATGACTGCTTCAAGTAAGCTTCTTTACCGAGAATACCCTCACAAGCCATACATTATATTATAGTTTATTTTAATCAATAACACACCATCCCTTCCCATTACACAAAACATTCCAAGGTCTGATTTAAATAATGTCTTCACTTAGGGGGTGATGTCACTCATTCCACTTCTAAATCTTCTGTTTTTGCGAAGTTAGATGGAACAGCAAAAAGCATGTACTGTGAATGTGGTCAACCTTGCGGCCTCGTAATATCAAGAACCTTTTCAACGTACACATGTCATCTGGACAGAAAATTGCAGAAAATCCAAATGGTTACTTATACCAACATAATTCCAGAATGCCAGGGTGATTGCAATGAAATAGATACGGATCAATCAACTTTCTTGTTAATCCGATGCATTCAAAGTCCTTAACTTACCTCGTTGCCCTACTGCCCATTGGCTCCCTCCCATCGTACATTAAACATATGCTTATTACACGCATAGAACATCCTCTCCTGACCCCGTGGGCTCTCACAGGCTACTTTACTTTCTTTCCCGGTAACTCTAAGCCACTTAAGCATATTGTATACAACTGCTTGATTCACTTCCTCTGTACTGCATGCTTCAATAAGCTACCTTTGTTAACTTGACACTACACCATCTGGTGACCCACCTGAAAATTCTGCCAGGGCAGCATCACCCATAAAATGGTCCTTTATGGAGGTGTTTGGTTTTTTATAGGAGGCACAAAAAACACGTTCCTAGTTTGTTGGGCCGCTCACCCATTTTCACTGTTTATAAGAGGTTTATGTTATGGAGTTGTGTTTATTCAAGTTTTTAGACTCTCAAAGTAATTTACTTTGACTTCCCTTACGCAAATTAAAATGATTTAACCCCTTTCTAGACATCTCCTGTCTCCTACTTGCCACCTTCCAGGGAGTTCTTGAATAAGATTGCGAAAAGGACAACTCTAAAGTACGAAATTTGGTTCATAATTATCATTACTGAAATCAAATTCTGTCCTCCCGGTGACAATGGTCAACTGAACAAACAGTATGTAAATATCTCCAGCAAGGAGAGAAATACTAAAACTAAACAAGGGTTCCAAATCTTCCATACGTTAAAAAATTACTATAGATACACAATAATTACCCCTGTTTAAAAGAAAAGGAAAAAAAATATAAAAAATTATAAATACGGGTAAAATAATTTAAACTGGAGTTATTGCAGCAAAGGTTACTATAGGTAATAATATTGGGGTTGATTTACAAACAATTATTTAATAATATACAAGCAAAAACCTGTTTTTTCCTAAATCCCTTTTCAGATAATGCAACATTTTATGTGTTAATTTAAGTAATTATACACTTTGCAAAGCCAACAACAGCCTCTACTTTTTGATTAACCAGCATCAATGTGGTTGCTGTGGCAGTGAACGTCCTATTTCATATGAAATCGCTATGTGACTGTCACAATCTTTCCATTTGTACACAATTGCATTCTGTAATAAATAAAGGAAGCTTGTAGACCAGCGTGTAATAAACTATCTTGGATTTATTACATATGTTTCTGATCTCAGCATGAATCAGATTTGACGAATTTACTTCCCGGTAATCCCTGTGACAGTTACACAGTTAGTTTACAAGAGATATGATTGCCAGCTCACCATGACTTGTTATCTAGACATTTCATTGTGTAACAGACTACTGCGGTACAAGACAAAAACTTTTCTTGACGTATATTCCCACGATCTTGCCCAAAACTGGCCCAATATGTCTAAAAGTAGAGGTACAATGCTTTATCATATCCCTTTTTTTAAAAACAAAAAAACAATAAATAAATTAGGCTTTTTTAAACATTTGATGTTGGGAACATAAATATGTATAAATACAGTATTTGTCCCCTTTCATAGAACCTTCAATATTGTTTTTTTTATGAATCTGAAAGAAGACTTTCCTCTGTAGCTGAAAGCATTCAGTTCTGCTCCCACTTTTTCAGTACAGGTTTGAAATGAGAGGGGTATTTGATTAGTTTGCTCAGAAGAGCACACTGAGGTCTGTTTATAACAAGTCTATCCATCCAAGATTTCTAGTTTTCACCAAGAAGTACTTCTTTTTCTGTCTCTTATGTAATAAGTGTCAAAACTCGGTGAGAGCTGAATGAATCCATGGTGAAAAAACAGTAAATACAACCCCCTATTTTTGCAGTCAGGATTTTTATACATTTCTCCAGAATTCACATTCAGTTTTATTAAATCTATTAGAAAAAATATGTGGCTGTTGGCTAAAAGTTGTGTAAATCATGTGTGAAAAGTATATAACATATACGTGTGGCTTTAAAAGCAGTAGGAAAATGCTACATGTTTATGCATTAAGAATTAATACATTTATCCATTTTTTGTTAAATTCATGCTAAGAAACTAATTATCATTCGGCATGTAATATAGACCAAACTCACTAATGTATCCCTCTTAGTCAATGTTTCTCGACCTTTTAAACATAGGGAAACCCATAATATAACTTTCAGGTCTTCGGGGGACCCCTACTATAATTACTATATCTACAGAATTTTAGTATGATGGTCAGCAGGAAGAATGCCTCTTACATTGTTGGTTATTGGGAATATTGTCCCCCTAAAAGATGGCCAACAAGATAATTCTCTAGAGCTGCCCCGACTCTCTGGAATGGTCTTCCTCGTCCTATTCGGCTTGCTCCTACTTTCTCCTCATTTAAAATAGTACTCAAAACCCATTTTTTCAAACTTGTCTACCCCTCCCCCCTTTTTCTGTCTTTTGAAACCGTCACTACTTCCCATCACTACGTATCTCCCATCCTGTTGTGCGTAAATTCCCCCACCTACTAGATTGTAAGCTTTTCGTGGCAGGGTCCTCTCCTCCTATATCACTGTCTGTATTAGTCTGTAAGTTGCAACCTCTATTTAATGTACAGAGCTGCGTAATATGTTGGCGCTATATAAATCCTATTTAATAATAATAATTGGTGTCAGGTAAACTGACCCAAGAGGCACATATTTATCATTCCTCAAGGAACCCTTAGCAACCTCTGGAGCAACCCTAGTTAGGAAACACTGTTCTTAGTTATTCTAATGCCTTTTTTTGTTAAGAAGCCATTATCCCCTATTCATGACAATAGCTGGGTAAATTTGCTATGCCTG
This sequence comes from Pyxicephalus adspersus, assembly GCF_032062135.1. Taxonomy (NCBI): domain Eukaryota; kingdom Metazoa; phylum Chordata; class Amphibia; order Anura; family Pyxicephalidae; genus Pyxicephalus; species Pyxicephalus adspersus. The sequence goes on along the minus strand of NC_092865.1, from coordinate 62,969,622 downwards.
TTTTTACAAAACAATTGACACCTTTTACCTGTCCTCACTTTTATTTATTAAACCTATGAATGATCAGAGGAACTAAAGGAAAACAAGTCATTACTTCAAGGCCAAATACCTGACTAAAGCCATGCCCATGATTCCGCAAAGGAAAGGTTAAAAATTTTATCTGTGTCACTGTTGAGTGGTCTACCTTTCTATTTTCCTAATGGCTATTGTCCCCAGCCTAGGTTACTAACACCAAAAAGGTGATGAACACCTATCAAAAGAAGAGGTAGGAGAAATCTTTTGTTAGGGGCACCTTATCTGGCAAAAACTTCCTCGCTTCATCGGGTCAAACAATGAAAGTACATTTCTGCCATAGGGCAGAAAAAACAAAAAAACTTGATGAAAGTTCTTACCCTTTATCCATTTTATACAACCAAAAGCTCTACTTTGAGGTCCATTGCATATTTCACTAGGTCATTACCAAGGATAAGCTGTATCTATCACATGAAACCCTTTACTTTAATTTCTTTTTATAAAGGCCAACAATGTGGTCTAGAACAAGCACACAGTGACTGTCTGTTTGGTGATTGTGAACATAAGTAACATAGGTACACATTGTATAGATTAAATTATAGACAGTGGCCTCTGCTACCTCAAATGTTTCTTCTTAGGTTATGTTCTTTATAAAAAAACTGGCCTTGCATGGCCCCCCACAAACCAAAATAAACATTACAGTATCTTACATAATATTTTAAGTTATTCTTGAATTCTCATAAGAACATAACAGATGTGGAATCAATGGAAAAATTAGTGTTTCCCATTCAAGTGTCATATATGTGTATGACAACCTATTATTAACTCATATTTGTGGGAAACCACAACTGAAAAGAGTGTCAGAGCTTTCCTTTGGGGAATGTGCTTACCACTACCATGGACCTGAGTATATGACCAAAACAAATATTTTATAATAATGTGGCTTACGTAGGAAAAAAGAGAAGAGGCATTGTCTATGGAAACGGGTGAAGTCTTTGTATTTGTTTTTTCATCTACACTACAGGAGCTTGGATGTTATGGGCAAGACATAAAATAGAAGGGAACATATAAATGTAATGGCAGGAAAAAGAAATAAGTCCATTAAGTCCTTTTTATAAACATTTAGCTTACTTTTCTTCTTTTTGTATGTAATACAGACCTGTATTCCAATGGGCCTGATTTATTAAAGCTCTCCAAGGCTGGAGAGGATACACTTTTGTTTGAGAAGCTGGGTGATACAGAAAACCTGGAATGGATTCCTTTCCAAAGACAAAATAACAAATTCCAAAGTAATTTGTTAGCAAAAATTTTTAATCCTGAAACAAATCCATTCCATGTTTTTTTGGATCCCCTAGGTTCACTGACGAAAGTGTATCCTCTCCAGCCTTGGAGAGCATTTATAAATCAGGCCCAATACATCTGCTGAAAGTCTGTTCCAAGCATCCACCACTTTTTCAGTTAAATAATATTTTCTAAGATCAGTTTTGAACCTTCCTCCTGGTAGCCCTGTGTAATTTCAGCTTCATACTAAAAAAGTTTCCTCCAAAACCTTAACACCCATAAGGTTTTAGGACGCAAAGCATTATTTGTCAGCTTGATTTGAAATTAGAGGGGAGCAGGACCTCAAACGAGCAGTTTAATATTGTATTAACACATTGTGGATGGTTACCTCTTTGGTATTGCCCTTCACTTCCGTTTACCCTTTTACCAGCATATGAAAAGAAAGAAGGAGAGGCAAAGAGAATTATAGCTTTGGAGAAGAACCCTGACTTTTGGGACAGGACATAAAGAAAATTGCCATTGATGGGCCCCACAAAACAAAATTGAAAGCTGTCCTAGCCATTTCCAATTCTATATAAAAAAAAACTGCACACATTCGAATACTGTCTGTATTACTATTAAGGAAATGTGGGGTTTGACATGCTATCAGTGTCCCCATAGAGGACAATTCTCTTTGCTTCATCTTGTACAGCAACTGAGAGTAAAAAAAAAGGACGAGCAGACAACTGAAGTCTGACATAGATTCTAGTCTTTCCCATTTTTCTGATAAATTGGCTTGTATTGCTGCCTGTGTCCCCACTGGGAGATTTCCCTCAAACCCATTAAAAAAGTAGGGAGGGGAAACATTTAGCAGGGGTAATAACCCTTCTCCATAATATCTAAAACTAACATCAGAAAAGTTTTGGCTGGAGTTGGTCTTTAAACCATGAAAGATTATTTGTGTAGCATTTTAGCTGATACCGAGATAGTGAAGCCCAGCTTTGTGGATGTGGTCTCTATGCTGTCCTGTCCAAGTATTGTATAAAAATATTGAAAATAGTTCAATCTTTCTGCTTGAAGCATCATTTCTGGGACTAGAGCTATCTTAATTCAACGTGACAAGAGCAGATTTAAGACCTCGGGTTCTGAGGGTAATTTTAGGTCATGGAATCTCTATTCAAAATAACCACATAATGCAGCATTTGGTCTACAACCCATTGGAAGCTGAGTCAAGTGCAAATTATAGCATTTGAAGGCGACTAAGATCTTTTTTTTTATTTGTAAAGAAAACATTTGTGTCTTTCAGAGTGCAATCCAAACTGATCTCAAGGCATCCATTATTTTGCAAATACTCCCAACACAGGAAGCCATAAACTACACCCATGATAAACCTCTAATGAGCGCAAAATAATGGCCCTTAAATGCCCTCCGCGGGCATTAACAATCGCCATATTGTCTTTCACACAAATGCAAACATGCCTCTCTTCAAAAGTTAGATCCCAGAAAAAGCTTGGAATAAATGGAGATGTTTGTGGACTGTGATACCGATTTGGTCTACCTTTGACCATGTACCAGCAAAATGCTTTTTTTTATATTTGAGATTATAGCTTTAATCTTCTATGTCTCTATTTAAAGTCTACTGGGGCAGCAACCACAAAACCTCACACTTCTTTGGGTATACAAACTGAGTTTATTTCTATTAGTCAAGTATGACTTGTGCAATTTCTTGATTACTTATTGATGTTCTGTACAATATACAACAAATAAAAGACTTTGGGATTACAGTTTGTTTTAAAGGATCTGCACTACTAAATATAAATTGCTTTAGATAAACTAGTTGCTGCTTAAAAATGCAGGCATAGTAGTAACCAGTCTATAAAAAGTTAAAGTTAAATAATTCTGGACAGAACAGATAATTCCATTGTGGGCAGACATACTGAATCAAACTGTACCAAATTACCCGTCCCATTAGAATTACCATTTTGCTAACAAGTCATTACATTTTTAAGTGTAGATAGGTGTACAATATCCCCATTTAACCCATGCATTTGTGAAGAAGTCACACTAACTGAAATGAAAATCAAAAGTGTGGCAGTTCAGTAAGCTAAAAGCCTGGAATGGATTTCTTCAAAGTCATTTGCTATTTGCTAGCAAATGTTTTGAATCTTGGATCAGATCCATTCCAGGTTTGCTGGATCACCCAGCTTCACTGATAAAAGTGTGATACAAAAAGTGGGCAATTGGTGTTTAAGAATGACCCGTCCTCCCACTCTCCGATTACTTTTATGGTGTGTTCACAATAGTGTTTTTCAACCACGGTTCCATGGAAATATGGGGTTCCTACAGTGGTTGCCAGGGGTTCATTATGCAATTAACAATTTGTACCTCGGTTTATTGACACTAATGATCTATTTTGGCTATCTGTAAGGGAGACGTTCTTTCTATACCTGAGCAGTGGATACAGTCATTATAGCAGGACTTCCCTGACATTTATTTCAAGCGTTCCTCTATATGAAATAGGCCAAAAAATATTGAATTTTTGAATAGATTTTTTTCACAAAATCAATTTTTTTTATAGCTATATACCACCAAAACGTTGGAGTATCACCAGATTTTTAAATAGATTCTCTTCCTTACTAAACACCCCATTTTGCTTGTGCATATATTGTACATACATTTACACTGTGAAGTAGGTATCGGTTAATACAGGAAGGGATATGTGGATTCAGTTTGAAAGAGTTTGGGTTGTTTTATTGACCTATTCATTTGATATTATGGAGCTGAATTTTTGGTCTGATTCTTGTCAAGGGTAGGGTGTGCCTTCTTTAAAAACAGAGGTGTTGGAGGCCAATGATTCAAAAAAGAACAGCACGAGAGAAGCAGAATTTATTCAACAGTAATTCCTTTAATGTTGCTGGGACTTGTGCTTGACATAATAGTACACTTTCTGTACTTTTATTTGCCATTATGTGATGTATTTGGCCAGGGTTTTATTTTTTTGCAGTTTTCACAATGTTTTCATGAGCCGGCTGGCTTCTAATTGGCTAAGTAAAACATACATTATACAGAATTCAAAGACCCAACTTTCTGAATCTTTTATATCCAGCCTTGACTTTAGTCCAGAAATCCAGCAGGCTTATTGGCCAACAGGTTCTGGTATAATCAGAAATACAGCACCGGATTTATTAAGTTCACTGAATCCAAAATGAGCACAATTAACATAAAAATGTCACTGTGTTTAAAGGCTTGGCTACCCTTGTTAATATATTTGACAGGTTATAAACTTTTCTTTATTAAATTAGTCTGTAATTCCATTAATCTTAAAAAAAAACTGGCAGAACTAAAAATATTGGGTCTGGCTACCCTACAAATTCTTTGTCTAAAAATTTCAAATTATGCCTTTGCACTGTCCTGAAATATTTCATGTTGAATAAAAAGGTGCAACATTCAACCTGTTGTTAGGAGAGGCCAAGAAGTTGAAAAAAAATCTTGATAATTTGTGCTCACAGAGGTGCTGTAAATATGCTGGTTAGAGAAAGGAGTTTGGAGGCAGAAGGATCTATGTGTTTGACTGAGGTCCCAGTATTTTAACACTGCCATAGTTCATCAACCCCACATTCCACAGGAAGTGCAGAACTGTTATATCATATCTTGCAAAACTAGTCAAACCCTGTCCGGTTGTCTGGGTTTGAAGATGGAAACCTGATGGTGGACAGTTTGGGACAGCTGTTTACTCTCAAAATAATACAAAAACTGTAGTAAGTGTTGTAAAATCCTAAAGTGTAACTAAAAGCAAAACAAAACATCTACCAATAACACTCAAAGTAAAAAATTATACTTATGAGCTTACATACACATCTCTTTCATAGAAAATAGCACCTGTAAAATGTTGGCCATAATGCAACTGATATTTACTATAAACATCATGTGAACTTTAAATTTTGATAAAGAGCAAATTGCTGAGAAATCGCCTTAAAAGCAAGGCTGCCATGGCCTGAACTATTGGAATATTTATAGATTGTAGGGTCAGAGACATATTAGGAAAGAATTAAGTCTTACACAAAGTAACAGTATTGGCTTTCCCAATCTATTTGGTTAATATTAATAGGCACATAAAAGCCAACGCATTTGTATTGTTTGTATCAACATGGTCTCTATCTGACTCCAAATTCATACAAGTATATCCTTCCTTATGAGTTTCCAAGCTCAATTGTACTGTGCTACTGGTAAATTGTAGGGGTATGAAAGGTCTTGTATGGATTCCCCGGGAATCCGCTGGGCTTAGTCTCCTGCCAAAGTGGCCTTCTGGATGACCAAGCTATCTGTAAGGTCAATTTTCTCTCCGGTTTAAAAAAAAATCCCTCAAACATTGAAAAGTTTGTATTGGGGCTGTTTATATTCTCTTTTTTTACTGTGATCAAGGCTAAAATTATGTTTTATTACTTAGATAAATACAACATATAATCACTTTTAGATGGAGCTTTACCGTTTCAGAGTCAGAAAATAAACAGTTACTGCTGTGCCCTCCTTTTGGAACTTTGGTTATTCTGTATAGGTGTTGTATTCATAATATTATATTATTATAATATATTTATTATATTCATGGGCTCCTTGAGCATCTGCTGGGCTTAGCGTCCTGCCAAAGTGGCCTTTATTAAAGAGTCGGAAAGTAAACAGTTACTGTTGTTTTTTTCTTTTAGAACTCTGTTAATTCTGTACAGGTGTGGTATTCATAATATTATAATATAATATAATTATAATATCCATTTAATTTTTTTTTTCCCTAGTGTGCACCAAACAAGATTTTAATAATGCCAAAATGCTGGGTGCTTGGTCAACAATGGTACTATTTAAATTCAAATAACAAAAAGCCAGGACTTTTAAAGTAAAACTTTAATAAATTTTTTATACAGACCAACATAACCAATGTTTTGAAGCCCCTTTATTAAGTGGTATAGAGCCCTTAGTACCAGTGGCCCCAGACATCATTTTCTTTGGTAGCTTTTTTGTTGTTATTTGGTTATGTGATATCCCTGTTCAAGCAAGTTTAATGGGCAGTCACGCTAAAGTTTATTTTAATTACACATTTAGCTAATTAATAAAGAACAGCTTTCTAAAGCAAACACCTAAGCTACATTATTCTATATCTGACATAATATACAACTGTGGTGATATTGTTCTCTGTTCCATTACATAGCAGGTTGACCTGCTTATCTCTCACATGTTAGAAACTGAAACTTGAAAAGCAGGTAAGAGACAGACTAAACAGTATTAAATGTGGGTTGCAGGTTGATTCTTTTAGATTGCTTTCAGCATAAATGTCAGCACTTAGGCAAGAACCCACTCGGCTCTAATTAGTTTTTCATGACAGATCCATGTTAAGTTTATAAACATCAAGCGCAAATGAGCAATACATGAGCCAGTGTATTTATATAGTATGTCAGCTGTATTATATAGTTCCCACAAAGAGCTGGTCAGTGAATAGCTGGTCTTTATCCTTTCCACTTTCATGTGTTCTCCTATTTAGAATGCAAGTGATCATTTATGCAGTCAGTAAATTCCAGTCTACTTATGTCCCTCTGTCTAGCTGTCAGCCTAAATTTGTTTTTGGTGCAATCCGCCAGGGTAAACTGAATACCGAGAATAACTCATAAAATCAAAAAAATTGTGGCATTGGTCATAGCAACCTGATTCCCAATATAGTTTTTCCAGTGCATGTTATATAAGGTAAGATAACACTACACAGCTTGCCAACACTATCCTACTTAGAGTAATATAGCAGTCAAAAATTTGCCTACCTGTGTCGTACTTCTGTTTTTCATCTAGCAGTGCTGTAGTTGTACCAGTTCACCCCAATCCCTTTTGTTAGAATGATTTGGGAACAGCCTTTGCTTACCTATCTGTCAGTACTAGCAAGTATCTTCAGGCTACCTATACAATTTAACAAACTGAAAAGTTGGCATTTAGTGAATAGTGAAGAAGCATACAACGACCCCAACCCTCACCCCTATCATCCCCAGTAATATGGCTTCAATGGATTAGGAATAGCTGAAATCAAGCTCTGTTGACTGGTTATTATTTTGAGTTCATTTGGGTTCCTTTGATTTCTATTGCTAAACATTTTTTTCAGAAAACATAGTTGTGGTCTTGCCGATCCAACAACATTAATACTTTTTGACTCGTTAAAACAAGCTCGTAAATTAGGAATTCTGCTTTCTTTTATCTACTTATCTACATGTTTGTTGGTTCTAAAAGTATTTAGATCAGATCCAACCAGCCTTTTATGAAATAGTTTAGGCTTTGTATTTTTTTCTTTTTTACTACTACTTATCTTTAAATATATATTTGTGTTGCACAAGTGTACTTGTGGGATGTGCCAAAGGTTGCGACAGTCTACACCAGGTGCTGTGTTGTATCAACTGCTTCCAAAGCCTACATGACAGTGCTCTGGTCTACCCTTCCTACCCCAAATGTGTGGGAAGAGAGGTGATGGGTGCTAGAGGGTTCAGGCCAACCAGATGCCACCATATCCTGGTCACATTTACCCCCCGTCTTCCCAAACACCCCACAGGCACCTTCTAGATCTACACTCAAGTCACTGGTTTTAAGAGTAATATGATTAAGAGTAATCCTTCCATTGATAAGAATGGAAGGAAATTATTCAAGTTAGGAACCAGGAGTTATATTAAAAGAGTTTCCAAGGTTTAAATACATAAATAGACAATGCCATTGCAGATTGAGAATCTTCTTTCATGAGTCTTGTTTACCTGCAAACTAATCTCACTTGCAAGAAGAATAAAAAGTCCCTCCTGCATACTTAATGTTGACTTGTCACTGCACCCACACTACGCCTGCATCAAATGGTGTTTATGGGATAGACTTTGTGTGATCCACCTGTGTCTCTACCTCTGGCATTTTCCAGCAGACCGAACTCTTGATACCAGGTGATTGGTCAGGATATATGACGTCAGTTTTATCTAGGCTGTTGTCTTCTCCCCAAACACATAAACCAATCCAAGGCCAAAAACCCGCTTGAGACCTTAAGAACCCATAGCACAAAGACACATAATATATGGCAAAATGTTTCAATTAAATTACAGTACAATATTACATTTGCCAGTATTTGTTGTTAAGCTTTAGGTAACCTTTACCTTCTTGCCTCCTTTTCCTCTTGGTAAACTGCATAACTAATATCATTCTCCATATTTGACCCATATGCACCTTTCAAAAGCCTGACCACATGACCTTTATTTGAGATTCAATAGACTTGTTTTATTTTTCCCTTCTTCCTTTCCACAGCAGCCAAGAAGCCTTGCTGCTGGAATATTTGACATATTTTTTGTTATACTATACTGTATATGAACAATGACTGGTAGCAATTACAAAGATACATTCTGCCAACACTAGCGTGTTATATCAAAGACAAGCCTCTTTAAATTAAGCAACGTATAATTGTATGCTTATTTAGAACATTTTTCGGGCAGCGATTTGCTAAGCCTTTCTGTAAGTCTTTGCATTTATTTCATTTGGACATTTTGGCAAAGGGTGTCAGTTGATTTAAAATGTGTAAATAAACACACAGCTCACTACAGCATGGAATATTCCAGTTTTGCATATGTAGCTGATTTGTTTTAGAAATAAGAAACAACTTTCTTTGTAAAAGTAAGAGGCGCATGATAAATAATGCTCCTAATGTACACTACATGGGCCAGAAGTTCCTTTTTATCTTGTTCAATGTGTGGTCCTTATGTGGATTCCCACTTTTCCACACATAAAATAAAGTGCCTTTTTCCTAATACCTAATACTTTTCTTATATCTTTTGTATTAATTTGATTAAATTATGCACACCTATGGTGAACCATTTAGCCATGCTATGAAAATTCAAGTATTTACATATACACATATTTTTTTTATCATCTTATTGACTATTGCAGGTTATACAATAATGCCAAATTAAATTCTATTTTTTGTTATAGTGCACATGGGTTTATACATACAAATGGAGGGCATGTTCAAACATATACAGATTGATTGCTAAAAGCAATATGTATGCAGTGGTATAACTATTAGTAGAAGAGATTACTAGCATAAAAAAAGGAAACATGTAATAATATCTTGAGGGGTAGTGGGATAATTGAGTATTGCTATAAGTGTGGGCTGAAGCATGGAAATGAACATTTTTTATATTATTAATATTATTTTATTATTGTTACACAGTATTAATATAGCGCCATCATACTACGCAGTGTTGTACAATGTCCATAGTCATGTCACTAGCTGTCCCTCAAAGTAGCCCACGATCTAAAGTCCCTAACATAGTCATATTTATTTCATTTAGACATTTATTATACAGTTATTTACAGGGCTTGATTTATTAAAACTTTCCAAAACTCAAAAAGTTAGAATATAATGGGAGAACCTGGATAATCCAGCAAACTTGAAATGGATCAGGTACAGAATTGAAAGCATTTAACAACTAATAGCAAACGATTTTCAAGAAATCTATTCCAGGTTTGCTTGATTATTATTATTATTATTATTATTATTATTAAACAGGATTTATATAGCGCCAACATATTACGCAGCGCTGTACATTAAATAGGGATTGCAAATGACAGACTAATACAGACAGTGATACAGGAGGAGAGGACCCTGCCCCGAAGAGCTTACAATCTAGTAGGTGGGGAAATTTCACACACAATAGGATGGGAGATATGTAGTGTGGGAAGTAGTGATGGTTTCAAATGACAGAAGAAGCCGGGTAGGCAAGTTTGAAAAAATGGGTTTTGAGTGCTTGATAACCCAGATTCACCAGTCTTGGAGAACTTTGATAAATCAGGCCCAATGTGTTTATGTGAGCTATAAAACAAGATTTATTATCCCCACCTGACCTCTTTATGTAAACCCCTGTGTGACAAGTCAAGTATGAGGATGATTGTAGTTCCCAAATTCAGAAATTTTTGGAATTCCAACTTTTTACATTGAAGTCAACAGGAAATTTGGAATTCTATTTCGTTTTTGTGGTTAAAACAATGAGAAAAGTTTCAGTATTAGGCCAAAGTTATCTGAGCATCGTTTAATGCCTTTTTTTTTATTACACTGAAAAAATGTCATAGATGTTAAAAAATAATTTAATTAATACTGTTAAGGACCCATTGACATGAAAAATTTCTGCCATTGAAACAATCTTTCCTGGACCAATAATGCTGTACACACATTGCTCTTTGGCTCTATGGGGAGGGGAGGACAAGTGGGACGCAGCCTACTGCATCCCCCTCAATATAACATCGGGGTACTGCAGTACACACTTCAAATTTTTGACCCAGACTCAGTCAAAACCAAAGCAAATAAAATTGGAGTTTCATTTTCGAACTCGCCAGAGCAAAGCTGAAACATGGAATTAGGAAAAACTCGGCAGCTCATCCTTAGTAGAGTGTGATTTGTAAATGGGTTGGAGCATAGCTAGGAATTGTGCTTAGAATATTCCACATGGAAGTCCCCAGGAAAAACACCACCAGGGAGGGGGCTGTTGCAGAATAAGTTTTCCAAAATTCTGCAAAAAAAAAAAAAAAAAGGCATAAAATAGGTGTTGTGGGCAAGATCAGCCAGAAGTTTAGCTTTAAGCCTTCTGCTTTTCTGAAAAAAGTTATCGGAATAACATCTTTTCCAGTAAGAGATCATTTCAGCTTCATGTCTTCAATCAGTCAGTGCAAATATATGCATTTTCTAATGTAACATAAAAAGTTTGGTGTCCTCACCTCCTAATGTTTACTCCATGCCTAGTCTAGTGAATGTAAATTCAGCAGCTGGATGGGAAATTATCATGTCACACTAGCAAACACATGAATATGACAGACTTTGTCACGTTTAATTTTTTTCGGGCAAACCTCCAGTGATCCCACAACTAAAATTACGGACGTAGGTGAAAAACTTGACTGTCTCTGAAGAGACTATGCCACTGTTTGGCAATGATTGGAGCTCTGAAGTGAACACGGAAATAACCTTTTCATTATTTGTAAAGTCAAACAAGACTGTTCAAATTTTTAGTCCTAGATTATGTCTTACAGAACTCTTGATAGTGTCTGCATAATGTATGTGTGTTCCTGTTAAAGCTGGCAGGAATCCTTCTATGGTAAATGCAAAAATGATAGTTAGGAATCTCATTTATGTTTGGGAAGCAGTTTATTTCTGAGAAGCGGTAAGTTCGTTAATAATCCCTCTGGATATGAAATAATTATCCCATATTTCTACAAGATCCCTTCTTACTAAAAGACACAGTTACAAGCGTTTAACACAGAAGTCTGCAAACATGAAGGTAGCATTAATCGTCTGTACCTCCAAATACCTAATATGTAAAAAGGAATCACTACCATAACAATTCCAACAGAAATCACCACCAAACCAACTAAACACTGAATATAATTGTAGGCAACCATGAAACCTTAAACATACCCAACTATTCGACACCTCAACACCTGAACATCTAGTGTTTCAACTCTCTTTTTACCTACCACTTTATTATAAGTAACCATGATCCAATACCAGCTTTGGTCTCTAAATCCCCTGAAGAAGCATTTGAGCGAAATGCGTTGGGTATTGAGACCAAATTTTTTAAGGTTACTATGACTCTGTGTGATATGTCAAACACGGGTCCACTAGACAATAACTAGCAAGGATGATTATGTTTAGTGGAGGAATTAGCATAGAAGGTCTAATTAAGGTATGTCTAATTCTTAGAAGTAAAATATATGTGTTTTTAAGCTACTATTGCCTAAAAAAAAGCTTGTCTTTTCTCCTCTCCCTTATTTGAATAAATAAAATATATATATATTTTAGGATTTTTTTACATTAAATTTAGAATAGGTTTGTTTTGGTAAGGAAACCAATATGACCCAGCAAAACAAAAATTACCTAAAAGGCTAGCCTGTGGGTTGGTGCTGTGAGTATTGGGGTACAGGATGTAATTAACTGTTCAGATTTCTCTAGAGCGTCTACTGGTGCTGCTGTTGAATTTCAGACCAGGTTGCAAACCCCAGTAGGTGTAGTTTTGTAAGAGTAGTCAAAAGTTTGGAAAGTTTACAAGAGTAAGTTGAGGTGCAGTCAGGCCATAGCAGTTGGAATTCAATGGGGGAACTATAGGAGTTCAGCAATCCAGACAAAAGAACCAGGGGTCAAATGGATTAGAAGTCTGAAAAATGTGATGGTCAGCAATAGGGGGGCAGAAATCCAGGCAAGGTAGCAAGGAACAGTTGGAGGTGTGATCAGAAGCAGGTGATGGCTAGCATGGGCAATCAGAAGGAAAGCAAGACAGAATCAAGGTATCAGATGGAAAGGGGTTGTCAGGGCAAGGGTTGGTGATTTTCGAGAAAGAGACTGGGGTGACCAGGAAGTTTAAATTCCTCCCTAGTACTCACCTCAATGAGGGTGATGATGTGCAATCAGTGGACATAGAAACAAGCCAGTGGCACAGCAAGGCAAACAGCTATGTACATGGCCAGCATCAACCAACCTGCTTCCTGTGGACAACAGTACACCTGGACTGAGTGTCATTCACAGGTCATTACACGAGCACTGCTTAGTGTAGGACAGCGGTCGGCAAACTCCGGCCTAAGGCCTCCCTGGTCGGCCTAATCCCAGCTGTCAGGGGGCGGCAACCCACAGCTCCTAAACCACATGCAGGGGTAAGGGGACATTCCCTCTCCTCCGTATGAATTGCGGAGGATAGGGATTTCCTTTCAGGGGCGTTCCTGGTGGGGGCGGAGCCATCAGCACGGGACTCGAGAAGGAAACCGGCCTAGTGTGCCTTCTTGACCTTCTAAAATGGCCTAGTAGCCAAACAAAGTTTGCTGACCCCTGGTGTAGGAGAATGGATCCCCACCATTCCTATATTGGGAGAAATACAGAACATCGCAGAGGGCTGCAGAAAATAAGTTAAATTTGAACAAGGGGGATAAGAGAAAGACCTAGCAGTTTTTGCAGGAATTAGGGTAAAATATTTAAAATGAGACACAGATAGCAAATACAATTTTAAATAAAACCTTTCAATTTCTAAATCTTACTTTATTTAGTTCCAATGACATCCATCACCCTTTCCTCAAATTTTCTGTATGCAATGAAGGCACATCAAGGCTGGTGGGAAGAGCTGCTAGGGTGTTGTACATGGTTTTCTGAAAGGTAAAAATTGTGATAATGCCCACATATGATGCTGAGCCTCCATGCTTGAAAGAACTGAAATGCAATGGCCATTTGTTCATGAATCTTTTAAGATCCTGGCACAGCATTGTCTGCCCTGACTATAGTGTGACTTTAGTATCATGGACAACACTTATGAAACCTGACAATTTAATTCTTTATATATTTTTTTATATGTTATATCTTTATATTTCAGTTTCACATATTTTCAGTTTGCCATTTCTATACTAAAAACAAAAGTTAGAAATCTGCTTATTCTCAGCCCTAATTGCCAGCCTCAAGAGGGCAGCAGAATTGTTTTATTCCTGTAATATTTCTGAACAAGAAAGGTTTTTTTTCTGTAAATTCTTTAAATTGAGAGATGCATAATTTAATGTTTGCACGATAATTATATAAGGAAATATGCACAGCTATTTCCAAATAAAGACCTTTTTACAGGGTTTCCTTAAAACAGGATGTTAAATGTCGCTTCCATCTACAATTACAATGTGGATAATTAATGTTGCAGACATTGCAGTCGGCAGTGAAAGCTTTTATCTGAGAGGCTAGGTGTCCTGTGTTTAGACTGGGTGGCTTGTTCACGTAATCAATAAAGAGAATCAATGATGTGTTATACTTGCGGATATGTTATTATTTGGAAGGCTTTCCTTGTGACTTAGTTACATTCTGTTCCTTTCTTCTTGTATAACTAACATTAGATCATGTGTATATACTGTGAGGGGCACATGAGCATGATCTAAGGGTCTATGTTTAATCCGGCCAGTACCATCTGTGATCATAGAACGCTCATTACCATCCATCAGGAAGGTGGTGTCCAGCAATGTGTTTTAGAGAAGTAATCTCTGTGATAATATTGAAAAGACCTATGTGTGATAAGCCAAATATCATTAACCCCTTCATTATTTAAGTTGTATTATCAAAGAAGAAAAAAAAAATCTAAAGACAGTCACTAGGTGATACACAAAATGTATAAAGTGAACAAAAATAAATCTTTACTTTTCCTGAATGAGCAAAGGCCACTTATGTGTCTCATACTATCCCCTCCCAGACACTGTAGCTTACTGTGGGATGGTTTCATCAACAGAAGCAGTGCTGTCAATCTAGAATGCAGCGAGCTAGATGTGGCCAACTGTTGTTTGATAATCTAAAAGCTTGTGAAATAGCAGTGATGATGCTTATAGCCCACCCTGCAACCTTTTTTTGGAGGAAGAAGTGTATTTTTTCTACGAAACGCGTCGGGGATAACTATACAATGTGGAAAGATTAACAAAATGTGATGTGTTTGTATGGTTTTAGAGGTTTTTTATTCTTAATGTATATTTATTTATAAAAAAAAAAATTGTTTTGCTAACAAAAAAAAAGATGTATGTCCTTAAAAAAATCCTGTCTTTTCTTGTTACAACTAAAATTTTGCATATTTAATCAGAGTTTGCATAAAAAAGTTCTTTTAGATATTTACTTTAAAAACTAAACACTGCAGCTTTTGTGCACAAATTCTGTGATCTAGATGTACAATAGACTAGTAGAACTCTCAAACAGGACATGACCCAAATGAGTTTGGAAATTCTCGATTTTGCTTGTTTTTTGTTTGCTGGTTCAACTAGTTGATCTATAGCAGATTCTTGATCAACAACACAAATTAACTGTCTGTTTATTAACTAGAACTAGAGTAATCAATTGCAATGCCCTAGTACAAGATCAAATACAAAATACATTCAATTAGATGTATTTTTTTCAAACAAAATGTAATGCTTCTGTCTGTGCATTTTTAGCAGGTGGGCAAGTAAAATGCAGAACATGCTTGGCAGATTTATTTTGTTATAAAGGTATATTAAGGTATGGATTTTAAATGTTCTCATAATGAAAGGCCAGGAAATGTCTGTTGGAGAAATTGATCAACTACCTATGTGATGGACAGTTGGAGCATTTGCAGAGAATAATAAGAATATATCATAAAAATATTATAAGAATAATAAATACTAGTGTTAAAACAGATGTCTTACTAATTATTGGCATTATTACAAGACAATACATTGCATATTGAGACATAACATATGACTTGTTAGTCAACTCTATGTCATTTGATGGCTGCCAAAAATCAATATCTTGGGTGAATTTTTAGCATAGGCATTAGTATACAGTGGTTCGTCACACGTAGATAATAAATAGTAAATGTTTCTAAAGAGTTAGTCCACTCGGCCTTTACTGACTTTGGAAGAAGTTCACATTTAGGTTTCCAGGGCGGATCTCAGATTAGTTTATATACGAATGTTAAACAAAAAAAATGGAATGCGGTGAAACTTGTTAGCGCTGATGGAAAAAGAATGAAACTTAGGCTTTGGTTTTCTCATTGTGCTGCCACAGCGTGCCCTGGCTACACACAGAAAAGTAACCAAAAAAATCATAAAAATAATGTACAACTAAGTTGAACACAGACGTAAAAATAACAGAGTGTAATTACAAAGCGTCCAGTGTTGCGGGATGATCATAGCTTAGAAGTTGGGTCTGGTTTCATCCTTAGAGACTTAGGTTCAAGCAAATCCAAGCTTAGGTTAATGCAATATGAATTTGTTGGTCACATTAAAACCAAGCGGACATGTGCCTACATTGGAAAAGTACTGCATTGTTTGGCCCCTCGTAGTATGTTTATGCAAGCCCAAAATTCAACCATCGAGAGTATTGAAGGTCACATAGATGTTGTGTTTGGAAGCCACACCAATATTTCTGCGTAAGTCATTTGCTGTTACTGACAAAGGGAAAAAGTTACGATATCTTCCACAAGTTTAAATAATACAAAAAATATTAGTTACTTGTCCATAAAAAAACATTTGTTACTTTTTCTTCATATCCTTATTTTATCAATAATTAATCCTAACTAGCACTGCTAATCAAATACGTTTTGTTTTTTGCTTTCATTGAGGTTATGGTTTTGGCCCTACTAATGGGAAATAGAATATACTAATATGGATGTATTGACATCTATATATAATATATATATAAGGTGTTATTAAAATATTGATATACTGGCTTCCCCCCAAACTCAACGCCCTCTAGCTCTCCTAAAGAAGAATAGAAGCTTCCCAGAATAACAGATGTAACCAGAGAAAAACAAATAGTTCCAGTGGACACTGCACAATGGGTTTTAATATGCTTTTTAAACATTTGGTATTGGTGGGTTGGATATTTAGATGTTTTATTCCACATCTCTGAAACTGGTTTGATCGGAAAACGGTCTGTAGATCTATGAAATTGTGCTCCCTTCCAATTAGCATGATCCTTGCATACAACACACCTGATTGGCTTAAAGTTCTGCTCCCCCTTTCCCTTTCTGATCTTTGCAGTAAGGGTGATTTCAAGACTTCAATTGAGACTTTTAACTTTAAAATAAAAAGTCCTCTCTGAGAGCAAGCACCAATTTATGTTGCTCACTTGATTAGTAAAGAATAAATCCTCTATGCTCCTCTTTGAAACTTATTTCATATTTATTTACTGGAGCTTGACTTTCCTGAGGTCTGGCTATGGCTACGGACGTGCAAATATTTGCATATTCTTAACAAGCTGTAAATCAGCTTTAAAACAAGCCATTGGCCTCTATGGTTGTAGATACCACATCAGAATAGTGGCTATAGTGCAAATCAACACTCCATGGCCTCTAGTTTTTGCTGTTAGGTTCCTAAAGCCGGAAACCGATTACTATTAGTAACCCAGTAACAAGACTGGACATCATAGTAATGCAAGACAAATGGCTGAGGGTCAATAAGGAAAGAGAGACAATTTCCGAGACTCATCACATTACATATATGTAATTTTACTTCCAGAGTTCTTTATTCCTTCATCTACCTTTACATCAATTATTATTTTTAAATACCAATATAAAGGATAAAATACATCTCAAAAGGGTTAATTGGCCATTTTCTGATTTGCACAGTCTAGGTTTCTCATCTTAGAAGGTTGGGAGATGTGGTATGGAGAACACACTGCTGTTGTGGTGTCCATCTCAGAGGGGATAATGGTATCCCTGCAACTGACAATTCGAGGAGTAAGGGCACTGTACCCAGCAGTGAAGATCTGTATGTACAGTCCAAAAATGACAGAACAATAGGTATTTGGCACACTATTCAATAAACATATCTCAAGGCATATGGAAGTACAGCAAACATTGACAGCCACAGCAGAAATCTGGAACCTTTTATTACAAATATATGTGTTACTGGCAATCAGTAAATGATATCTTGGTGAATGTGTGCCATTTTGCCATTCCAGGCCATAGCCATTTTTGACTACCTATAAACCCAACTATGGTGCAGATTATTGGTGTACTTTGTAGTCATTGACAGGGCAGGTAATACTCAAATGTGTATTGTAAATATTTTTATTTTCCTTCTGCTTTAAATTGCTGGTCGTTACACACCTATATACCCCTAAAGTTGTTAAAAAGTCTCTACAGCTAAAAGGCTCTTTATACAGAATTAGCTATTTGCTGTCTAGTTTGATTGCTCCAACCCCATGACTACTTATAGGAGTCTGCATTTCTGACTATATTAGTGTATTACTGTATATAAGTTTCATGTTACAGTGTTAAAATACATTTTTATATCTAAGCCACAGAAAACCCTTCTTCTTTTCTCTACAACCTAAAATTCTTTTTCCGTAATCTCTAGGGGTGGCCAACCAATAAGACCCAATACGAGTGGAGTTTAACAATACTAAACACTAATACTCAAACGTGATAAAAATGGCCAACTGGCCAAGGCTTGGGCAACTCAGAAAACAATTTTAACTTATAGTGAATTAAAAATTCAGACAGCAGTATGTATCTGTATCAGTTTATCATTGTCTATGGCTACTTATCCAAAACTATCCCTTTAAACGCTTTAACCTAAAATGAAGGTTGTTGGATGAAACAAAAAAAATATCCTGTTAAAAACAAAAGGATTAATTAGACTCTTGTTTGATAAGAAAACACTTTGTTAAAGACTTTCTGTCACTGACATTGGTTAATTATGTGTGTGAAAGGTCAGTAAGATGTTTGAAGTATCTTATCTCCAAACATGTTATTATAATAATTTTATGGATGCAGTCAACAAATACCTTTCAAAAGGAAGGACTGGTTAATATCAAATTTTGGCTGAGCAGACCAAACTTTTTTTTTTTTAATTGAATAGTTTGGATTTATTTATAACGCTGTGAGGTATTTTCAAGGCAATGAAAATTGCCTGGAAAAAAAGAAATTATTTTTCTTTCCCTTGAATGGCCTCTTCTCACCCACATCGAAATCCACAAAACCATACATGCTGCAAGCACGGTGATGTCAGCTTGGCTAGCTGGGTATAGCGCTGTAACATATAGTTCTTCTTTCTGTCATAGAAATTCACCTATTTGTTTTCTGCACAAGATGAAGGGATTTTAACACAATAAATAATCCTAATTGAATCAATTAACTTTATTTAGGGATTGCAGAAATGCTTCCTTTAAAGGAAAACATTCCAAAAAGACTTCTTCCCTGGCCAGAATCCTGAATCAATGGTTTAAAGAGACCCTGTCGCTAAAAGGTTATTTTAGATTATGTGAAGAAGTAAGTACACCCAAGGATAATAATTGTTTAAATAAATCATCAAACATTTAAACAATGCCTAAAGGTTATAAATGTAAATAACAGTACAGAAAATATTTGCTTTTTCATACAAAAAAAAAATTATACTGTGGAAAAAAGTAAGTACACCCCTGGCCTCAGATTTCTTGTAATGGTTTAACATAAATGCCCACCAATCTCTGATTTGGACAGCTTGAAATTGTTCATTTATAAGTAAAATTCATTTAGTTGCAAGATCTTGGTGGAGGGTTTCTTGGCATGAAATGCCTATTTCAAAATCTTGCACATTTCAGTGGGATTAAAATCAGGGCATTGACTAGGCTAGTCCATAAATCTTCTTTTTGAGCCATTTTAATAATATTACACAATATTTATACAGCGCCAACATATTACACAGCGCTTTACAAAGTCCATAATCATGTTACTAGCTGTCCCTCAAAGGGGCTGACAATCTAATGTCCCAGTCATATGTCTTTTAATACAGTCTAGGGTCAATTTTTGGGGAAAGCCAATTAACCTAACTGCATGTTTTTGGAATGTGGGAGGAAACCGGAGTACCTAGAGGAAACCCACAAACATGGGGAGAACCTGCAAACTCCATGCAGATAGTGTCCTGGCTGGGATTTAAGCCTGGGACCTAGCGCTGCAAATGGCAGAGTGCTAACCACTGAGCCACCATGCTGCTTAGTGAATTTGCTTGTATGTTTGAGATCATCGCTACATTCATCTAACTTCAAATTCATAAAGCACGCTTTAAGAGGATGCAAACGTCATAGTTGACTTGCCTACTGCAAGCTGCCTACCCCCTGAAGCAGCAAAGTAACTCCAATGCCAAATGCATTTTGTTTTTTTTAAATAAATGCAAGGATAAATAACAAATGTTATCCAGGCTACAAAAAAAGTCTGGGGGAACACGGTTCCTAGTTAGAATGAGAGATTTGTGCAGTACAGAAAGCTTTGGGAATACTCACCTCTCCATTCCCATTCTAAATATTGCAATACAAAGGATTGCAGCAAGCTAATACAAGGGGCAGGTTCTGGACCTAGCTTATGAACTGTATAAGAAAAAAAAAACAATGCATTTTGTAATTACAGTACTTAATTATAATATATCTAAGTTGATCATCCTGCACAGAAGGTTCTCTTTAAGGCATGTCCTGATACAACTTTATAATACTTTGTTCCTGTTCTTTAACCGTGATCCAGAATTTCAACTGACTTCTGATGGAGACTACGAGTGGCCAACTAAGCACGCTTTTTGTAGGCACCATCAGCCTGGGAAATGCCATGCAGTCATCCCTGGAGTACATATGTATATGAAGAGGCTGCATGTCATTGAAAAGTGAAAACAAGAATTTTTAATATTTACCTAGACTCCTGTTTAAAAGTTATCTAAAGTTTCATGAGCATCCATAAAATAGATATTCGGTACCTGAAAAGTGAAAACTGTTTCTGTATTTTTGTATCGTTCAGCCTTTCTATTTGTCAGACAGCTTCCCCTTAATTTTTAGGCATTACAGCAAATAATAAATTGCTGCAGCAAGGTTCTGTGTCTTAGAGTCGGCAGGTACATTTGTTTGTGATTTAAATCTGCTTACCAAGTGCCACTTGAGCCTGCCAAATCAATCTAATAAAATGACTGTGAAAGCTCAAAATTTGCAAATTGCAACACGCAGTGCCAGAAAAATAAGCACACAAGGATTGCTATCACTTATTCAAATTGAAAAGCCTCCGGGCTGGGATTTTCTTCTTATTTATTTATTTCTGTAACCTTCTGCATCTATCGCCTGCTTTTTGGCTTCCAGTGCAGAATTTGCAGGTGGGTAAGGCAGACATTAATATAAAATACTGAATGCAATCAGCCATTATTGCATTGTTTCCAGTTTATTTATCCAGCAGTGGTTCTTGTCTGAATTACTGGCTAGGAGGAAAACAATTACATTTCTTTATCAAGATCATCTTTTATTTTATAACTGATGGTATGTATTACTTAAGAGTTACTCATAAGGTGTAATAATATAGTGCAATTATAATGATAGCTCGTGTCAATGAATCACAGAGCAGCTTTTATAAGCTTGGGGTATTTTGTCTAATAAAAGCTAATTACTGTTTGGAATTGCAATAATATTTTCTTATTTTTTCATCAATGTGATTAAGGAAAATATTTAAAAAAGTAAAATATTTTATAAACTATTGTGAACAGGCAAATATTTTGCATAATCATAGCATAATCCACCCCTTAGTAAAGGGGGCTGTTACCTCCAGAACCGTATTTCTTCATAGCCAAACCAGACCAGGGGGGCAAAGCTTCCATGGGGGCCATGAAACAACCCACATATGTAATGACCGTATCCAGACTGCCACCCTGCTTGAATGAACTATCCATCTGGACCTTTCTAATTTCTACTTGCACAGTTTGTGTATTTATCTTTTTGTGATTTGTTCTAGCTATACAGAGGTAGAATATAGAAAATATTACTTCACATTCTAGCATTAATCTTTAGTTTGTTTAGTGTAGCATGTTGTCCTATTTTTGTCAGTGGTATTCCAAGGCTAACCAGATAAATATGGTAGGAGGACAACAGTTAAGTTAATATGCCTCAAGAGACAGGACGTAAAATCTTTGCTTAGTCCATTGATGGGGAATTGCCAGATGAGTTGCAATTTTTTTATGCTTTATTGGTGTTTATGTATTTACCCTGTAACTTTTTTTGTTTTAGGTCATTTGTGATCCAGCAGATCCCTAGCAGTAATCTCTTTATGGTCGTGGTGGACAACGTCTGCAGTTGCAGTTCTGTCGCTCCAATCACCATGACGCCTATTGAAATTAGATATATCCTTTATTATCAGGACACTCAAGTACCTATTTATTGTTCCTATTGATACTACTCTAAGTTAGAGTCTGAACCCCCTGGTGAAATGATACTCCAAGATTGCTTTTTATGCTCAAGTTTGTACTGACTTAAAACCAGTGTCCCCAATTGGATATACCTGGGTAAGTGTAAAATTATTTATAAAATATGGCTTGACTTGCTTCTGAGACGTTTGGTAGGAAACCAGTCGATCTGTGCCTAAACAACCACAGATATTAAGTGTTTTTAAAAAAAAAACCTACACTATGAAAGCTGTGCCTAAAAACTAGTCACCCGCTTCCCTGTAAGTTGCCTGAACCTTATCTTTTCACCATTATTGGCTTATTATGCCTTGTTCTGCACTCTGGTAGAGGAGCAGGGCTTTTCTTCCTGATATCAGTGCTTCCCCCATAATAACAGGTGATCTGATGACTGGTTCAGGAACCACCCAATCCTCTGAATAAATCAGACAGAAGCAGTGAGATCCTTACACTTCAGGTCTTCTGGTACTACTTCCTCTCCAGCATGGAGAAGAGTAAGGAAGCGGTACCTTGGATCATAAAAATGTGGTGGTCCGCGGCTCTGGCTGATGCACCCCCCAGTGGAGTCAGAAGAAGAACCCCGCTGGTGGGGTGCACCAGCCAGAGCCACGGACCATGTCTCCTGTATAGATCGAAGGCTCAGGGCAGTAGGCGGGTTGTGTCTCTCCCATCCCAGGCTCAGACCTGCAGCGGGTTCTGGCATCATAACATCACTCAGTGGGAAGTTTCCTCTCCTTTGAGTGACACACGGTTCCCCACGCATGTGCGGTCCGCAGCCTGTATGTTTAGTGGTCCGTAGGTCTGAAAAGGTTGGTGACCACTGACTTGGATGATCTTCCACTGTGAATATACAGCCATATGAGGTTGCAGGCACAGGAACTTCACTGCTATTTTTCAGGACAAATTTAATGCAAAATATTAACACTCTGAAATGTCCCTTATAGGGTTTTATGTTTTTATTAAATAATTATGTAAATTACCACTACTTCCTCAGAAGGAACTTCTCCTCTGTCATTCTCTTTACTCATTTGGCAGAACATAATTTGCAGAAAAGTTGTAGACATCATAGAACTATGTCTATTAGCATGCATGCACAGCCAAGATCTATCAAGCAACCAGTGAAAACTAAAACATAGCACTGGGTAGGTAAAGTACTTATGAACCTACACGGGTGATACCTGATAAGTGTACATCTCTATTAGGCTTTTATGCTGACTGGAACATTTGCTCCGCAGTGTTATATTCACCATACATTTGAAGGCTTTACAATGCCTTGGTCCTATAGCTGGCCCTATGACTTCTGTGTAATATTGAATGCTGATGTTGATGCACATAATACGTTTAATAGTTTTGTTATACAACTATCTCTCCTTAACTTCAATGTACATAATGAATCCCTGAAATGTGAACGTTTAAAATCTCAAAAGATACGGAGACGCCCAGAATCTTGTCATGGATTTCATCCAGAGGTAAGTGTCATCTACTATATCAGGGTTTGTAAAGGCATTTGCTCACACAAGATTTATATTCTTTATGGCTATTGAGAAATGTATTAGTATTAAAGTTTGTAATAATTGCCAGAGTTCACAGAGTGGGGTGGGTTGCAAATTCTCATATTACATACATATGTTATCATATGGACAGTAAATATAAACATTTAATAAAAATTCTATCTTAACACCCCAGTTTAGAGCTCTATATTTAACGGTGCTTAAACAATTTTTTTCTAATATATCCATTTTTTTATTTAGGAGAATGCCAGAGAATGTGGTGGAGCCTTTGGCCTGTCATCCCAGCCCATGACAATGCTGCTATCTCTTCTATTGGTCTTTGTCTCCAGGTGACCATGACTGCACTTGACTCCATGGCATGCCACATATCTGGATAAACTGTGAACTGAGAGGAATGGTGCAATATAGAAGATACAAAACAAAGTAGTCTAAACATCAGCATTTCATGACTTTAAAACTGTTGAGAAGATGAAAAACTCTCAAAGACATGCGAGTGAGATTATTCTTCAAAATCCGCAAATCATGCAGCTGTGAAAGCCTCATTCAGTTGTCATACTTCATTACTACAGGACAGCAGACACTGGTGATCATCATTTTAAGCTTTGCCTCATCAAAATAATTTAAAATGGTGTACTTTTTAAATAAAGTATATTAAAATCATAATTTGTTTGTCATTTATTGTTAAATAGCATGTACAATCTATAACAAGAAACAAAACCAGTAGAAAAAGACTGGAAACCCTGTTTGGTTTTTATGGCCCCATGCAGAACTATGCTATGCTATCATGGCAGTACTAGGAATATTAGATTGTAGGAGATCTGGGTGTGACATGGACAAGATTATACTGTACTGAGTACAGGTGACTTGTGAGTTCCAGGGGCCACACTTTTATTGGAAACTCTTTTTTTTTTTGCCTGCTTGGTAAATTTGTAGAAAGTTAAATATCATTCTACTACTATTTCACAGTTGCTTTTAGGATTGAGAAACTCTGCCCATATTGAGCAATTTTGTGAATCTTGCTAGAAGTTTGAGTTCTGCGCCAAACCCTTTTAAATATATAGGAGGTAAATGCATTCTATTTGTAGGGCTAAGCAACATACAAAAGACATGAAAAGTGTGTACCAAAGCCAACATAATATTAATAAAACAGTGTTTCCTACATGGAATTTTTATTAGTTTGTTCATCAGCTTGCTTTGACCCCATCTTTTTATAGAAATGGATCTGTGTTATCAATTTTTTTTAATTATAGTAGATAGTAGCTCAGTTGGCCAGGTGCAAATACTACATACTGCATTACAACCTTTAAACATTTGGCCAAACGTTTGGGATCCAAAAACCTTGTGAATCCTGGAAATACTCTCTAAACCCTTGGTAGCTGCAAATACAAAACCCCATACCTAGTAATTTATATTTTTAGAACTATAACTTATGTTGTTTTAATGGCGGTTGGTTAAAAAACATCCTAGTTCATTCCACACTGATCTGTCCCAAATCTTTTGATGATGCCTGAAGATGATGAACGTGTGAAAATGGCTTTTGGTTTTGCTCCTTAGACAGAAATATTTAATGGGAAATATTAATACTGAAGATAATTTAATTGTGTGGAATAACAAGTGCTTATTGTGATGCTTCTGTTGGCCTTTGTAGACTTTTACCTCTAAGCACAACGAGCTCTATTTATTAAAGCTCTGCAAGGCTGGAGAGGATACATTTTCATTAGTGAAGTTGGGTGATCCAGAAAACCTGAAATGTATCTGGTTCAGGATTCAGCAATTGGTAGCAAAAAGCAAAGGATTTGAAGAAATCTATTCCAGGTTTGCTGGATCACCCAGCTTCACTGATGAAAGTATATCTTCTCCAGCCTTGGAGAGCTTTAAAAATCAGGCCCGATGTATGTGTTTATTTTTGCACTCATTTTCTTTTACTTTTAATTACTGTTCTGCTTTTAGAGTACAACTGTACTTTTGCATTGAAACCAGAATGAGTACCCCCACCTACCTGGTGTACCAAAAATCAGACTTCATATGCAGCATGGTAGATATTTTCACTGCCCAATCTTTACTTGTACTTTGCATTGTTTTCTAACCAGTATGCTACAAAGCACAGGTAGAGCTACAAGCTTCCTAAATATGAATTTGGTACTTGCTGGATCTAAAGTAATGTCCGACTAATGTCCGAATACTACTAGATAAGGCAAAAAAAGTAGAAAGACCTCTGCAGGTTTTTATTTTTAATACAGCTTTATTTTAATGTCTAGTATAGGATACATATTTTGTTGTATTATACAGCAAGTATACTCCAACACAACATGGTTGGAATGATAGCATACCAACCAGCCATCTCAAGACCCCAGCATGCTACATAACTAAAGAGTGTGCTTCTTTAAAGTTAAGTCTGCTATCACCCTACCCTTATCTTAGAATGCTTGATTTGGCCTCATGGCTTGCAAACACAGGACAATGTAAGGCCACCTTCACCCTTTAGCAAAAATCTGTAACCCTGTTGGGAAGACTTCCCCTTAGGACAGAAAAGTGGGCTAAAATAAATATGCATATTTAGTAGATATGAAAAAGGGTTGAACTTTGTCCTTTGTCCCTATACCTACAATGGCCTCTATTTTTTGTATGGCTGTTAGCAGAAAGTTAGGGAAAGACTCCCCAGTGTGGGCACAGACAGAAACAAAAAAAACTATAAGAAAATGTTAACTCTCTCCAAGATCTCTCTCTCTTACATATATATATATATATATATATATATATATATGTATATATATATATATATATAGAGAGAGAGAGAGGGAGAGAGAGAGAGAGAGAGAGAGAGAGAGAGAAACAAATGAGTGACTAGTGACACAAGTATTCTTATTCACTCTCTTGAGACCCTCATTAGCCCTAGAAAGTTCTAATTGCAAGACAAGTGAAGAATCTTTAAAATCCAGATCTGTATCCCCAGACAGCTGGTAGTATTTTGGTATATGTTGATTGCTTTATATTTTACAGAGGTGTGGTCCTGGTCAAATGTCAGTGTTAGTTCAGATGCCACTACCTCAATCCAATACCGCATGGTTTACCATTTAGTTATGCCCCTGTTCAGCCTTGGGAGCCTAGTAGGGCCATTCCAGCACATGGTTGTCCCCCCATGTACTCCACGTTTCACAGCAAAAGCCTATGTAGTTGTACATGGAAAGATATGTGGCCAGAGGATGTTTTAGCTGCTGGATGGATGCCTGCACAGGAACGACTGGACAAAAGTTAGGTGGTTAACTAACAAGACTTTAATGTTCTGATTAAAATATTCTAAAATAGACCCATTAAATTTCTTCCTGTTTTTTTTTATTTGCCCTAAAAACACAAAACTAGGGGTTGGATTGAGAAAGGTCTTCTTACTACCAATGGGACTTGACAAGTGACCAGTAATGTATGAAATTGCTTCTGGTCTCTTAGAAATTTCTGGCTGCACCTAGTGATCTAAGCAAAGCCTGATACGCTTCAGACTGAAATCCATTCACCTCAGTAACCAATAATGTTTATTTATGATGGCAAAAGTTAGGCGTTTAAAACATGGGTCTGTGACTCATCTGAACTACAGCCATTTGTGTGGGATTTCACTAGAAATGCACTGGATTGTTTGGCAAAAACTGATTCGTTTCCAGTCTAAACAGAGGTGGGACCGACTGTCCGATGCAAAAGAGAAAACTATTTATTCCGCTGAATGACACAACTTTCGAGTTCACCTCACTTGTGGCACTTTGTGATTTATGGTAGCTATTTTGAGATCACCACATAGCATTTATTTCTTTAACATTCAGGCAAGACATCTGATAAATGAATATATTTATTTCTGATACTAAATATGAACCATGAAAAAAAAACTAAAAACCATCTAAATTTACAGATAGGAAAAGAAGGGTATTTAAAATAAAATAAAATACACATTCAGCTGTGGAATTCTTCTTACTTTTGCATATGATTTTTCATGAAACAAAATTCATCTGATAATGATCTATTGAGGAAGACCTTCCTTTCTGCTTAATCCTCTATTTGTCTTTGGAGATAAAATAGCCAATCAAATTCATAGTGAAATTTAAAGCCTCTACAAAACTCTCATCTATGGTTCTACCCTAGGGTTCCCCAGAGATTGCTAGAGGCTCCTTGATCAATGAGCAATTTGGGCCTCCTTGGGTCAGTAGAAGGGGCACCAATGAAATCTGTAAGGGTGACATTCTTCCCAATGGCCAACAATGGAAGAGGCATTCTTCTCACTGATCACCATGCTAATATATTGTGAGCTGGGATACAGTTATTAAAGAAGGGGTCAGCTTAAGACATGAAAGCTGTATCAAGGGTTCCCCCATGCTAAAAAGATTGAGAAAGGCTGCTCTAGTAATATGGTACAAGCTGGAAATTTATTGAAATTTTTACATTATAACATAATATTATTACATATTTATTATATTATATAATATTATATATTTATTTATATTATGCCACCGTTATGGACCTTGGAAGCTTTTACCTGGACAAGGGCATCATTGAGTAGGTACTCTTGAAAGCTATGTTTTATTTTGTTTTTCAAGGTTGGCCTTCTCATTTGTTTTCTTTTACCTTCATGTGTATTCCCTGTAATTTCTAATTTGTTGTGAAGTCTTCATTGAAGAAGTGCTCTCCAGGTCACTGTCTTCTGAACCATGGCCAATCATAATCCACCTCTTTAGTCTGCAGTATAATATATGAAGACACAAGGTGGTTTGAGTGCCCTACTTAGTGTATTAGTGATCATTGGCTTTATGTATGGAACCTAATGTTAAACAGGACTTTTAAATTTTGATAAAATAATGTAAATTATAGGTTTTGATTGGAACTGAACTTTACAATTTAAAAAAGCATTGTGTAGCTGTGCTTGACTATAGCTGTGCAGCTGTCTGACCTCTTATTTTTCTGTTATCAGGTTGTAGTCAATGAATTGCTTACTACCTAACTACTGTGAAAAACTTCTACTTCTAAGTTCTGCCTCCTTTTGTAGACATATGGTTTCCGCCAAAAAGAGGGATTCTGGGAAATGTAGTTTGGCAAATATAGTTCTTCCTGCTTTAGGTATCACATGGTCACTTCTGTTTCACTGCCACCCTCAAAGAATTCAGAGATGAGAGAAAATGATGCAATGCAATATGCAAGCACAGTTGGCTATTAAAATTGACATTCTGTCCACCACTTTGCTTCTATAAATTTAGTTAACCATCTTTTTGCTATAAAATATTAGGTTGAATTTGGCTTTGAATTCTTGCAAGCCTTTTAACTTATATATACACAAAAATAGTGGACCTAGTCATATTACAACAAGCCTTTTACCTTTGCTCCATTTGTTCTTTTTCCCAGCCTGTGATGAGCCCATCAAAAGTTAACACATGAGCACTGCATCAAAAGTAATTGGATCATTATGCTATTTTATTTCTTCCAGTTCCAACTTGAACTGGTTGTATTAAAAGAAAAAAATTATGTCTTAATAAAGCCATAACTGCATTAACTTGTGACTACTATCTTTGGGGGCAATAAACTTTAAAGTGGAACTGTAGTCTGCATCAAGATGATGATTGATCAATCAATATCAAAATCCACTGAGTTGCCCAGTACGTCCCTGTTTCCTCTGTTGGTGCCAGGACTAAATGCACAGAAATTTATTATCCCATCTCAGCCCAGCCAACCAAGATGTCCAAAGACTGGAAGGAGAAAGAGAAAAAGGAGGATATTGGCACCCAATAAGGTTTGGGGACGCTAAGTATACACTGGGTTTAGTTCTTCTTTATAGGAAAAAATACAGGTTTTCTTTAAACCATCTCACTGGACCCAAAATGGGTATACACCTATAAAAGATGGTGTTCTGTTAAGAAAAAATGGGATTCATTCTCTTTGAATAATAGATTAGGTGACATTGTTGTGGATTTTAATGATGCTTAGGGATTTAATACAACAGGGAATCTTACACTCACCAAACATTCTCTGGTGCAGGATTTAGGTAAGATTCACTGCTTTATAAATAGACTTCATCATGTTTTATTCTGGGAAACTGTACTTGTAATATCAAAAATAGCCACTTACTATTTAAAACTAGCCAAAGTAATTTAAAACTCTTCAAAAGTATGCCAAAGATGATTAAAAAATCAGGTATGTATTTTCATTCCTAAAGGAAATTGGAAATTGGTGATTGTGGAAAGCCCAACTAAAAAACACAGCCCTGTTCTACTCAACCAAAGTCTTGTTACATCCTCTTCAATGTCTAACATATTTATTTCCACCAGTATGTATTTTGACTACACCATGTATATATTTTTCTAAGATGTTCAAGCCAGATGTCTCTAGGTAATTATAAAAAATAGAGCATTTTCTCTTGAATATCCATGATGTTATGTTCTAATGCACCTGGTCCATCAAACATGTATACTTCTAAAACCACAATGAGCTGTACGGTATATCCAGAAAAATGACCATCAGCTTAGTCTACAGCTGGAGCCTTTGTGGAGAATCCAAACATTGTCTATAATGTATGGACAAAGTCAAGCTACAAGAGAGGTCTATACGACTTCACAAGAACAGCATATATGTTTATTGGCAACCACAGCTCCTTTCTGGAATTATTTTATTGGATAAAAATGGGACAGTGTTTCCAAAAAGCGAAACTTGGCTGAGTAACTACAAAGAACATTGACCAAAGATCCATCTCTCTTCTCCGACTGTCACATCTGTTTTGATAAAGAAACAACTCACGTAGAAGTATACATTAACAAACAAGGTCCCATTCAAAGGTCTGTGAAAATTAGAATTAATCACAGGGTTACTCTTTAAGAGAACATTCTATCTATCAAAGGTGCTCTCTCTTTTAATGTGGTAATAGGGAACTCTATCCAAATGACTTCATATTTATCTATGACCCCAAGTTGCCGCACATAATTCTGATGAAGTGTCTTGCAGGAATCACCAGTAGTTTATCAGTTATGATTGCTAATTGCACAGATTAAAAGAAACACATTTTAAGGACAAGAGGTCACCCAATGAAAACAAAACAACAAAAGGAGCAATCTTTTTTAGTTTATTATGTAGAAGAAGTACACATGTTGTACATTTATTGTGCAATCATTTTTCATTTTTTAAAGATAAATCATTATGTTTCCATAGCTGTTCTGAGAAAACATAGAAAACTGCCTGTCATTGTCAGCTGCTGTATACAATGACCTGGATTGACTTTGGATTGGCTAGTATACCAAATCTTGTTTGCTTGAAGCTTTATATCTACTTCACTTTGTTGTAGTAAACATTGGACATTGTGGGTCACAGTGAAAGTAGACATTGAACTTTAGATTATAAGCAAATTGAGAGGTTTTCATTGTTAAAAACCTGGACATTTAGGTGAAATATTTCCAAAATGTTTTGGAGTTAATGGAGAAGCCAACATATATTGGTTTTTAGGTGTGTAATGGGCTTTATATGGCTCTTGAGGGCATAGGAGCTCCTAATAATCTATTAGCCTAATCATTTTACATCAGAAAAAAAAGAAAATAGAAACATACAGTACACAAATAGAGATCTAATAAAAAAATACATTATAAACGTTTTATTAAAAAATACAAAAAACCTAAATTCATTAGACAAATCTATTGTAAAAAGAAACAGTCTAATCCAGTGATTTCTTAAAATGTGCTAAAGTCTAATAACCTCCTCTTTGCTTCCACTCCACCATCTCAGGTACTGGCATGGTCCTCTTTTTGTTCCATCCATAAATTATAGCCAGGAGTTACACAGTGCTGTGTTTATTACCAACAAAGCTCACCGATAACTAATTGAGTGCTATACGCTGTGTATCCACCTGCATGTATATGTACATATATATATATATATATGTGTGTGTGTGTATGTATGATGTATGTGATAAACTATTCTGGCATCCACCACGCCTAGGATTGGTGACTTTCAAGCATTGGCATTGAAGAAAGATGGGGAGAAGTCACCATTATAAGTATTTTTTTTAATTTTTTTGTATACAACTTTTATGCCTATTATTCAAAAACTACTAGTAAGCAAATTGAATATAATTCCTCTTTAGAGTTCTGTCCTATTGTGAATGATATTACAGCAGTGATAAAAGGAAAGGCTGTAAAAGAAAAGATACATAAGGTACATAACAACCTTGTAGAAGCATTAATATGGAAGAGTGAGACGTGTCTTGGTTTTCATTCATTATTTCTCTGCACAATCATTTCTATCTCTATTCATTAGCTTCTCAGGACACCAATCATCAGTAGCAATCATAACTAACTCAGCACAACCATTTCCCATTGTAATATGTTTCTGCTCCAGAAATAAGCTTTAGTCATTTATACACCATACAACCTATCGGGTGAACATAGGAAGCACGGTTTGGTGTATATATAAATATTGCTTTACTTTTGGAAGGGTTGACTGAACCTTTTCACACCCGCTGCTTTTTACGGGTTTTACCATTACTTACCAAAATATACATATAATTAAAACTTTTAACCTTGTATAAATTTCCACTGTAGCATTCCTGGATTCACATCAACAGCCAAATACTGTAAATCATCGAAATAGGAAATACAGGAAAAAAAGAAAACAGAAAATTGAAAAAAAATTATATGGAATGTAAACTTGGAAACTATAATATAATGAATGTGCATCTCTTAGGTTCCCACATAACATGTTACTATAGGTTCATCAATCTAAAATAATCTAATATATTTAGATTTATATATTTTTTTTTAGTATCCTCTGATACCTCTTTATTTCTCAAATGTATACATTAATTTAACATATCTTGTTTAATATTGATTAGAAAAAAAAAACAATTAAGGAGTACTATATTATTTCGAAAGCTTTTTTTGCAAAATATTTAAATTTAAAAAAAAATACCAGCATGAGGAAAGTTCTTGATTGACTTCTGGAAAATGTATCTGTTTTAATTATGTAATGCCTGTTTTACTACATTCCTGTGAGTCTAGGGCAGGGGCTTGACTCTTGACACCCTGGGCCCAAAGTGCGTGGGTGGAATAACACTGGGCATAATATACCCCTGAGAAGGACCAGAGCATCCAATCATGAAGGTCCTCAAAAGTTCGTTCTGGCGGTTAGTCCTCGATTGGGCACTTCTAGAAACTGCAAATCTTTTAATGATGTAGTTTCTCTTTTTGCATCATTCCTCCTGTGAGCCTGGAACAGGGGACTGGGACCTTCAAATCCCAGATTCACAGTAAAAATCGGGTTTCATGCCATAAAAGCCCTCAGTTGGGGTTACTGCCATGGAGGTCTCCAATGGGTCACTTCTAGGAACTGTAACAGTTTAGTTGATGTGGTGCCTCTCTATGCAGGGCCCCCCTCTATGAGTCTGGGGCAAGGGGTTAGAACCTTGACACCATAGCCTAATAGTAAGTGGGTTAAATGACAGTGAGCATCACTTAACCCTGAATAAGACCAGAGCTGGCTTGATAGGTCAAAAAAGAGCAGGAGCCATTCTTTTTAATTATAGAAGTTGCTAGGGGGTGCTTTTTTAGATTAGTTGCCCTAAATGGAACTGGGCTTTCAAGGGTCACCTGAGTTATCTTTTTGGGGAGATCATAGACCCATATCAACAGAGTTTAGGCTTGTGTGGATGGTCAAATGCAAGCCTTCTTGCTTGTAGACTCCATTTATGATGCTTCTGAGATCATTTATAGTTTGCTGTCAAGTGAATTAAACAGCCTTCTGATATGAATTTCAACTAATTCTAAGCTGTTTTAACCTGCTTCAATCTGTTTTTGCAATTCAGTTAATTTGTGTTGGGAGAGAAGTAATATACCAAAAGCATTTTTAAAGTGACCCTGTGTCGGTTTCTAAACATTCTTTAGACAGTGAACCATTGACAGAATTTCCAGGGCTTTCTGAAGTTTTTTGCAGTAAAAATGAGAATACAGAAGAATAAATAGGGCCTCAATCGTAAAGATTACTTCATATTTCCACCGCCGTGTCTCCATACTTAAACCAAAAGTTTTGGGGTAGACCTAACATTTGACAATCACATAGGAAGAATTTGAAAATCTGAAAATCTTTACAAGACGTTTTGTTTCTACAAGCAGAATGCTGCAGGACATTAACACTACTCTATTTATAGCTCAAAACACAACTCAAAGACCCTAAGAAAATCTCAAAGGAACACTTAATTACAGGAATGAACTCTACAGAGAAGACTCAACATCACCTTCCAGCTCCCCCGCCCTGCTTCTGTTATCATTTAAATGAATTAAAGAAAGAATCTGTGACTTATAACAAAACAGGCAGCGGGCTCTATACTCATCGTCACAACTTTCCAAAAACACACATCTATAGACAATCCAAAAGATTTCTATCTTAATTAAACCATGAACTCATCTTCAAAGAATTTTATACAGTAAAAAGAGTAAAGAAAGTAGACAGATCCATAGAAATAAAATCCTGTGTCTCGTAATGATCATTGTTGTCTTTTTTACTTTTACCTCAATGACAAGGGGCTTTCAGGAAAAATGATCAGCTTGAGATAAAGATCTAATCTAATTTGTCTGCATTAAGTACAGATGGAAATGTATCCATTTTAATCTTTAAAATGTATTATATTTTAATAAGACTTACACTTCCCTTTGGAAAATGTATAGGTGCACTAATTAAATTAAAGAATTTGACAATATGGATTATCCAGGAAATTTAAAAGGATACATCGGAAATGAAAAACTTTTTAAAACACATCTGCATTACAAATGATCTGAACAGAAGATCTGTTCTTTAGAAATATCAGTTTTTGACATGTCTTAGTATACTTTGAGTACCAAAATGAATATTTGTAGAGCGGTGGATGAGTGGTTATACTATAATACAAAGCCATAGTATTATATTATAACCACTCATTTTCCTCCTAACAAAGCCTTGTTTCTCAATGTCCTTCCATGTACAGACCTTATACTAATGGCTAGCCTCACCACTTCTTATATATAAAGCTCTGTTAGGCAGAGGATATTATGAAGGATGAAGGATATGTAGCCTAGAATATGCATAAGGAATAGACAGAAATTCCTTACTTAGGTCGTTGAGCTGGTAGAGAATGTTGCCATCCCCTTGCTACCCCTTGGGAAATAATTTGCAAAATACTAACAAGACAGCAATACTTTGGTCACAATGCCTTTTTAAAAACAAGATTTTATTATAATATGGTAATGTGTTGATTTTTTTAAAACAAAGATGTTATGGTTCTTACACACACGTGAGTTAGAAATTGATGGATTTATATGGATAGCCATAAAGTCCTACTGGATTAACATTACATTAGGGACTCCTACGAGATCTGATTTATAAATGGACTGAAGTAGGGAAGGATTAAAACCTCAATCAAGATTTTTTGCTATATTCTGGGAGAATGTCACGTTATTTTCTGTCTTGGAGACACAACAAAAAATGGGCAGAAACCTCTCTGAAGCGTGGGAATTTACCAGAACAGTTTGTCCATATACCCCCCTCCTATCTCTTACTCTCATTAATGACAACTGTAAAATGTAGGATATTTCCGAACTTTTTTATTCACCAGAAAAAAATAATCATCCTCTTAACTCCGTGAAATAGAGTGCAGTTTATTTATTTATAATTACCGCCTATCCAGCGAAACATTTATATATAAATGTCTTAAATAAAACCTTTTACTACATATAACAAAAACAATATTAAAACAAGGACACGAGATGAATTGGGGAATGGTAGGCAAACTCTAAAATCAATAACATTGCTGATGGTATAATTATATGGTCAACAATGACCGATCCCACTCCATAGGCATGTATTATGCTATCCATGGTGACCATATTTATTGAAATTTAGTTACCGAGGCCATCAACAAAGCCCTCATCTTCACATTCACTAAAAACCAAACATTTTTCTTGACTTGCTGTAATTTAGGGACTGTAGACCTCCAAGCCTTAGCCAGAACCATTTTGACCGCAGTAAACAAATATGTTAATAATTTAAATTGGTTCATAGTACAAATAGATGGTTTCAAGTTCAAGAGTTTTTCAGCAGGATGTTTAGGAAATGAACAACTCAAGTCCCCCTCCCTTTTAGATATATATGATGGGGTATTCATGTTAATCTGAACTAAGTTGTTATACAAAGCCGAGAATACTCCTTTGGAATTTGGGTCCTTTACACACATGGTCCAAAACCCCACCTAATAAGTAATGACATAAGGTATGACCATAATATTGAATCGAACGCTTTACTAATATCTAAGCTTAATAATAATTCTGGGGTTTTGTCTAGTTTAGTCAGATGTACTAAATGTACTACCCTCTGTATGCTATCTCCATATCACATGTCCTTACCAAAGGCAATGCCCCTTGATATATTAAAATGTGGTCTATACATGTTAACAATTGATGAGGATGGGAAAAATGAGTATAACCTAAATCTTGGATGTAATTCCCTCCACAAATCTACTAGTGTCTCAAACCTAAATAATTCAAGCAACATATTGGATGTACTACTAATATCTCTAAATTTACCAGTATCCATAGACACCTTTTTCCTGTCCAGGCATCAAAGGTACATTAGTATCGCCACATAATATCAAGACGACCTGTACATGTTGGCGTACTAGGTTCATGAGGTCTTCGGAAAAGTGTAACTGGTTGTTGTTAGGAGCATTTTAAGATACCAAGGTTACTTTGGCATCATTCAATGTACCCACCAGAAGCAAATAGCGACCGTTTCCATCAGCTACCTCTTTATCTAATTGAATTGACACTGTTTTCCTAAAACCAATGAGCACTCCTCTCCGTTTTACTGCGGCACTTGCCTTAAAAACAGTGGGGTAGGCGGCATAAAAGTATTTTGGACAAGAGACAGTAGAAAAATGTGTCTCCTGTAGGCATATAATATCTGCCTTTTGTTTGTGAAAATATTGAAACGCTTGTGACCTCTTGACTGGGGAGTTGAAACCCTATACATTAAGAGATAATATTGATATTACCATTTTATCATACTTTCATGTCGCCTATGGATTGATTCTATCATCAATATTTGTACCATGAGCCACCAATCTAACATCAAGAACAATGGGGGAAAGACAAGACAAAGACCGGACACACAAGACTAACACCATATACAGCATATATTCCCATGAAATCTGGAATTTGGACCCATTCCCACCCCACATGCTCTTTATTTAATATTGCAGCCTATTGGTTCTTATAAAGGGGGACAGAAATCTTTCTGACACCCCAAAAACCACATTGGACATATTCCTCAAAAACATTGAGAATATTCTAGTGGCAATAGGAATACGCAGTGACTTCCACGCCAGGACCTAGGCTATTTTAAAGTGTCAAAAAAAACACCAAACAGCTTTCCATATGTGACCAATATCATACAAATAACATGATCCAAATTGCAGTAAAAACTTCATAGCTCATAAAACCCACAGAGATATCTATTATATGCATGAAGAGACTTCAACATCACTAAAATCATAAGGTACCTAAAAAAACATTTATATGATAAAACAAACATTAATTTAATATGAATATTCAAGCACTACTCTGGCAGAGTCTCAGACGTTTGAGTGATGTTACAATCTTATGTTCCTTGGCCCCCTTTTTTTTTCTGGAAAACCTCTGACCGAGATTTAGGGGAACAAGTACTTTCTGCAGCTTTTGGTTTCTCTGACTGATCAATATAAAACAGTTCCAGTGCTTGAAAGCACATTTTAGCCTCCCCTGGTGAATAGTTAGCTTGCATTTTGCCCTCATAAGAAAAGAGCAATTTAAAGGGGACACCTCATCTATATGGAATCTGTTATTTCTGTATTTTCTGTAGGTAAGGTTTCAGTTTTCTACTGCGTAATATTGTCACTGGTGCCAGATCTGTAAAAAGCTGAATAATTTGTCCTTGAAAAGATAAGGGTTCTTTCTCCCTAGCTGCTTTCATTAGCGTATTTTTTTAACCCGACAATAGTGTAGTTTGACTACTATATCTCTTGGTGGGCCTTCCTAGTTTTGGTTTAGCCAATGTACGATGTACACGGTCCCACTCTAGATTTTCTGCAGGTATCTCAGGGCATATTTCTTTAAAAAGCTTGGTAACTGTTGTATTGAGTTTAGTTATATTTTCTGATAAGCCGCGGATACGAAGATTTGAAAGGCGGGACCTATTCTCATAGTCCTCTGATTTATGATTTAAAGACAGTACCTCTTGTTTCAGGAACTCTATATCCTCTTCATGTCCCTCCAAAACAGTTATGGTGTCATTCATTCTCCCCTCCAGTTGCACTATACGCTGGCCCAGCTCTCTCAGCTCTTTAGAAAAATGCTCAGTGATTTATTTTGTAGTATTCTCCAAAGCTATTTTCAACATTGTTTGAGGAGATTATCTGGGTCAGATACCTGCTGTTGATGCTCAGTTGCAGCTGGGGTTGAAGGAGAGCTCCCTGGAAGCATGTCCAGCTCATTAGAGCCCTCTCTCCTCTTCTGCCCTAATAGGAGAGGGAGAGAGTAGGTCCACCATCTTATTTGCTCTGTTCGCTGCCACCGTTTGAGCTATTGCTCAGGGTTATTACCCCGTGTTTGAATCCGGGCTTCCCCTCCTCGTTTCTCCTGCTGTGATACCCACTCTCTGGACCTCTCCAAGTTCGGATAGTCATTGGTGCGCCTGCTAGAGAGCCTTGTTTGTCCCAGCGTGCAGTGGAGCCGGCTCAGGGCGTTACCATCCGCCGAGTCCACGCATGCGCCCGTTGGTTTTTCTGCATTTTAACCATTAAAAAAAGGAAGTAGTCAGTCAGTATGCTGCTTCAGTTCTTTACACAAGTCATGTAAATGCATTAGTGGGTACTGAAGCGATTAAGAATGGGAAGATGTAATTTTCATTGGGATATCTACGCCATCCAGACCGGCCTTTTATG
The DNA here is from genome assembly GCF_032062135.1 of Pyxicephalus adspersus. Taxonomy (NCBI): domain Eukaryota; kingdom Metazoa; phylum Chordata; class Amphibia; order Anura; family Pyxicephalidae; genus Pyxicephalus; species Pyxicephalus adspersus. The sequence continues at coordinate 62,931,207 of NC_092865.1, read as the reverse complement.
TTCAATGTGGCCAAATTTTGCCCTAGACAATCAAGTCCAAATACTGATTATTAGTATGATTCCATCATCCAAAAATGTCTGATACCAGAAAGTAAACAGATGAGGAACTTGTCTGAAGGCTAAATGTTTTACTCATTTTTCTTCCTCTTATTTCCATTCAAGGGTGTCTTCCTAGGGAGCTAGTGTTCAAAAAAGCACATACCTTTACAAAATCTCGAAAATGGTCCGAAAATGTATCCATAATCCATAAAAACAGAAACATTCCGTCTGCTGGTTAAATCAATAGTCTTGATATTCCTTATGCACTATTTGTGTGTATTTGTGAATGTTTTTCTACAATGTTGTTCTCAAATAAATAATTCTGACTTTTAATATAATGAAGGTAAAATGGAATAAGTGGTACCAGTGCCCCAAGTTGTGAGAACCATGTACCATGCCAATGACACATCACATTTAGCGAGTAAACTATAAAGACAACAAAAGAATGGTGAGTTCCTGGGGGCCATTGAATGTATTTATTGCCCTGAAACATGTCCAAGCAGCAATAAAACTGGCCTACTGGATGTATCAGTAAACCTGTTTACTGTCTATTTTCCAGCAGTGAAATCAGCAAGTTCTCGAGACACCCACTAGTATTAACACGTCTACAGACTATTAGAGAAGTAGCTGTCTGTAAATTGCCACCAGAGTTGTGTCTTCAGGATTTACAACCTCAATAATCCTCTTAATGGTGTGATTCCTGGATACATATAGATTTAAAGGCTTCTTTTACAGCAAAGGGGATATTACCCACATAAGTCTCTACACCCCAATGTTAGAGAGCCTTTCCATAGGAATGAATAGAAAATTTTCTGTGCATAGGTGAACGAATCAAAGCCTAGCTGGGAAATTTTGCTTCCAGCCTGCAGCACAATGGAGATCCTAAAGGGACAATGACATGTATGTAAAATACTTAGACAAGGGGTAAGGAGGTGGGAATTATTTTAAGGGTAACTTTGGTATACTGTACATAGAAATATCCTTTAATGTACTGTTTTAACCACATGACAGTGACTCTTAAAAATACATTCTTAGCTACATTTCTGCATTGTCTAATGAATAAGAAGCCAACTTCTGTGTTGTATTATATTGCAGTACTTTATGCAGGAAGTGGCTAGAGTTGATTAAGTTAATTCAGGACTTGTGTTTTATTAGAGAGGAAAGCCATAATTGTTCAAACTTTTGCAGAGAGCACCACAATCTAGTACATAAAATATATACCAGATTGTCAGACACAAGAGGTTTCTATTCAATCCAAAGCATCTCAATTGGCCTCTAGACTACTCAATTCCCCAGCGTAATGTTGTTTGCTGTACTGGGTACATAGCTATACATTAACACATATTCTGTGTCTCCTGTGGTATTGGAAGAGGAACTGACAAAGAAGACACACACATTGCAAAACAATGAAAAATATTTTTCCCTCCTAAAAACTTCATGTGTGGGAACCTTGGAGTTTCGCAGAAAATCCCTCACTCCTGCAGTGAAAATGTCCTCTTGAAACATTTTTGACATTAATCACTTCAAAAGGAAAACAAACCAGGTCCCTCTCGCTCGCCTTGTTCCACTCTCTTCTCATTTTTTTGTCTAAAATGTGCTTTCCCTATGGAAACATCATTAAACGGGTGCTGACAGCTCTTCTGGCTGTCGTAATTTATTGATGAACCAAATAAAATCTGTTACAAATTTATGGGCCTTTAACTTTTATGGTAATTTTGTACTGCATTAATTTTAGTGGCAGAGAACCCGTAATAAATATCACACTACAGTTCTTTCTGCATCTCTAGTGTCTGAAAATGGTACAACAGTTGGAAAATAATTTGGACTTTTATGAGAAAAAAAGGAATCCATCACAATGTAAAATGTTTAAATATTAGGGTTTAGCTGTCATTTACCAACTTACATGTCCAGAACAGTAAAGCTGAGCTAAGCTTCTATGCTAATCAGCTGGAGTGAGTTAAGACATGACAAGCCTTTTAAAGCCTTCCTAAAGGTGTCCTACATCTCCCTCAAATATTTTTACTTTAAAGTAAATAAATTCTAACTGCACAAAAAAAAAAAAAAAACATTATTGCTATGCTTGATGTGCCTTGCTAGAAACTGCTTTCTCCCCCTGTTGTTACCAGGCAGGTTCTTTATTGCAGAAGGGACAAGCAATGACCCTGCCTTACCTGCCTGATCACAATGTTTGAATAGCATTCAGTTGTCCCCATCCCATTGTGGATACCATCATCCTCTTCCTTCCTCTCTTCTTTGCTCTGGAATTCATTCAGTCCCAGCAGATGCAGGGGAAGCCGGAATGCGCGTGTGCAACTCAGTGAGATTTGACAGTAGAGGACTGCAATCATTCTGGTCCCTGCCTGGTAATTTCCAGCCCCTTTCTGCAATAAAGCATTATCTGATCCCACATTTTGAAAGGGGAACTTAAAAAAGTAAGCTTATTCTCCTTCATTGGGTTGGACAGGGTAGGTTAGGGAAGCACAAAGTAGGCAATTGGTCCAGCCCATCACCTTCTCCATTTCAGAATTTCAGGGGTGTGGGGAACTGAAATTTTGAACATGTGTGCCCCTCCTCCATATTTGCCCAGCCCCTTATTTTGTCTATGCAATCCCTGCTCCATACTGCCCATTGCAGACTCTCTTGTGTGCACTGAGCCCTCTGACTTTATCTAATGTGAACCTCATTCTTTTCTGGCAACATGAAGCATCTCCACCTATGTACAACCTTGGAGAAGGTCAGAACATCTGCTTCCACAGCAAGAACAGCTGTTCTATCCACTGGCCTAAACATGGCACACTACATGAACAGAAGTTAAAGAATCACTGATTTATTGGCAGAATCCAAAGGTAATATACTGTATTAGTGTCAAGGGCTGGGCTTTGAAAAATAAAACTGTTGAGGTAATGTTACTGATAAATTACATCATATAAAAAAACCATTTAAATTTTTTTCTATACTTACTATTTTAATTCCTCAAACTCCTAGCATTTACGACTTTCCATTTGTTTCCAATTCCCCAAGGTAATGTAGTCTTAGTAGTCAAATCTATTCCTTCTGTTCTATCATGTTCTTGTTAGGAGAGAGGGAAAGGGACACCTGACATAGCGTGGCCAGTATTTCATATTTTATATAAAACAGAATAAAATAAAAAAATAAAAATCAAGTGATCTCCGATAAATGCCAGATAAACTGCATCACAAATGTCACCTTCATAAACTCCTGTTTTAACACTCAAAATATTTAAACCTGCATACTTCTCAAGCTAAGGAGTGAACTGGTCAGATAAATAGTCACAGTCAAGTCAGTTTAATAACTTTTATCTTATGGTTGTCCTAAGCCTTGGTAGACAATTGGACAGAAGTCCACAGGAATTGATGGAACAAGCACAGATAGGTTTAAGAAAATTTTGGATCCACGCTCACCTTAATCTCTACCTTGGCCTGCTTAAATGTTGACATCCATGACGTGTTAGGTTTTACTGCATTTCTGTCTATGTCCCCAGTAAAATGTATGACATCCATTGTCTTTAGTAAAAGTGAAAAAATCAAGATTTTAAGTTGTTACCAGATCATCAGTAGAAATAAAATTTCTGGTCTGGATACCTTCTCTGATGACCTTAGAGGCGTTTTTCCCTAATTTAGATATATTTCCAATCACTTCTAGTTGTGTCCAAGGTACAAGCCCATCACAAAGGGAAAATCCATGTTTCTAGGTTTGTCTCATTTCTGGTAGACCACAGAAATCAGAGGAGAATGTTTCTACAGAACTGTCCTAGGGTGTCCATAGAGTGATTATTGTCACCCTGGGACATAAAATGTGTTACTGCCAATATCACTAAGTAAAAAAATCTGTAAAGAGAAATCCAATACAGCTTGCTATCCAAGGACTGGTAGGCTACAAGACAAATTCTTGTCCTGGATTTAGATGCATTTTAATAAAAGTCCTTCCTTGTAGTCTTGTGCTCTTCTTTATGGTGAATTAGCAATTGAAAGAAGTGTTTTGCAAGTATAGTGTTGCTATATTTTTTTTTCATTGGCAGGAACATGTCAAACCTTCTAACACGAAGGCAAGAAGTGTCAAACATTTCAGAAGAGCAATATGTAAAATAATAGGAATACTAACAAGTCCCCGTGCTATGATCCTATTTTTATTCCTAGCTCAGATGAATGATTAGACCATGCAAGTGAAGTTTTATGCATGAAGGAATGCAGAGACATTCCTGGCCCAAATCCCCTTCTCCAGTACAATTTCAGCACTCCGGCTCTCTGTTCACATTTATGAATTTGAATTAGGAAAAATGGATAACCCTACAGGGCTTTTTGTAATCAATATCCATTTATGTCCATCCATCTCTGTTATCAAAACACCGAGAGGAGCCAAAGAAAGTACAGCGGATTGTGTCCTGCGGAACTGATATTACATGCAATACCTGTGAAAAAAATCAAGCGATGGATAAAATAACATTTTTGGAAATGCGATCTGCTTGTACAGTTTGATTGCTGCACTAAAACTCTTTGCATTAGCATAAATTGTGGTTTACAGATATTTTAATTAGCTGAAAAGTTCTTGTTGGTTCTATGAACTTTCGAACAGTCAATCTTATATGCAAAGAGTCATGTCAATTGTTATGAGAAATTGACACAGGAAATTAAAAATTTCTTTGAATAAAATTTCATGTGGATTTCTTTCATAATGTAGACCCTTTAGATGATTTTGCCAAATCTCCTACTGAATTGGATAATATTTTTGGCGTTTTATGGATGAAGTCAAATGAACAAACCTAAAGGTTTTGACATCGACAGTTTAACTGATGAAGATTCTAGTTGAAAGCAAAGGCCTTAAAGATTCTAGTTGTTGAGTATATTCATTTGGCAAATTCTGAGTATTCATGAAAAAATCTCTGCATGTAGCTTTGGACCTCTTCAGTCAATTCATACGGATGTGTAAGGGGTTTTCAAATGGTGTTACTTTTCTCTCTTACAAAATGTCCAGCATAATCTATAATGTTATGTGGTTTGCATAACCAAGTAAAAACAAAGGCATACAAGCATAGAGATAGTAGAGCAGTCCTATGTATGGTGTGACAACTAGTGATGAATGGACATCTTTCTGTTTAAATGGCGTTTTTCACTCTGAATCACTTTGAATACTCTGCTCGGTGTTGACTATCCTTGAGGAGAAACATGGTGTCCCAGTCCATGCTCCTCTTTCAAGAAGTTCATAACCCATAAAGATTCAGAGAAAGTTTAAAGACCAAGATAACATAATACTGGTCATTGTCACGGATTTTGATGTTTATAATAACTGTTTCTCATATATCATGCTTTTCTTTTAGAGAAGAAAGTCTTTGAAAACAGTTTTTCCATTTAAAATACCCAACTGTCACCATTGATTTATTGAAATATTCTTCCACTTTTCTGTTGATACCAATGATTTAAAAGGGGAGCAGGGGGGGGGGGACTATCCCAATGATATAGATTACTTAGGTGACTTTTTTTTTACTGGTAGCCACTATCTCACTGATTCCTACTGATTTAGGGGAGTATCTTCCAATGGAGGCAACTATCATACTAACATCAATGATTTGAGTGACAACTATTCTACCACTGGAGGCAACTATGCCATGGATGCCAATAATGTAGAGGACTATACTTCTAATGGGACCGTTATCCCACTAACACCATTGATTTATGGGAGTATCTTCCACTGGAGTCACCCATCAAAAAAGACCAAAGACTTGGGTGATTATTCTAGCACTGGGGGCAATTTTGACACAGATGGCAAAAATGTAGGTGGCTATACTTCTATTGGAGTCATTACCCCACCTATATCAATGTTTTGAGGGCTAGTCTCCCGCTAGAGATTACCATTCCACAACCAACGATTTGGAGTAGCTTTCAGTGGGGCCATTATTGCACTGTTATCAATAATTTGGAAATCTATTCAGCCACTGGGGCCATTATATCACTGATACAAATGGTTTAGGGGGATAAGGGTCACTGCGGCTATTTCTCCATGACACAAATAAATTGGGAACTAACCTTTCTCAGGGGTTACCTTACATAGTTATTTTCATGCTCATTAACATGATAGAAGTGATTTTTGCACTTTCCTACCAGCAATTTAGGGGGCCTATCATATACATAATATGACAAAAGACAACAGAACTTTGTACATTATGTATAATTTAAAGCCCCTTTTCAAAATATGGACCACACCATGATTGTCAGTGAAGTTAGGTGGCATTTCTTGCTGGTACAGGGCTTATGATGGGACAGGGATAGACTTCCAACCCATTGATCCAAGAAATATAAGCATAGCAGGTCACCCTCATATTCTAGACATCCAAGATGCTTCAGGTGCAAAGGAGCTTATGTGCAGGTACACAAAAGTAGTTGCTATGTACTGGCAGAATGAATGCAATACGCTGCATGCTTGCTTTTAAAGCACTTCTTGGCTCGGGCAAGTGGTAAAAAAAATAACACTGCACAAACTAGTCTGCATTCTATCCATCACTGTCTGCCAAAACTTTTTTTTATTAAGAAACAGATGGCCAGGATTTTTTTAACTGCAACATTTTACATCTTGGCCTTGAAGCCAAATAAAAATAATTGCAAACTTCCTGAAAGTGCCAAAATGGAAAATTTGCCTTTAGTGGATTAGCAGATGCTGTATCTTCCTACCACATCAAGCAGAATAAATAACAGGGAACAGCAGCACGAGGTTATTAGGACTGTTTTGTTAAGTTCATTAATAAATCATTACACAGTTTAATTATTTTGTTACAAACAAAGAAACACAACAGGGGAGCTCATGGCTCTTCAAAGCTCAAAACACAATATGAGAATAATAAAAAATATAATACAGCAAGGGCCTGTATTGGTGCCCAGAGCAATTAAGCATTAATGTTTTGTATCTAGCGGAAAATGTATGATATAAATAATATGTTTGGTGTTTATGGCATGCAGAATATTAATGGCATCAAAGGTCAGGCATATATTTGAAAATGAATGTTGAAAAAAAAAAAAACAATACCAACCATAGAATTGCAATGTTCATAAGCAGACTGAAGGTTGACATAATGGTCATATTCCAATTGGATGCTGGTCATCAGTGGGGGCCCCAGCTGTCAGTGACAGTCAGGAACGACAGCAAGAAGTTGACTGTTGAAAAACTTAAATAATGCCATAATAGCTTTGTGCACACACTTCCTTTTATGAGGTGGTAACTATCTCTCAACAATTCTCCTGCTTTGTCTTACCATCACATGTGTCTCAAGTCAAGACTTAAAGTCTGCAGTTTAATAAAACTCACCAAGACTAGAGAAGATAGACTTTTATGGGAGAACCTAGGTAATTTTTAGAAATCCATCCCAAGTTTGTTGCATCCGCTTTTTTTTCCCATGATAGTTATGGAAAGCTTTACAAATTGGCCCATTGTGTAAGAATTGACCATTGGCATCACAAACAGAAAGCTAGAGCAATGATCCAAAACAGCAATCATTAAGCCCTCTTTGGTTGGTGAAAATGGTAAGGGACTCATCGCCAAAAGGTCCTAATAGACAATACATATTCGTAGTGTGTTGTACAAGAAAAGGTCGTACCTCAGCTTGAATGCACTCTACACTGGTAATATAACAGTGGTCACCAACCTTTTAGACCTCACAGACTTTTAATTTCACGGACCATCTCCAGACCATTCATGCACGGGGAGCTCTGTGTCACTCAAAGGGGAAGAAACATCTCAAGGTGACATCATGATGCCAGAACCTGCCCACCCCAACCCGTCAAGAGACACAACCCGCCCATTGCCCGAGCCTGTGATCCGTACAGGGGACATGGTCCGTGACTCTGGCCGGTGTTGCCCCCCAGCAGGGTCCTTCTCGTGATCCCACTGGGGACACACCAGCCAGAGCTGCAGACCACCAAACTTTTATCATGCCACTGCAGGTTTAGCAACTACACTGTCCTTATTCCCCTTTACTAAACGTTATTTCCAAGAGACTGACCATGGAACTCATTCATTTCTGTCACTTGACCAGCTGTACTTCCAGAATATTGATTTATACTATAGATACAACCACATAGTTATTGAGCCATTTTTCCAAGGTGCATATAGGTATTTAACTTGTTGGCCATCATCAATGTAGTACATAGTAACAACAGCTTTCATGGGCAAGGGCCTTGTTAAGCAAGAATAAGCCTAACGGATTATGAAGTGGACCAAAAGAAAAAAGGCCTCCACCAAACCAATGAGAAGCAAAGAAGAGCCTTCTTCAAACAGGAGGTATCTCCTATCTCATATCTCACTTTCATCTAAATTCTCATAAACGAGGGGTTTATTTCTCATTTTAAAATAGTGGGTGGAGCAACGCAAACTATTCCCTTTTGTTCTTTTTGCAACTGTATATCTAGAACCACTGGTTTATTGCACAGATACTGCCGAATATTATATATTTATTTATTCTAAAGTTCAAAAAACTCTTTCAGGCTGCTTTCAGGCTATCATTAGTGCAGTGCATGGAAACAATGGCCCTGACTTATTAAAGCTCTCAAAGGATGGAGAGGATACACTTTCATCAGTGAACCTGGAATGGGTCTAGTCCCGATATGAAAACATTTGCTAACAAATACTAAATGACTTTTAGGAAATTAATTCCAGGTTTGCTGGATCACTGATGAAAGTGTATTCTCTCCAGCCTTGGGGAGCTTTATTAAATCGGGCCCAATGTCTTCTAGGGTGTAGGGAGTAGGACCTGGATAGCACTGAGGAGATACAACATGTCCACTTTACCACATAAGTGGAAGTGCTCTTCTTATTCTAACTGGGAATTATATGCAAAAGGTACAGTTTTACTGACTTCTTTGGCATATTAAAATGTACTCAATCCCAGTTAGACAGAAAAATAATAATGATACTAATGATAATAATAAATTTTACATGAACACAGGGAATAGCACAAATCTGAGCTTCTGTGCATCTACCTAATAGGAAATCGTCCTGAATATTTAAAGACCATTAAAAAAGTTATTAGGTAATTGTAAAGTAGTATTTTCCAAGAAACAGGACAACTTAATATCCTATTAATGCAGCCATTCTTACACAAAATGAAGCCGGATTGCCTTCATGCCATCAATCTTGGCAAGACTTTGCAAAGTCCAAGTATTTTACAATGTGTTGGTTTCCAGAACTTGTTTGATGATCCTCCAATGTTCACTGAGGCGTGTTTTCTACTTCCTTGTGGTTTAAACCACATTGGAAAGACCACATGGGATATTTAATCAGCTTTATGACAGGATGGAGGGACAGCATTACCAGAGAGTAGCATCAAACCGAGAGAGTAAAGTCTACACTATATATACATACTACATCCCTTGGTTATGGGTGTTTGAAACTAAAATTATATATATATATATATATATATATATATATATATATATATATGAATTATTATAACGCTGCAGAGAGCCTAAAATGAAAAATCAAATGTAATTATATGATATGTCATTCCATGGACACATGTGACTTATAAATTGTAAACTGCCAGTGTTTTTGTAGTCTAGCTACAAAATATCCACATGTTGCAAATATGAAATCCACAAGGCAGACTTCAAGGATTAATGCAGAGTAATAGCAGACAAGCTGGAAGCGTTCCACAACAGTCCTGGTCACAAAACGAGCATTGGATAGTGCTCTATGTCCACCCAAGCTGATATAACAGCAGCAGCAATCAGAAATAAAGCTGGGACAACGCTTAATTGCAGATTTCTTGCCAATGCACACAATACTTTTAGCATTTTCAGATGTTCAGATAGTGGTCCTCCAATTAATGATGATTGTCTGTACAGTGTATATGCAAGCCAAATGCTTCAGCTGTGACCAGGACAAATGTGGAAGTCAGCCTGGAGTGTGACATCACATGGATCTGATCAACCTGACTTTTCAACAAGCAATACAACTTTCCTAGTCTGTGTTTGGATACAATGGACAGTGAATTAGTAACAAAGTATAAGATGTATCCCATTTCCTTTCTTTAGTTAGCACATGTGCATGCAGCACACCTGATTGGCAACTAGTGCTGCCTCTCCCACTGCCAATCATAGTTCTGCTGTAATGAGGATTATAACAAATAAACATATATATATATATATTCTGGGCAGGGTCCTATCCTTCTCCTGAGTCACTGTCTGTCTCTGTCTTATTAATAATAATAATAATAATAATAATAATAACAATAATATATACATTGAATTGATTTGTGTTTTTTGATGCAGAATGATAGCTTTATTGTGAACATAAATGAGCTAAATCCCTCTTTCTCCTTTCCTGTATTTATTATACATGAGGCCCACATTTAAAAATAGAATGAAGCCCCCACTGTGCCAATAAATAGACAGCATTGGTGCAGAACACCGCATTGTGTCATAAGGTAACAATCCTCTGCCTGCTGCTTTAAACTTGGACTCAGATGCAAGAATAACACATGCTGAAAACCCGTCCAAAGGTTCTTTCTTTAATAACACAATGAAATAACTCAAACACACTGACAAAGTTAAATACCATAGGTATCATAAAATGACATAGAAAAGCAATAATGAGATTCAAGGAATGAAACTTGTCACAGAATAGATGCAACACATTAGATCTAGACTCTATAGACTTCCTTAACAAACTCTGCTGAAAACCACAAATGAATCACCACTAATCCATAGACAGATTCTGGAAGACGACATATGCCACAATCCCATATTAGAACAAGCTTTCCAGCAATGCTACTTAAATTTCACATTTTGTATGCAGATGAAGGTACCTTTACAAATATTCACATTAAAGTATATCTAAACTTAAGAACAAAAGTTTAATAAACTGCACCTACATGGTGGCTACATCAGTTTTCCATTCTGTTAAAGCACTTTTTACAACCATGAAAGATTCCAGTACTCATGTACTCTTCCCTTTGCACTCTAGATCCCTGGATGTGGTTACACAGTGTCTGTATGGAGATTGCATGCTCTCTCTGTGCAGCTTTAATCCTATCATCCTAAAACATACTTGTAGGTTGATTAGCTACTGCCCCAAATTGCCCCTGCAGTACCACTGTATAAAGATCATTCCATTCCTAGGGCAATTTTGGACCCATGGTGAGCAGCAGCAAGGGTTCAACAACAATACTAACTTTTCATACTCAAGTGATTAGGTGAGATTGGGAATCGTTTCTTGCAGGTGGCTGCACACAGCTGCAACAAAGTCATGGTGGAGTTGCAACAAGTCACTGTGAGTCATGCATTTGCTTGAAAATCTGCACCGCAGCTGCAGCCGCATGCAAATCCGGTTACCCACAGCTCCTAGGTACACAGCAGCAGTTTGCCAGCAGCATGGTTTCACTTCTTAAGGTCTTTGTGGACACTTGATGATATGAGAGATTCCTAATGCAGTGTATAAAATATATACAATAGTATTCCCTTATTGGTCTATAATGCTCAACTACACTGCCACAATCCTAGTAATAATCATACAGAAAATAGAAGAAACAGAAAATAAAATGTAGTGGGACTTTTTTGGCAGCACATAAATCATTATAGGATGAAATACATAAAAATACACATTCTGTATTTATTGATCATAAAAAACATGTTAAAAACATTGTTGTCATAAGCTATGCACACCCGTGCAATAATTGTTGCTGGAAAAGATCTTTCACGATCATTTCCAATGACAAATGACAGCACGATGAATGACATACAGCGCCATTTTGCTTTACGGAGAGGGGAGAAGGAGAACGACAGAGCGGCACCCCGCTGCACTCTCTCCCCCATCACTTCAATTCGTCACGATCGTTCATCATCCGAGGATCCACTAGGATGGTCTCTCGGAGGATGGATGACAAGCACTGTACATACACAAGATTCTCATCCGATTTCAGCCCTGAGACGATTATCGAATGAGAACTATTGCACATGTGTACCTAGCTTTAGTCTCAAACTTGGTAATTATTTTCTATGCGTTTTACAAATCTATGTTCGCTATCAAATATATTTTTAAAACACATCATAAAACACACTTTTTATAAACAATTTAATTTTTACTCAACTGTACTTCCTTATATAATATATTCCCCCAATGGATGCACAGTTAAAAAGCAAAGATCATTCCCTAAAACAGAGCTGTAGGGATCACATAAACACAAGGTACCACAACAAAGCAGAGTTCCTTTATTGAAAAACAAGTTCCTAAATGGTTGGACTACTGTTCTAAAATAGTCAAATAAAATCAGTAGTATGTAAAATATATTAACAATATAAAGTATAAATTATACACCATACATGCCATACAAGAGCCAAAAGCCTGATACAGTTTGTCTTTCACCTGTTCTATGATGGTTTCCAATTTAATAGATTGTTTATATTTTGTATTGGGTGAATTTTATTTTATTTGGTGAATTTTATCAGGCAAATCTTTGTACACTTTTTCAATTGACCTTTGAATGGTGTAAGGTCACAATAAAAAGTGGCTTTCATTAAAAATGTCTCCCCTTTATTAGAATTAGAATGTTTTTATTTGTCTAAAAAAAGCATAAATGTTATAAAAAAATATAATGGACAGATATCTCTACTTAATCTTTAACTTAATGGCGCGTCAACCTATTCCTGATCTGGTAAAACAATTCCAATTGGTAATGCCTACTATTGCCCTTCATTTTAGAACCGAAGAACTGGCACTGTTCGAAAAAAAAAAAGTTTGCTTAAATGTTCTGGCAAACATAGTTGTACGTTTAATAAATTAACCCAAATTACTATGACAAGTAGAGAAGGTCAATAATTCTAGCATGTGGCTCAGGGACTGGCAGGTGGGTTAGTCTTTCTGCTATTTGATCTCAGTAAGCCTGGTAAGTTACACAATGATTCTAACATGTGGTTCAGTTACTGGCACATATATGGACGGCAACAACACCATTGTATTTCACACTAACATTTGATACCACAACCACAACCTACCAAACTACAATTCATTCTCCTGGGCTGACTTCTTTGAAGGAGTGCACTGCATTATGGATGTGCATGCCAATGGACTACAGAGGAACAAAACAGCTTTTGCACATATGACAATATGCATCAATAAGTATGCAGAAATGAAAGGCAAAATGTACTGCAAATGATTATTGTTATAAAAACTCTAATAGGCTTTTCATTTTATTCTTATTTCTTTTTTTGGCTAAAGTTCCGCTGTAGAGACAACATTACTCTACACAAAAAGGGATCAAGGTTCCCACAATGACAGCAGAGTACGCATAATGCCACTTTTTATCAGGACTTTGAATATTGTCTTATGGTCTTATGGTATCTTCTCTTCCTGCAGTCTATATTTTTTTTTTATATTTTTTAGTTTGTGATTGGAAAATTAATCAACTGAATGTTAAAGCTAAATGCAATTCCCAAAACTCCAAAAATTCCCCCCCCCCCACTTTACCTAATCACTGGCATAATAACATGGAAAAAACCTCTATATAAATCCCCCTTTTACTCACCTAAATCAACAGTTGCATGATGTACTAGTCCTGAGTCTTTTCCTTTCTTCCATGCACAGGTGGCAAAGTCCTACTTCAGGAGCCCATGTTACGGCCAATGTGATGTAAATTCCACCTATTGGCTTTCCAATGGTTTGTTTTTTTTCAAGAACCAGAAGATGGACAGAAGTTACATTGTCATTGTAAATGCACAGATGAGGATCTATTGGCACATCTGTAGCAGTGAATTAATGGCCTTCTAGAAATGGCCCCAAAAAGGGATACAGACAACGGCTATATGTGATTAAAAAAGCTCAATGGTCTACAAAATGCTCAAAGGGTTAGCATGGACTTTATCTGCCTTTGTATTCCTGAGGAACCCCTAAAATAATGTTCAGGTTTCAGGGAAACAATGCTAAAATACATACGTTGGAAAGATGTCCCTCTTGTTGGAGGTTTCTATTATTATTAATATTATTAATAAACCAGATTTATATGGTGCCAACATATTACGCAGCGCTGTACATTAAATAGGGGTTGCAAATGACAACAAATACAGACAGTAACACTGGAGGAGAGGACCCAGGGAGAGGGCAGAATAACAGTGTTGTTAACAGTTAGATATATGTCAGGGGGGATTTGGAATTTGAGGGGGGGGATGATGATGAGTTCTGTTTTATCCAGGTTGAGTTTCAGGAATCGGTCAGACATCCATGATGAGATGGCTGACAGGCAGCATGAGACCTTATCCAGGACTGAGGGAGACAGGTCAGGGGTGGACAGATAGATTTGAGTGTCATCAGCATACAGATGGTACGGTGAGCCAAAGGAGGATATGAGACTACTGAGAGAGGAGGTGTACAGAGAAAAGAGGACCGGTCCAAGGACTGACCCTTGGGGGACACCAACAGGGAGGAGAGTGGGTGAGGAGGAATTACCATTGAAAGAAACTTGAAAGGAGCGGTCAGACAGATAGGAAGCAAACCAAGAGAGAGCAGTGTCACTGACACCAATGGAGCGCATGATTTGTATTAGAAGGGGGTGATCAACAGTGTCAGAGGAAAGATCAAGGAGAAGGAGCAGGGAAAAGTTGCCTTGAGACTTAGCTCTGATGAGGACATTGGCCACTTTAGTAAGGGCTGTTTCAGTGGAATGGGCAGCTTTAAAACCATACTGGAGGGGGTCAAGGAGAGAGTTGGTGCTCAGGTAGTGGGTGAGTCTTTTGTAGACAAGGCGTTCATGGAGTTTGGAGACATATGGGAGAAGGGAGATAGGACGGTAGTTGGAGGGTAGGGAGGGGTCCACTGAGGGTTTCTTCAGGATAGGGAGAATTATGGCATGTTTGAAAGCGAAGGGATAGATACCAGTAGAAAGGAAGAGGTTGAATAGTTGGGTTAGGGTGGAGGAATGAGCACAGAATAGACCAGAGGTAATTGGGTCAAGCAAACAGGTTGTAGATGGAGACGATGAAAGAAGAAAGGAGACTTCGTCCACAGTAACAGGGCTGAGAGGCCAGTGATGATTTACAGGTGAAAGGGGTGACTATGGTTGGAGCAGAGACATCATGACTGATTTTTTCTCTCTAAAGTAGTTGGCTATGTCTTGAGCAGTGAAGGTTGTTGTGGGGGGAGCAGGTGTGGGGTTTAGGAGGGAGTCAATTGAGAAGAGGTTGGAAGGGTTGGAAGCTTGAGAGGAAATGACAGCGGAGAAATAATTTTGCTTGGTGACAGTGAGCTCTGTGTTAAGTCACCGAGGATGAGGGTGGACAGGTCATGGGAAAGAATGTGTGGGAGCCAAGAGGCAAAGGTATTCAAAAATTGTGATAATGGGCAGGCGGTAGACAACAGCAACAATAAGGGGTAAGGAGCAGAAAAGAGGAATAGAGTGGACTTCAAAAGAGGTGAAAATGAAAGAGGGCGGGGTAGGAAGGACTCTGCATATACAGTTAGGTGGGAGAATGAGACCCACACCACCCCGTACTCTGTTGCCAGGTCTAGGAGTATGTGTAAAGAGCAGGCCTCCACAGGAAAGAGCAGCAGCAAAGGCAGAGTCAGAGGAAGAAAGCCAAGTTTCAGTGAGGTTTCAGCCAGGAAGTTCAGAGATTTAGAAAGGAGAAGGTTGTGTATGGAGGTTAATGTATTGCCAACAGATCTGGCATTCGATAGACTGCAAGAAAAAGGGGGTAAAAACGTATGGGTATGGTGATTGGGGATGAGGTTAAGAGAAGGGAGTGTCTTGCTGAAAGTGTAGGTAAGGGAGAAGTTGTGGGGGGACCAGGATTGGGTGAGATGTCACCAGAAAGTAGCAGTAGAGAAACAAGGTGCAGGAGCACAGACAGAGAAAGCAGGAGAGTGAATGAGCGGAGAGATAATGAGTTATCAGACGGGGCGTAGAGGAAATAGTGCCAGCAAAGAGAGTGCAGATTGAATATTAAATTATAACAGATAATTGCAAACCATATGAGTACAAAAAACAATGTGGCAAACTGAAGACCATGGGAGCAGGAACTGTGATATGTGCGTTAGTGAGGCTTCTAAGCTTGTTGAGTTCCAGTAGTGGGATATGATGAGTCAGTAACAGAGATGGCTTGGTGAAATAGCAGTTCAGAATGGCAGCGGCAGAGGATATGTTGGAGTCCAGGTGGATGAATCAGTCCAAAGGCAAGAGATGGGAGTTGCATAGTAAAGTTGTATGTCCAATTCTGTTCCAGTTCCGTGGATTAATTCCCATTGCTCTTATTATTTGGCACTTAAGATTTGGGCACCTGACCGGGGTCCCCACGTGACCTTGCCTGTTGTTTAAATAGAAGTGCTTTGGGCCCTGAATATGGATGGACTGATCAGAATATAAGGAATTTGGGATATCAGTGGAATCTGGGAAGGGGAGGTGTTGGCAGGGCAATAAATATCAATGTGCACTCAGCTGGAGCTAAGGGATAGTGAACAGATAAATCTATGGGGAGATTAAAGTTGGTGCAATAAATTCATCTACAATGGGAGACGTACCATATACAATCAGATAAGGGTTGCAGGGGAAAACTATTGCATACACAGGGCTGAGATTTGGCAGAGTGGGAGACGTACCATATACAATCAGATGAGGGTTGCAGGGGAAAACAATTGGATACACAGGGCTAAAATTTGGCAAGCAGAATGGGAGATGTACCTGTAGAAGAAGAGATAGATTCAGATTAGTTGCAGGCAGATGAAGAAGGTGAATTCATCAGTGATGTTAGTAGAGGATGATGACGATTATGATGTATTTCCCTGGATTAATGCCCATTGCACTTAAAATTTTGGCACTTGGGATTTGAGGACGTGACCAGGTTAATACAAAGAATTCCCCTCTTATCATGGTGATCCGAAATCAATCTTTATAGGCAGGGGAAAAGCACATTGGGGTAGTGCTTGTAGCGTGACCCCAAACTATGCAGGTGCCATCAGATGGGAGGACAGTCAGCTAAAGCTCAAGGATCCCTTGGCATCTTTTGGAAGAACCCTAGGGTTCCACTAAGGCTGGTTAGAGGGTAGTGTGGGTCATGTGAGGGCATTAAGCTTTAACAAAAAGAGGGGAAATAACAGTACAATTTTTTGCGATGTAGCACTTTTATTGTAAATTCATAAAATCTTGGCACTGTGCTGATGTAATGAAGCATTGAAGCATTTAATCTACATTGTTTTCTTAAGTTGTCGCAGAGGGATAGAAGTTCTAATATGCTGTGGTTTACATGAATAAGTAGGTCTCAAGAGTCTGTTTCCTTGTCTGCACCTGTGCATCTTTAACTTGTTGGAGAGACCACCCACAACAAATTTAACCAAGTCTGTTTTAGAATAGAAGCAGTGAGTGAGCACAGTACAGTTGTCATCAGTGCTTGTTACAAATATTTCTACTGAATACCTTTTCATCAGACTCTACAGGAAATCCAACATTCTATTATTCTTTAGAGATAGTTGTAGTTTGCCAATTTCAACAGGACTTCAACTGAATAATGTTGAGGGCTATGTTGTTGTTCATTCACAACACTTCTTTAGTTTATATAAATGTCAGCAACATTCACCAGCATTTATATCCATACAGGCAACTCAACCATCACCTTAATCCAATTGCCATGAATTTTGTCAAGGCAGATGATTGTGCAAGACCAAGAAGGGACATATGGAGGTCTGTTAATTCACCCCGTGAATAAAATCCATAAAATCCAATGGGGCTATGAAGTCTGAGTAAGGTTTTTATATTTTTTATTTACTATTTTATCTTAAAATTACTTTTTGGTGTTTAAGTGTTCCCCTGTTATCGTTAATATAACCACAGCTCCCAGTACAAGAGCATGGTGTCAGTAGGAAGAACGCCTGGGAAGTAGGCAGTAGGAAGAAGCCATACTTACAAATAGCCAAAATGATCATCGGTGTATATTGGTGTCTTTTAGAATGACCTGAAAGGCACAAATTCCTCATTGCTCAAGGAACCCCTAGAAACCTTTGAAGCAGGGGTCGCCAACCTTTCAGACCTCATGGACCACTAAATTCATAATTTTAAATCCTGCAGACCATTATTATTATTATTTTTTTTTTAAAGATAAAAACATTTGTAAAATAATAATCTTCCTAATGGTGCTGACAAGGACTGTGGCGGCTCTGATTCATTGATCATCTCACGGTTAAGTGAAGTATTACTATTGTTACTATTATCATTAGTTGTATTATCTTTGGTATTACTACCTAAGAAATGCAAAATATTTGTTTGCTTTTTCTCACTCATGATGGGTTTATTTCATTCCAATCTAAGACCAAACAAGAAATGATAGTTATCAAAGTTAAACTATTTGATGCCATTAAATATAACAGGTAAAGAAAATACACAGCTAAGGTCATACTTACCCAAAAGAGCATCTGAGAAATAAAGAAATAAAAAAAACAATCAGATGAGAATGGGTATTGGCGGAGCAGGGTGACTGTTGTAATGGTGGAAACAATACTGAAGCGTACAGCTCGGCAAAGGTTCCCTTATACAAATTAAGACTACAATGAGCTCACGCTGCGCCTCCCTTGTTTTTCCTTCTCTAGTGCAGTTTGTTACTTTAGTGCAATATAAAGGCCAAAATTGTTGTTCAGAATATAAAAATATTTAAGAATATTACTTTTGTTTTATTATTAATGAAACATAAAAATTGCAGTCCAAACTTTTCTGTGGACCACTGGTTGGCAACCTCTGCTCTGGAGGAACCGTGGTTTAGAAACACTGCCCTAGGGGGAACATGCACAAGGTGGTGGCTACAATGGGGCTGCAGAGAGTCCCCCCAATGGCCTTCAAAGTCCACTGCAAGTATAAGAAAACTGGTATTCAGCTGTCGAGTAATCCTAGTAAGCCAATTGTAAGCAGTTTACAACAAGCAGTTTAAAGTTTAAAGTTGAAATACATTCTTAATGTCACACTCGGAGAGACAGGACCACTAGGGGGGCGCTATGGCTTGCACGGAGGTGGTGTGAGCCCTGAGAAGGGCCAAGGTGAGTCTAAGCCATAACCAGGTTTCCTCCAGAGCCTCTGATGATGAGGATGTTGTGCCGCTGGTTACTGCCAGGTTGCGGTCCTTGGGCACACCAAGGTGGGCAAAGGCACAATACCAAATCACCAGGCAGGAGGATAGTCAAGGAAAGCAGGGGTTGAGACAGGCAGCAAGCAAGAGACATCAGGTCACATGCCAGGAGCCAATAGTCAGGGATCCAGGAGACAGACAGCAATGACACAGGGGCCACTGTGGGCACAGGGAACACAGGAGACACTGGAAACAGCAGGAGGTACAGGTGATGCAGGGATATCCACAGGCAGACAGGAACACAGGGACAGCCTATGGAAGTTGGCTGAGAACCAACAGACTGGACAACGAAGGGTTAACACAGGAGCTGGACAAAGGAAACACTGGATTAAGCAGCAGGTGTACTAGTTCACAGAACTAGGGAGCTGGGCACTAGTAACTTGTTGCACGAACACAGAATGGAGTCTGTGAGCAAGCTAAATAGCCAGGGCAGGTTAAGAGGTTATTTTCTGATTGGCCAGCGGCATGGAAGGAGTTGATAAAGCTTAGAAACAGAAGCAGGCCCAGCATCAGAACTGCCCGCATGTGGAGGAGAGAGTTGCCTGTGCTTTATTGATGAACAGGTAAGTGTGACACTTATTGATGGCACGGTGCCTACAAACAGAGCTAAAGGCTTGAAATTCAATAAAATACACTCTTACAATGAGCTGGAGTGAATTCTTATGGAATTTTGAGATCCTAGATCTGCTGGGAAGCAACCAGACGTCATCCATTCAGGGGACTGGCAAAAAGTTTCAATTTGCAATTTAAAGTCTGCTTTGAAGTCTTAGAAAATTTTTGTCTTTTTATTACTTTGGGATACAGTTGGGAAGGGTTAGACCCAAGAAAGTGTCAATGTTAACAATCAGTATAAACACTGAGAACTGGAAGCTTTGAGGTTTTAAACT
The DNA here is from genome assembly GCF_032062135.1 of Pyxicephalus adspersus. Classification (NCBI taxonomy): domain Eukaryota; kingdom Metazoa; phylum Chordata; class Amphibia; order Anura; family Pyxicephalidae; genus Pyxicephalus; species Pyxicephalus adspersus. The sequence continues at coordinate 62,911,184 of NC_092865.1, read as the reverse complement.
CTAAAACAGGAGCTTTGGTGATCGCAAAGTGAAAACCCTGAGACAAAATTAGTTTATTATATATACTGCAATAAAAAAGTATTTTTATTTCAAATTCTTGCCATTTTCTAATCTGTACATTATGATAATCAATGCACTTGCAAGTGTTTAATATGATTGTAATATGCACAAATGCATCTCTGGCAGAGCCATAACAACCACATTCTCACCATAGGTAAAACACTTGGTGCATGTCCTTTTATCTGGGACTTTTTCTGTATCTTTACAACTTACTGCAACTTAAGTCCAAATGCGGGTGAAAAGAAGTATCCACAAAATAGAACAGTGATGACTAGTGTTGGTGTTCGAATTCGGGTTGTCCTTATATTCAACCCGAATATGGCTGTTCAAATTCGGATAGACCCAACCCAAAAACATGGGATTCTATGGTAAATATCCGGGGGAATAAAATGTGAAAAATATGTTTAAAAAAATTAATTTTAATGTAATTTATTGGGAGTTTGTGTTTTTGTGGTTTTCCCACAATGACATTATGATTCCCGTGGCTGTGCAGCCTTGGGAATGCCCCTGTCATCCTGTCTTAAAAGACCCTAAAAAAACTGACTTCAATGGTGTTTGAATTTGTGATTTGATCACCCAGAGAATTTCTCACTATTTTATCGAATAGCTGTTGAATCGGATAGTGAGATATTCGACCAACACTAGTGATGACACCACTCAGTCCACAAAAATAATTACCTCCAATCATAGTTTTCCCTAATTTTTCTGTCAATGCTTGCAATTTTTTTCTATTGCAAGCCACTGTCATTATCGTGAGCTTTCTTATGACTAAAACTAAAGGGTTAAAAGCAAGTCATGGCACTTGCATGCTACACAGAATAAGCCAGCTATAAGAAAACAGGAAGCATATGCCTTATAAAAAGTCTAAAACGTATGAAACAGGATATAGCTAGAGGTACAATCGTTAGGAACTAAAATCTGCTCTATGCTCCCATTCTCTCCAACTTGTAAATCCCATGTTTTGGCTCTTTGTTTTTTCCTTAAGAGACTGTGGTTTGTTATTACGAACTATGTTAAATATATGGCTGCTAAATTCTTCTGTTAAAAAATCTTGTAAGATGGGCAGTTTACAACGCATAATAGCTGCCATATGTTAAATGAATTTCATGGTTCAAGAATGCACTTTAGCCGTCCTTCCTCGGAGTGCTTCTAGAACCCCCATACCCGTAATAACAACTTGAGGTTTCTCTATCAGAGCAAAATAAGATTTTTATCTTTCCATCATACATAGAATACAACATTATATTTACTGCTAATGGTTTTCTTGATTGCCCCTTAACATGGGAAAGACAGTTTGGGGCTGATTGGTATACAGAATTCGAAATTCAATCGTGGTAGTTAGGAGTAGGAGGAATTTTCTCTTGTGCATTAACATTGACCTCAGACACGTCAACAAATTGTGAGACTATGCACGCAGCTTTCATTGAGGGCCCTCAAATTCAGCCTGGCTAAAAACAAAATCAAAATGGCTTCTAATTCGCAAAGTGGTGGCATTCTCATTTTGCTACTCTGACTTTGGTTTGAATGATGACATTTGTTTTCCTCAACCAATTAGAGTAGATGGCTTCAGTGGAAGTTTGCATGCAAAGTTGGCATCTCCTGTTAGCAACCATGGATAAATAAATTGGAAAATTAAAACAACCGAGTTGTAAGTTAACTTTCCTGACATAACATAGAGATACCCACAAACAGTCCATCATTATATAATATTTCTGCACAGGTTTTTGAAGTCTTGTAAACCACTTCCTAATTGAATCTTTCATTCAGGAGGTTCTCTATTAAAATTATTGTGTAAATTGCTACCGTTACAGTCTCTCCCATTTGTAGAAGACTTGGCTTTTCGTAATGTGGACATTGTGCGTGATGTTTGAGTGCTGGCGCCAACTTCAGATAAGCCAGTGAGCCTGGAAATATTCCTAGAGCCAAGCATTCAATCACAGACAGCATCCACCATCCCTAAGAATGTACATTTATGGCCACACAACTCCATATAGCTTGTATAAAGTGTATATCTGTGACCTAATTATGATTTTTCTTTTAATTGGTGTAGGCTTAAAAGAAAAAAAAACTATTTGAAAGTAAGACTGGTAGTTCATCATCAGCCTTCATTTTTGCTGGCCTATGTCTGTGTTAAAGAAAGCCTGGTTGCGTATGGCCTGAAGACAATCCTAGCCGTGTGGTTCATGGTACAGTTTTTCTAGTTGCAGGAATGATGAACAGTCTTGAAAAAGATCAGCT
>NC_092865.1:62752969-62907822 GCF_032062135.1 Pyxicephalus adspersus | reverse complement strand
ATATATATATATATATATATATATATATATATATATAAAGGGGCTTCCCTATGTCTTCAGGCTGCAGTAAAATTTGCAGATCATTTAGAAATTTTCACAACCTTGCTCTGTCTAAATAATTTCAAATTCATCAACAGTGCTGAAATTCAGATACCTTGGAGTACCTGGAAATACATGGGTTAGTCTTGAGATTGCTTTTGTTTCACCCTAAGATCCTAGGTACTGGAGACATTAGTCCTCTACACCAGTGATCCCTAACCATTGGTTCGCGACTCTGGCTGGTGAACCCCCAGCGGGGTCAGGACACCCAAAGCCATGAACCATGTCCTCCATATGCAACGCAGGCTCAGGGTGGTGGGCGGATTGTGTTTCCTATCGCAGAGAGCGGGCGGGTTCTGGCATCATGATGTCACTCTGGGGGAAGTTTCTTCCCCTTTGAGTGGCACACGGCTCCCTGCGCATGCACAGTCCAGAGTCCGTAAATTTAATGGTCCGTGAAATCCAAAAGGTTGGGGACCACTGGACTACACCCAAGAGCAAGATTAGGCACTGCCTCTGTTCCAAACCCTTTCCCATCATGTAATTTTTAAAATGCCAAGCCACCATGTAAAGGCTCGACTAAGGACGCAAGGGATCCCCATAGGGACAAAGAGATCAATTTAAACACAGACATAAATTAAGGAACCACACATTCCCTGCCCTTTGGAACTGTTAAGATAGAAACATTTTTTGCCAGGTCACATTTTCCTTAATACTAATAATAAAATCTTTACCTTCATTTTTAGGACACGAAACCCTCCAGAGAGATGGACTACAACTGGACTACAATTGTTGTCATAAAAAAAAAAAAACTTATAGAAACCTCCAACACAGGCGAACCAAACACAAATAATTGTATAAATAGGCAAGAAAAAATATGTGTTTTTCTATCCATTAACAAGGCAAAATGATCCAAACATTTTAACTGGCGGCTCTCCACTCCCTTGGCTGCCGTGATTTTTTTGAAGTTTAATTCTAAAGAGTTCAGTGAAAAGAATGTATTCCTTACCTTTGCAAAGTTAAAAACCCAATTTAATTCAAATCAGATTCAATTCTGGAAATAAGCTCAACTAAAACATGTGTTTCTGCCTATACTTAAAGAAAAAAACATATTGGATTGTTACCAATGCCTTGGGCTTTTGAAATCTATTTAACTATGATATTACAGCCACATGACAAAATTGTAAATATTTAAACAATTGATCAGAGGAAAATTTTTTCCCCCAATAAGGACTTTTTTTAAAGGGTGATATGGGCTTCTGTCCTAAAATGATAACCTAATGAGCATAGCAGAGGAGATATACTCATAGAGAGACAGCCAATGCATGTATTGACCTTTAAGATAAATCCCTGCAAAATATTCCATAGCTGATAAACTCTAGAAGAGTAAGTGAAAATGACATGTAATTATAGGTGAATACAAAATAAAGTGAATGTTTGTGGTTTTGTGTGCAGTTTCCTAATTTATTCGTTAAGTCAAGAACCTAAATTAGAACTCTTTACTGGTCAGGTAGATATGGAATAATACATATGAATGTTGTATAGTCTGGTTTTAATCCAGCAGGTGGGGCTCTAGGCACTATGTCACATTTTCCCGTGCTGTTTCAACTTTTTTTTGCGAAAAAGCCTATTTTTTACTTCACTCATAGTTCAAGCCGAATTTCTAAATTTAACATGAGCTTTTATGAGGCCAATTATGTCCTCCTATTCAAAAGGATTTTTGTGGATCTGGTCAGGTGGTGTTCCTCCTTCCCGCTATGGCTAGGCAGGATTGCTGTGGTTAAATTGAATGTTCTTCCTAAAGTACTTCATCTATTCCACAATCTTCCAATTTCAATACCAAGTTGGAATTTAGCTGCTTTTCAGTCCAAGGTCATGGAATTTATTTGGAGTCATAAAAGGAGTGAAATAGAATGTGCAACACCATTTACTCCAAAATCTAGCAGGGGTTTGGAGGTCCCACCCTTCCATTATTATCAGCAAGCAGCTGATAATAATGCAGTGGGGGTAGTAGTAGGGGTTCCTTGAGCAATGAGCAGTTTGTGCCCTTTAGTTTGGTTAAAATGATTCCAATGAACTTTATGGCTATCTGTAAGGGTAATGTTCTTTCCACTGGCCAGCATGTAGGGGGCGATTTTCTCCTTGAACACCACACTAATGTACTATAAATTGTGGAGATTTAAAGGGTTTATTTCAAGGGTTCCACCATGGTAAAAAGGTTGAAAAACATTTCCATAGAGTATTACTTGATGGACAGATATGAGTCTGTTGGGACTGTCAACATCGTATCCATGATAGCGGCACCCAGGAACAGACTGGAGCTTTTGTATGTGTACACAAAGGAGTAGATTCACACAGTTAATAATTAGCGTTGGTCGAATATCTCACTATTCGATTCGACAGCTATTCGATTCAATAATGAGATTTTGTTCCGGTGATCGAATGCCGAATTGAAGTCAATGGTGGGAGAATTTGGGTTATTTTTAGGGACTATTAAGGGCTTCAAGAGCAATCAGATTGCTCTTGCAGTCCTTTACTAGTTGTATGTATTCTTTCATAGAGTTTCCCTATCCAAGAACACAGGGAGTCCTGTGTTCTTGGCTGGGGAAACTCAATCCAGGAACACATACTACAGGACTGCAATAGTGATCCTGATTTCTGTTGCTAGTAGTATGTGTTCTTGGATAGAGTTTCTCTATCCAAGAACACAGGGCACTAGATGTGATGAATGGGGAAACTTGTCAGAGCTGTGACCGCAAAGTTTCCACAGTCATGTGACCATTGGAACTGAACTTCAGATAAACTCTGCAGTTCCACTACCATGCCCAGGGGCAATACATTTTAATTAACCTGTAGTGCCTCGTGGATCGCACACTCCTCTCAATGACTCTGCTGGAACAATTGAGAAGATGCCCGGCCGGCAAGTATCTCTTACTTTGTAACACGCACAGTAATATCATACATTTGTTACATTTTTCTCGCAGTGGATAAAAGAAAAATTGCTCTTGCAGTCCTTTACTAGTTGTATGTATTCTTTCATAGAGTTTCCCTATCCAAGAACACAGGGAGTCCTGTGTTCTTGGCTGGGGAAACTCAATCCAGGAACACATACTACAGGACTGCAATAGTGATCCTGATTTCTGTTGCTAGTAGTATGTGTTCTTGGATAGAGTTTCTCTATCCAAGAACACAGGGCACTAGATGTGATGAATGGGGAAACTTGTCAGAGCTGTGACCGCAAAGTTTCCACAGTCATGTGACCATTGGAACTGAACTTCAGATAAACTCTGCAGTTCCACTACCATGCCCAGGGGCAATACATTTTAATTAACCTGTAGTGCCTCGTGGATCGCACACTCCTCTCAATGACTCTGCTGGAACAATTGAGAAGATGCCCGGCCGGCAAGTATCTCTTACTTTGTAACACGCACAGTAATATCATACATTTGTTACATTTTTCTCGCAGTGGATAAAAGAAAAATGTAACAGATTTATCATATTTTTACTATGCTGGAAGTGTGTTACAGAGTAAGAGAAATCATGTCATTGTGGGATAACCTGTAAAAAAAAATAGTTAAATAAACACAAACATTCCAAAAAATTTAATTAACATTAATTTTTGTTTTTTTAACACATTTTTTTATCCAATTTTTTACCATCGAATCTCATTTTTTTTTGTTCGGGTCTACCCGAATTCGAACAGCCATCTTCGGGTCGAATAAAAGGACAACCTGAATTTGAACACCAATGCTAGTAATAATATGCCTAAAAATTATCAATGCATGAATGGTCTGAAGACAGGGTTTCTTTAATGTTTCTTTCTACCTCTCTATCTGCCCCAATGGGCCAAACCTTTATTTTAATTAGCTTTTTTAGTTTTGGTGCAGGCGTGTCAGCACTTCAGGCCTCAGTTCAAAACTTGGACTTAAATTCACTCAACTAATTAAGATTGGACACAGAGTTTTCATGGTTCTGCCAAAAGTAATCTTGATTTGAATTTTTAATGTTCCAAAGGTTTCGAAACTTGTAAAAAATGAAGTGATATTATCAAGGACTGTATCAGACAAGGACGAACTGTTTCAAGACTGGGGAATGCATTGTTTGGGGAGTCGATATAAAAGCACCACATGCTGTAAGGTGAATGATCTCAGAGTTGGTACTTGTCACAGCAACTGTAAAGTCATGTTCTGCCTTCCAAAGTAGAAATAAATGTTACTTGGATATTTTCTGATTTTCTTTTGGCATCAATCTAAGGCGATCTGGAAGGGTGATAATTGAGTACTTGTGTGCATATAGTGCTGTGAAATGGCATTTTAGTGCCAGAAAACTTCCTGAAGATTTTTAGCATAATTATTTGTTTATTTGTTTTTTCCTGTTCGATACTGCACTCAGGAACGTTAACATAAAACATTTGGAAATGTGTTTGGCTAGTTTCAAGAACCGATAAGAATGATGGATGCTGTCAGCTGTGTCATTGAGGGGTTTATGCTGGTTGGCTTTCACACAACCATCTGTAGGGCACATCTACAATATGTTGGAATATTTGGAGCAGCCTTTATCAACTTTTTTACCCCAGAGGAATACCTAAAAAAATTTTGGTCTTGAGAAACCCTTAAGTGAAATAAACAAGTAAAGGAGACCTTTAATGCAGATCAGTATCAGACCCTCCATTAAAATTGGAAACCTGCATGTCTACTGGGAATGAATTAGTAACCTATGGCACAGTCATTTGCAAATAACTTTTACTGAAAATATGTATTATATGAAATGCTCACCTTTATTTTTAACAGTATACAGCGTTTAGTCATTCTCACATAGAAAAGTGAGCGGTAGTTGCTGGAAGACGCCAAAAAGCGTATTATAATTCTGTTTGCCTGTCAAAGATTCTTTGTGTAACGGAGGCTTTAAATCTCAGCTTTGTTTTCTGCATGCATTCTACACCACAGTATGAAATACAATCTCTTAAAAGGAGAACAAAAAATAACTTAACATTTTTGAGTAATTAATTCTCCTGAGCAATTATCATCCATAATATTCAAAATAATTTCCACAATGCAACAAAGCCTAACAAATCAAAGAATACATACGCAACTTTTATACAGAGATGGCAAATATTCATACAGTTCTAAGCTATTTATTGTTCATTGTAATAAAGAGTTTCTTGAACAGGGTTTGCATGTCTTATTTTAACATTTTGTCAGTTAAAGCTGAATTCCAGACAAATACCTAAATACGCAGATTAAAAACAAATATGGAGCTGTATCATAAAAAGATTTGTTGCACCGAGTCTGCATGCAAGGAATTATTATTTGCCTTTTTTTCAAAATCCCATGGTGACATGATCCTGAAAAAAAAAATGTGTTAAAGAAAGAAAAATGAAAATGCAAAAATACTAACAGAAAAACAATGCACAAGGGTGATTTTATAGTTCTTCTGTAAACAGCAGGGGCCACTTGTCCCTGACCTGCCCAGGTTGTAATACTCCAGACAGGGGGACTGGGTTGCTTGACTCACCTGGCCAAGACCAAGGAGGTACCGTTTCTTGCAGGCTAGTTGAAATCAGCCAAGCAAGTACTGGGAGCTCCTCCAAAGAAAGACTTCACTAATGGAGAGCAACTGACCATATGCCAAGGAGCACTCCCTAATGCCGTGACTGGCCCATTGGGCAACAAGCACCCTCCATTTAATCAAAGTGACATAAAAACACACAACTGATAGTGACTACACACAAAAATAAAATAAAGAAGTGCTCAGTAATTTAAGCTATGTACACACTTCCAATAGTTCTCGCCTGATAATCGGGGCAGGGCCAATATCGGACGAGATTCTGAAGTGTGTACAGCGCACATCGTTCATCGCCCGAACAACTGTCCTGGCGGATCCACGGACAATGAATGACGAACAATGTTAATGCAAGTGAAGAGGGAGTGCGCACAGCGGGGTGCCGTTCCGTTGCTCTCCCCTCTGCATAGAGAGGAACGGTGCTGTATGTACAACACTCATTCATGCATCGTGCAGTGCATAGTCGTTGGAAAGGATCATGAAAGATCCTTTCCAACAACTATAATTGGAAGTGTGTACGCGGCCTAACTCACATTAACATTTGCTAGTAGCTCTGAAAACAGAAAGTCTCATGCTTCCTACTTATTGGAGAGCTCTGGTCTAAATGCCATGTTTAACCTTTGTAGGGCTCTGCTCATTTTTATGATTTTATAGGTAATATGAAATAATTTAGTTGGAGTTTAGTTGAGTTTGACTTGATTATTTCTATTATTTCATTTTAACTGAACATTTAAAGAGCTTTAAACATTTAGATATAACAAATGTGAGCAAATTTTAAAATATAAACACAACAAAGCCTTGTACACTACTTCAGTGCTTGCATTTCTTTTTGTGGTTTGGATGAAGTAGATACCTAAAGTGGAAAAGTGTCTCACTTAAGTGCATTGGTCTATGTAAAACAACAATGAGAAAGCTAAAAACCAACAAATGGTCCAACTCAACTGTTATTGTTACCAGGCGAATCCCAGTACACTGGACTACAATGAATCCGAAATATCAAGATAGACATAAAATGGCAGTATAAGATGGTTAGAGTGCTTAATGTGGTATAATATTGTAAAAACGAATTCCTACATGTTACATTTCATTGAAACAAGTAATTATGATGTAAAATCTGGAACATCTATTTCTTAGAGTGCATTACATACAAATTGCTTTAAATATAATACACGCTTCCAGTTTTCCTAGAAAGTTCTAAACTATTCTTCACCAGAGCAGACTTGGATATGAAGTGTCGGAAAAAACAGTATCCATGTATCAATATATTGCTAATGAAAATGAATGTTACCCAAATTCAGTGTACATAGGCAATGATTAAGATTTATTAGGAAAATGGGATGACCAAGCCAAGTTCCAGGTAAAACTCTTTTTAGGTTTTGTCCAGCTTAGTGTACAGAAATTAGTTTAATTTAAAATGAATTTAGTCGGTTCAGGTGCTCCCAGAAGTTTCCTGGTAGTATTTTGATGTAAGTTCTTGCTAAACAGATCTTGATCTCAGCTGATTTCTTCCTGCCTTACCTTGGGCTAATTTGTAGACTTTGAAAGCTGCCAAAAAAGCACAGGGGATAAGTAAAATAAGTGAATGGTATAAAAATATAACTTAAAATGGAAGTGAGGCAATTTCTTTGTTGTGTTAATTATTGAAATTTTAATGCATAATTTCACTTCTAAGATGTGGTTGACCTTCAAACAGGTTTTTCACCTATTTATACTTTAAGGGTTTCAATAACTTTCAGTACAGTAGGGAATAGTTAAAACCTCAAAGTTTTTTTTTACTTCCTCTTCTAGTGATGCAGCAAGACATAAGAGGAAATCTCTCAAAGTGTTTGTTGATCCTCCCTTAGGCTGCATACACACGTGCTAGAATTTTCGTCAGAAAGGATCTTTCAGGATGACAAACGACTGCATGATGCATGAACGAGTACATACAGCATTGTTCTGATCTATGGAGAGGGGGAGAACGACGGAGCACCCCAGGATCTGCCAGGACGATGGACGACGACACACACAAGATTGTCTGAAATGTGAATTTAAAGCTTTACCACCAATGCAGACTTCCTGACACCAAGGATAGGATTGCATAGCTTGCACCACGGTGTTCAAATTTGACATATCCTGGTCCTGGCCAATCAGTATTTGCCATGTCATATTCCATGGTGAATAAACTGAGCTATTTGTGTTGTGTAGACATATGTTGAGATTTTTATGTACACCGGTAGAACTGATATAGTGGTTTTGAAAGTTGTGAAACATCTTCTGCATTACAAGAACAAGTCCAGTTGAGTTTGACTAACCACTACTATCTATTCAATAGCCTGGACAATTAAGAACCTTCTATGTGAATTGCTCCTTGAACCATTTACTAAATAAACCTGTGTTTTATTCTTAAAGGGTATACAAATGTATTGTTTAATGATGTAAACACTCATATGTTTTCTTGAATTTTATACTTAATAAAAATATAATTCAACTAGAGGCACAAGCCTTTTGTCTCAGCTTTATAACTCGTCAAACTTTTTCAAAAGTTTTTTACTTACATTTTTATTCCATTAAATTCAACGCCATGTATATTGTCATGCCCTGTACATGTATGAGCATCCTACATATGGGTGCACATCCCCTGCTCATGACATGGAGCCATTTCTTTCCTATGCTCAGTCTATAGGTCATGGCTTGAAAGTCAACATGTTGACACATTAGCCTACAGTTCAAATCAAGATTAGGCCGCCCGGGCTTTTTCTCCTTCTACTGAGCAAGCTCTGTCACTTTAGGGCAGATTTTACTGGTGGGATTACTAGGTAAAAGTATAGGAATCAAAAGTTTGCAAAAGAAAACTAATGCGGGACTGGTAAACTGCAATATATTTTTTTCTTATTCTTTGACACACATTTTAAGAAACTTCTTTTTCAACCCTGGCGGCCATTCAGGAAAGACATAGCCAATGGAATCTTTTCAAGCTGAAGTCTGCCCAGAAGTACCATAACTATTAGCTTGAGACCATTATGTTTTATTGTGGATATAAGATCCTTGGATGATGGAATAAAGCAAGGATTTCTTCCAGTTTTAGACTAGCACTATTAAGTTGGCAAATGAAGTACATAGTGCACACAGAATGGATCAAACAAGAGTAGAATAGAAAATGTGACTTTGATGATAACAGAAGCAAATGGAAACCAGAGACAAGTTGTGCTTTTACCGCAGGAATTACAAGGAAAAAACAGTATCTGTTCCTGAAACTCGCAATGGTATGTGGTTAATACTTTGTGTTAACCTTAATGGGAAGTTTATGTTAATATAAAGTTTCCTCTAAAAGATCTGGTGTTTAACAATATTAGTTGGAGATGTTTTCTTTGTTGTGTTTATATGGTTTTTTAGGCATGTTTCACCAAATGGAATGAACACACTCTGTATTCATGAACTGCAGTTCTCTGATAGCTGTCCATGGGAGTATTCACTATCAACTGACATTTTGTAGCAATTAGAGGTTCTGCCAAGGTACAGAATTGAATGGGTCATGAGCAGTCTAATCAAGAGCTACTTGGAAGGGCCATGGAATTGGTCATCAGCCATATTGAAATGTGCTTCTAATTGAAAAAATGTTACCTAACTTTATTTAAATTACTTTTAAAGGTGAATTCTACAACTGTTTTGTCCATCCAAAGATTCATATTTCTGTAGATCAGCTTGTGAAATTTATATAAATCTGCCACACAGAACAGTGGGGGATTTAATTGTTTTCTGATGCAGATCAGTAAAACTCGGTAAGACAGGTCTTCTTTCCAACCCATGCCTATGATTGGACAGTGAAATTAAATCAATAGACTGAGGAGCTAATCTCTGCTCTTTTATTCTATTATTGTGTTCTCTTTGCACTGCATCTCACCTGATAGCCTCCTTGTGCTGCTTCTCCCTTCCCCAGCCTACCTCCAAGGCTGCGATCAGGGCGATCAAGGGGTACTTCTGTATGGGGCCCCATACAAAAGAGCTCAACTTGGTACTTTTAGACGTGGGAAGTTTACCTTGTATGGGGCCCAGAAATTTCTGATGGTGGTAAAATGTAAAATGTAAAATTCAGATACTGACTGCACCTTCTCATACAGATGTTCTTTCCACTTTAAGCATCACATGGTTCTATCTACCTGACCTTTCCAATGGCTAAACTTAAAGAAGCGAAGAAAAAGCAGAAGAAAATGTGGACTATGAAAAAGGTATTCTGTCAACCACCTTGCTTCTCTAAACTATTTTACTTAACCCAGGGGTCAGCAACCTTTGCTATCAAAAGAGCCATTTTGCCTCCTCTTCCACTAAAGAAAAATAGTCTGGAGCCGCAAAACATAACACAGTTTATAAACTTTTAAACGTTTTTTTTTTTAATTTTACCTGTTACAACAAGTGTGCATGTGTAGGCCTACTTTGAAATAAATTAAACACTGAACTTTGCCCCTAGAAGCCTCCAGCTTCTAGCGTATCATCCAGTTACATTAGAAGCTGGAGGCTTCTAACGTAACAGGGTAGATTTTTTTGATGGGCAGAGTTCTTTATGTTCTGATGATAACAATTAAATTTTAGGGGGTGTTAGTCACAGGTGTCCCCCACTTGCACCTACATTTTTGGTTTTGTACATCTCCCCATTCCAGAGGAATTAGGGTTTAAAGGAGGGGGATGTCATTGTACACACCCATTTGTACACGCCCCGTGGTAGATTTATTTCACTGGTAGATTTTTTTAATTAGAACACTGGATAGGGAATCCTCCTCCTCCGCAGTGTCTTGGGAGGAAGGGGATCCCCCATCAGAGATCTCCCCGCGGCAGCCGAAGGGAGCCACAACAAGGAGGCTGAAGAGCCGCATGCGGCTCCGGAGCCGCAGGTTGCAGACCCCTGACTTAACCTGATTGCCATTAGGGATGGGAGAGAATACCTCTGGCATTCTCACAAAAATTTCCTCGAACTTCCAATGGTTCTGCGAAATTTCAGCGAGGAAATCATAACAGGAGGATTCCCTGGGAATACCCCGGTTAATTAACCTCTAGTGCCCCGGGGATCGCACACTCTTCTCAATGAATGCAGCCTCAGCTGCAATCATTGAGAATATGCCCGGCAAAGGAGAACCTCCTGACATTGTAATATAAATCTCTTACAAATGATACATTTGTTACAGATACAAATGTATCAGTTGTAAGAGATACTTATATTACAATGTCAGGAGGTTCTCCTTTGCCAGGCATATTCTCAATGATTGCAGCTGTGGCTGCATTCATTGAGAAGAGTGTGCGATCCCCGGGCACTAGAGGGTAATTAGTCTCTAGTGCCAGGGATCACAGAGGATTTCCAGGACTGCATGATGTAGCCCTGGAAATTCTCCTGTTTGGCGAGACCTCGACCTCCCGGCGAATCAGAAGGCTGTTCTCTCTTACATTTTCGGTAAGCAAAAAAGGCCCTTCAAAATTCGCTTCGAGATCGAACCTAATTTTCTCGCTCACTCATCCCTAATTGCCATTATAATTTGACTTGTTTTATTTGACAAAAATAGTTTTTTTATTGCCAATTGTTCATATATACATATTACAGCTATTAGACATTGACACCTCTGGTCACCCTTTTAGGCTGTCATGTAGGCATCTGGATCTTGGCAGGTGCTGATGGTGCTACATCCAGCAATTTTCCAGCTTAGACCAGAAAACTATGTCAGCTCATTCTAATAGTTCATCTAAGCAAGGGTTACACACCAGCTGCCATGCTGTGAAGTAGCACCACATGTCTAGGAGGTGCAGATTTTTTTTTATGTGTTTTTTTAAGTCTTGACTCCAGAACGTAATGCACGTAATTCATAGGGAAAATGTATGCAAAAATACTGTCCATTTCCTTTAACACTGCAATGTCATGCTGCTCATTTATTACCATGTAAGTGAGGGGTAATACTGAGCAGTGAAACTTCATGGAACAATTGCTAGATCCATGAATGTGTTTGCCAAGGTCCTGAGCACTAAAGGCAGTGTAGCTCAAAATATACAGGGCAGCAGTTCAAGTTTATGTTGTTTTATAAAAATGGCCCTCTAGGAATCATGGGGGAAATGGCATTCTTAGTGCTGTAGCTTTCTAAAATTACTTTTCGCAGTTTCTCAAGAATACAAATTAGTTTATCATAGGATGCAGTTCACCTCCAATTTAAACTCTGTTTTGCTAAACCTTACCATTGGTGTAGTTAAAATTAACAGCTTGGAGCAGCTGTTATTTATTCAGATCAATATAAGAAAGTTGCCACCATGACGTTTTATACCAGCTCTGAAAGAAACATTGGATTTGTGAAAAGGAAACATCTATCACACTTTGAGCGAGAGTTTAAAGGATAATATTGCTCATAGAAAGTGCTAGGTACAAGGTAAGTGCAAGTAAAGATAGCCACATGAATGATAAATCCAGACAAACATGTTATTGCACAGCTACCAGGGAGTTGCTTATGTTTAGGCAGACCTGAACTTTCTTTGTTTATCAACTCTCCATACCTCCTGATTGGACAGTAAATTGTCATTGCCTGATGTTATGGCATTGATATTAACATTAAAATTTAAGTTTATCAAAAATTATTGTAAGAGTTGGCCTGTAATGAGTAGGCTAACAAAGCCAAATGATTGGTGACCAGTTTTGCCCGTGGTCTTCCTACTGAGGGTATTTTCCCCATTATGGACTTACCATGCCTTGTGTCTGTGTGGAGGGGGTCTTCTTAAGAGGAGCAGAGGTTTCTTTTGTTAGAACTGCCTGGCTTCGAAGGTGATCAAGAAGCAGAATGAGAGATAAAGGAAACTGAAATCCACATAACACAAATTAAGTTTTTACTGAAACATTCTCTCCAACAAGGAGAAGAAAGATCAACACATCACCAAACTTCACCCAAATCTTGTGGGACTAGCAGGCAATAGAACCCTAGCTGATCATGCAGTGTGATACACAGTTCTAAAGCTTTAGACACAGGAGTTCATCTAGTCTAGGCACCCGCAAGGGAAGCCGAAATCGACAGGTAACCCTGGCACCAAACCTTGACAGCTGGACGGGGATCAGGTAAGTAGGAATTGTGATTGCAGAAGGCCATTGGCTGTCCTTTATTGCAATAAAAACCTGTCTGATCATCATTTTTCAAAGTGGGACTTTACTTCCACTTTAAACCTAATTTAAATGTATATTTGGCTGGCACTTGCATACATGAAGCTGTATTTTGAGCTTTTTTTCACATCCAGGTTCTGCTTAACGATTGTTCATGTTGGTAATGGTTTTGCTTTACTGTCATGTTTTGATTGCATGACGTAACATTTTTGGATCTATTTCTAAAAGATTTCACCCAAGATTTACATAATTTATCACATTGGATTCATATAGAAAATGTATGAATCCTAAATTTAACTTGATTCACACATTTTCTGTCTGCATTCAATGTAAGATATGTATAAACATTGGATAAATCTTGGGTGAAATAATTTAAAAATAAAAAAACAGTGAACCATGACTGTGCAATTTGGGTTTTAGCACCTTTGGAAGATATGTAGTAGGGTGGTAACACAGGAGAGCAGCTGCAAGGCAAGGACAGAAAGGTACTTTAAAAGGCATTTAGGCTCTTCAAAAACCAAGGTGAATCATCACCTTGCAAGGGATAATTCACTTAGCTTAGTGAATGTACTGATAGTTCACTTTCAAAAGAATATCCAATAAAATGCAACAAAATCTAAAAAAAAAATCAGGATTTTTCATTGTGCATGATTTTATGCTTAATGCCTGATTTAATAAAGCTCTCAAAGACTGGAAAAAATAGACTATCATGGGTGAAACAGCAAACCTTCAATGTCACTTGCATGGAGGCATATGTGTAATGCATGTTTATTGGCCCTCTAAATTACTTTCAAACAGGAGGGGCTAAAACAGATGTTCAGTAGCTCAAGAATCGGGAAGGCCTTGTATAAAACCATAGTGGTAAATGGTGTATTATTACAGTAAAGGTTTTTCTGGTTTGCTATTTAACAAGCCTATACACTGTAAATTTTCTGCCAAAGGCAAACAGCTTGATTCTCATCTAAATAGGAGGTCTTCTCACACTGCCAGCTAGAGGAGGTCCGTGCACACTGCCAGTAATAAGCACTTCTCTCCAGTTGGTTGTAACTTAGATAATATACTGGCTTGTTTTAAATGCACGGTAGAGTTTTGTATGTGGACATAATCCATATTATTAATGTTCTTGTGTTATATATGAGTCGTAGAGCGGCAATAAAGTCTTTCTTTGGATGACGACTTGATTTTCATGATTCACTGGGAGCGAGACATTGCAGAGTTTTCCAAACCGCTAGGCTTGCTGCTTATTGTCAAGCAAGTAAAAGGGCAATTCTTAGGGAAGTCATTCTTGTACCTGCAGCTAAATATTCTACATAACTGGACAGAGCACTATTTTAGGTATGTAAAGCTCTGCTCAACCTTTTTAACATAGGGCAACCCCTGCTATGATTACTATATCCACAGCTGAAGTATGTTAGTGTGGTGGGTATTGGGAAGAATGCCTTTTATATTGTTGTCCAGTGGGAAGAGTGCAACCCTAAAGATAGCCAAAAAGATATTAGGCATCTATTAAACTGACCTGAGAGTCACAAGCAGCTAATTGCTAAAGGAACCCCGAGGAACCTCGGGAAGAACCGTAGGGTTCCCTGGAACTCTGGTTGAATAACACTGACTCAATGACACTGATTTATGAAAGCTCTCCAAGGCTGGAGAGAATACACTTTCTGAAGTGAACTGGGTGATCCAGCAAACCTGGAATGGATCTGGTCCAGGATTCAAAACATTTGCTAGCAAATAGAAAATGATTTTAAAAATCAATTCCATGTTTTCTGGATCCTGGATCGCCCAGTTCACTTCTGAAAGTGTATTCTCTCCAGCCTTGGAGAGCTTTCATAAATCAGGGCCAATGTGTAACTAAAGGCAAAGGTTGCTGTACTCCAAGATTAATTGGTGTAGTTACATTTCCATTAAAAATGATTAAAGTTGAACTCTAGGCAAAGAGATATAAATTGTATACAGTACTGTAATCATTGTTAGTCCTGGTTGAATTTGCCTGTTAGATTCACAGAAACTTCAGCCAAATGGACCCCAATGTTCGGGTAGGTTAGGCAGCCAAATTCCAATCCCAATTCTATTATACATGCATTTAAAAGGGTGAACTTCAGCTAGTAACCGCTACAGTGTTCATCTCATCGAATCCAGCTGGCAGCCATTGATAGCCTGTTAGCATTCGCTGGTTGGTACTCCATATCTGTCATTGATGACTCATCCAGCAATAGATGATGACAAGCACAATAAACAATAGTTGCCTAATTTGATCATAGAATTTGATTCTCAAAAATGGCAGTGTTTTGCTATATGCTTTTATGTAATGCAAGATGTTTACCTACCTTATTTTAACGTATTATAGTTAAATAAGGGTCAGATTCTAAATACGGTGTGGTTACTGATTTATTATATTATAATAATTATTCTAGTTTTACCCAACCCTAGCACTAAGTAAACATTTTTTCTAAGGATTGTTCTTGTCAATTTACCTCCATCAACATACCAACATAAAACAACAAAAACTGATAAAATGAGAAAAGTGACAATGTTAATAGAACAATTTAAGCAATTGTATATTACAAGAACATTGAAATAAGCGTAGAGTCAACCAGTCACAGTTGGGTTAGTTGACGTATCAGGGCAACAGACGTACTCAAGGCACAGACACCGTCTTCCAAATTCTGAGAGGATCAATTAGTAGAGCTGCATGGCTTACTTAACTTGTCACAGCTCTTAGAAATATGAAGACCAGGGGACTTTAATGACACAATTTTCTGAAATATAAAAGTGACAAACATCTAGCATCTAAGAAAAAATGGAGTACACATTTTGGTTTGATTGACTATTTAGGCCTACATTTCAGGATATGAAGTCCCCCCCCCCCCCACCTATATTTAGTCAAAGTTGCTCCAAGTTTACTTCAGAGGCCTGCAAAAATGGAATTGTTGGAAGATATGTCAAATATCTTTTAGCATTGTTGCAGCTTAAAGTTTCGGCATAAACAGTACATTAGGTTATTTAAATAGAATTTTATCTTTGGCAACTGAATATGTTTAAGGAACATTTTACTCTTGGCCTGATTGCTTTGCTGAATATAAGTGTCATAAAATTTGATTATATACAGAAAACTATATTTTGGTGGCATGAATGTTTTGGCAGGAGACCTCAATCTCGTACATTATTACAATCTCACTAAAAAAATGGCATACAATGTTTTTAGGCTGATGGATTGTTTCTGATTGTAGGAAATAGATTATTTAACAGAAATTAAACAATTTATTTTATATTTTCCAAAATAGTTTCAGGAAAGTCTGAGGAAAACAAGAACTTCTTGTAAAACTTGATTTCATTTCATTGCACATTATGTAAAGCTTCAGTCTTTAAAAATATAAATGCAGTGTAGTTTTACAGCACGTCTGCAGATTCATTTAGGCTTAGTGTGATTGTTTTGTTTTCAATCATATGGAAAGAATAGCTTGAGAAAATATCTTCTAACTAGGGGAGCAAAAAACAAAGAAAATATGGCTGGTCATACATTAAATCGACTTTAATTCGATGGATTTTCTATCGATTGATATAAATGTTGATCATCAATTAAAACTTTAGTCTTTTGTAATGCTACATACATTACTTTTTTACTAGTACTGGTTCTTTGTCAATCAGTGAAAATGTAAACTGATCACTGGATTTTTAGTTGATCGATTTCATAATTCATAAAAATAGGAGTATGTGTGCTTGATCCAAAACCTTAAAGTCTTAAAAATCCCTTAGATATTTGTGTGATCAACAGAAATTTTTTGACTTGACCTACAAAGGTTACTTTAAAGTAGATCTAAACCCAGTGGATACTCATCTGTCCCTATGCCATCTTCTTCCTCCTTCTCTTCCTCATTATGATCTTTGATCTTGATTGGCTGGGTATCAGCTCTAAAAATGAAAGGTATAGGCTCACATGTTACATTGATCTGGAACACAGTTAAATGTAGCACCACAATCATGTTTGTTTTTTTTTATTGTGGTTAAAAAACACTGAGTGTGTAAACATGTACAAGATATCCAATGTTATCACTTTTTCAGTCTGCAAATAATAGAAAAGCCACTTACACATTAACTGTTTTTCCACAGCCAAAGTATTTGTAATTCTGCCAAACACTGTAGGTAACCAAATCACTATGCCAGCCAGCAGACCCATGTTGTACACTACTTGAGACCTATCTACAGACTACATAAAAAAAAGAGAAATATCACCCAGTCTAGGACCCAGCCCAGCCAGTAGTCAGCCAATTAAAGGACAACATTTTCCATGTACAAAACCAAACCATGTTCCTTCAACACTATGAAAAACGCTAAAACACGAGGATATGATAATATACACAGTATATACTACACAGCTAAATAAAATGTATGAAAATTATATGAAATGTTCTCCTTTGTCATTACGTATTCCATTTGGATATCATGGGCAACATTTATATGAAGGAATGAATTTCAGCCGTACTTTAGTCTTGCATAGTTCTACAGACTCCTCTTCTGTATTGAAATTACTTTACTTATTAATGATGGATATCCAGCATCAGTAAACTATTTCCATCCCAGCTTGACTGTCCCTGGCCTACCCCCTTCATTCATTGGTTTTCATTCTTTTTATTCATGGATGTTACTTTGCACACTTAGGAAGCCATCTTTAGCAACCTAACGACTTCTCCTACCAGCCATGGTCTCTGTGCAAAGAAAAAAAGTTATGACATCACTGGTAAAGGTAAAGAAAACAGAAAGGTTTTATTCAATATTTTTATTAGCATGTTGATGACGGGGGAAGGAGATTCCAGGGAAGGCAAAATATTAGAAAATTAAACTTCTTTTTAACGTATTTAAACATATTCTTTTTTTGAATTTCATGAATGGTTCCCATTGGCATTGACACAGAATTTTAAATACATCTTTTAATTTCTCTGGTCTGTGTCACAGTATAGTACATAATATGCATGGGGAACCTTTGCAACAAAATCCTTATTTACATATGAAAATGTACAAATGTTAGATGTGGCACTGGCTAAAAGAAGCAGCCTTTGCTTATTACCTTACATTTGAATACCGCAAAATTGTTGCTTTTCTTGATATTCCAAGGAAATTTAAAACTGTGGGAACTTAACAGATCTGCATTGGAAGCATAATTGGGTCAAACAAAGCCAAAAAAAAAGTTGCTTATTGCTACTTCTGATGCCAGCTGTTTTTTTCACTTCCACGTTTGACTTTAAACCTCAGTCAACAAAAGGACTATGCAACGGCTGCTAATACTACGTGTCAAATGACAAAACCATGAGATGTGGTGCTGCTGTGGGCAGTGGGAATTTAGTAATGAGAAATAGCTGAGGAAATCAGGTTTGTTCTTGCAGGAACAGGAGAGGTCTTGTGGTCATCTAATTAATGCTTTTTCTTTTTTAGAAATAGACTGGACAGCATCAAGGAACATTTTTTTCCATATTTCTCTAGCTCTCCTCCTTCTATTATATAACCAAGTGTGACGCATTCTGCTGGACCATTTAGCAAAAAAAACAGCAGTCCAGAAGCAATGGCAGCTTGGCTGAGCTTATTGAATGGGGACATATACCCCTTTAAGAACTTCAATGAAGACCAAAAGAATAGACTCAGAAGTTGAAATTGAAGAGTTAGGACAGCTGCAGTAGATGGAAATGTGGTGTAATATTAAAACCTAGAAGTCATTCTCTATTACCCATTTGAAAGAGTGATTTTACATTTTCTCTTGACCAGCACCCTTGGCATTAAAAATCCCTACAATGATCCATTTGAGGCTTTCCAGGCCCTAGGTCTGAACCAAACATCTGGAATTCTAGTTTGTTCTATTAACCACATTATCTTTAACATGCTGCTACAATTTCCTCTAGTTGTGATGATCTCCCTTTTAGGTTCCAGGCTTCTTTTCACCTTTTGACCTTTTTTATATAAGTGATTTTTGGATTTTTTCATTGCTGTTAATATACATCTTGACTGTGACAAGGCAGAGACCCCGCATACAGTGCCCTCCCCCCTTAAAAATCCCTCAAATGACACCCCACTCAAATGATGGTTAAATAGCCGAAAGGCCTTTTATTAACAAGTTTTCTCAAAACAATTACAAATAGATAAACATTTTCCATAAATAACCAAAACAAATAAATACCCAAATAGCAAATAATTAACATAAATAACAAGTCACGTAACAATACAAATACATAAATAACACATTTTCTTATAACTTTGACTCAATGAACCCACTCTCCTGGTTACTGGTCCTCAAAGGCCCCCTCTACTATACCCCAAACTTATTTAGGTCTGCACTGCTGTGATATATATGCTCCCAGCGGTACCACAAGCTCAGGAACGATATCAGCAGCACTCGCAGCCCATTTCAACCAAGACCCATCAACTACCAATAACCAAATTCCAGAGAGACCCATACCGAACATGAGCCTCTCACCCCCACTCAAATAGACCAGAAAACCATCCCTCCTTTGAGGACCTCACCGCAGCAACAAACCCCAACCTAACCAAATCCCCACCATCACCCAAATACTAGGGAGGGTGGACGAGAAACTTTCTCCACTCTCCCCGTCCTGCCGTAGAATGATCCTCCCCTTCCGTTTTCCCCCCACTTTTCACTCCTCTTCCCCCTTCCTCAACTACATCACCCCTCTCCCCCTCCCCCCCTCACCACTCTGCAAATTAGTTAGCCCTAGCACTGCCTGGGCTCCCTACCCCTTCCCAGTCATGGAGGCCTTCCACTATCCTTTCACTATGTTCTCCCTCTCCAGGCCTCTCTTTATCGAAATTAACCATCACTGACACTGTATTGCTTAGATTTATAACAATTCAATTAAAAAATATGGAATGTTTGTAGATTATGAAGCCTATGTGGTCTGACACTCTTTTCTTCTTTTGGTAAGACAAGGCTTGGACTGGTGCATTGTGTTGTCATGTAGTAGTTGTATTTACACTATAGTGAATACTAAAGCTGCACAGTAATGTATGAATGACCTTAGTACTTTATTCTGTCTGTCTACTAAATGCGGTGGAATCATGGGAACAAGGACATTAAAGTATTGCTAAAGCAAACAATAAAAATGTAGTATACTACCTAACCTGGTCCTAGATTGGGTGACTGCATTAGTAATTTTTTATGGGTTAGGTGCAAGATGGTAACATTCTTGTTGCTTTTGCTAGAAATCCAATCCTTTTAATTTTCATGTTTCTTTTTAAACAATATTTTTTGCCTTTCCTGCTACAAAAAACAGACTACAAAAACGGTGCTGTCTGTAATAGGGATAAGGATAGGGGAAGGTGCTTCAGGTCTGAAAATAAATGCAGAATAACTGGTAAGCTACAGTATATTACATTTTTGGGTTTAGGTTAAGATACACTTTGGGTTTTGTTTATAAAGCGGGGAATCTGACATTTCCTTAACCATTCTCTGATGGAGAATCTTCCAGGTCCATAAGTTTCAATGTCATGTGTGTGATGCTCCACCAGGGAGTAGTGTTAGTCGAATATCTCACTATTGGATTCGACAGCTATTCGATCGAATACGGCAATATTGTTCGGGTGATCGAATGTCAAATTCAAACACCAATAAAGTCAATGGGGGGAAAATTCATGTTATTTTTTGGGACTGTGTAGAACTGCAAGAGCAATCAGGGGAGCAGAGCTGACAGCTCCACTTCCCTGATTGCTCTTGCAGGCCTAGCCTAACTATGGTATGTGTTCTTGAATAGAGATTCTCTATCCAAGAACACAGGGCACTAGAGATCCCCGGGCACTAGAGGCTAAATGGGGACAAGTCTCCCTATTCATTCACCTCTAGTGCTCTGTGATTGGCTGGGGAAAGGAAAATCCTGATGACGCTTTAGCTGTCATCAGGGTTTACCTTTCCTCAGCCAATCACAGAGCACTAGAGGTGATGAATGGGGAGACTTGTCCTCATTTAACTTCTAATCCCTGGGGATCCCACACTGACAGGAGGATTCCCACGGCTGTGCAGCCGTGGGAATCATCCTGTCGTGTGATAAACTGTAAATAAATAAAAGTTATTACACAAATTACAAACATTTTATTAAATAACATAATTTTTTTAACACATTTTTTACACACAAATTTGCACCATCAAATCACGTGTTTTTCGGGTCGGGTCTATACAAATTCGAACAGCCATATTTGGGTTGAATATAAGGACAACCCGAATTCGAACACCAACACTACCGGGGAGTATTTGAGGGAATGTCAGATTTCCTGTGTTATAGAACTTTTTATGGTGCAATAAGCACTAAAAAAAATCATATTTGTAATATTCAGTCGTATGTTCCTCATCTTTAGTATAAGAGCTGCCCTGAATATTTGATGTCTGTGCTATAATTCAATAGGATTTGATGAAGATCAGCTAATGGTGGGTTGCATGGAAATGCAAATGTTTTTCAGTAGTAACTAATGTGCCCGTAGCTTTAAAAACAACTAATACACTATTTATATGGATTTCTGAATATCAAGTAATACTATATAATTTTGTTATTGTATAATCTGCAAAACAACAACATCCATAACTATAAATTTAAAAGGGAGCTTTTGGAGTAAAAAGACAAAAAATATTTATCTTGGAAGTACGTATAATTCAAACAAATTATACTTTTGGTCTTTGTGGCTTAATTTAACAGTGCTCTAAATGTTGGAAAGAGAAGTTCTTACTATATTGACACATGAGACTTTTCACTTATTGTTTGCCAATTCAAATATCTAATAGACATTTCAGCTTCAGGTCTTTGGTCTTAATGAAATAGGTTGGTAGTTCTCAAATAGTTCCCAATGGATGGGTATCCATATGACAAAAAAAACACCACAGCATATGGCATTAATTGCCACATATTTATAGCCAAAAGAAAAAGAAATAACTTAAACTATAAAAGTTCCTTAAGTCAGTTTTAACCCTTTTAAATAATATGATTTTTTAACTAAAAAAATATAAAAATGATTATTATTATTATTATTATACTGTATTTATATAGCGCCATCATATTACGCAGCGCTGTACATAGTCCATAGTCGTGTCACTTATGATAAGATAAAAATATTGACGAATTGACATTAGGTTCCCTTTTCATTTTAATAATGCAATGGTGCACATTTTTTTTAAATGATTTAGGTAAATGCTTAATAAATATCTGTTGAAACTGCCAGATTCTGCTAACTCTGATGACTTCTTAAGGCCATTACTTTGCAGTGTTGTAACATACGATATGTGGGTTGGAGAGTAATATTCATACTTTACAGACAGCAAAAGAGGTTCCCAAAATATCAAATTATTGCTAGATGGAAGTAAAGTGGACAGATGGACTTCAACTACTGATTAATTAAAAAGTGAGTTTCTTGCATGTACTTCAACACTTTGAGCCTAAGACTGCATACACTCGTGCAATATTTGTTGTTGGAAAGTATCTTTCATGATCCTTTCCAACGATAAACTACTGCACGATGCATGAACGAGTGCTGTACATACAGCATCGTTCTGTTCTATGGAGAGGGGAGGGGGAGAATGCAGCACCCCGCTGTGCTCTCTCCACCTTCACTTCCATTATAATTGTCTTCCATCATCTGTGGATCCGCCAGGACAGGTGTTCAGACAATGGACGACAGGCGCTGTACACATGCCAGATTCTCATCCAATATTGGCCCTGAGTCGATTATCAGAAAAGAACCATTGCAAGTCTGTACTTAGCCTCCCTAGAGATAACCCCGAGTGGGATTTGGGGTAGAAAAAAGTTGCTGAAAGCGGTAACCACGAGTTACACATTCGGGGTAGATAAACCTATGGGAAGGTTAGTAAATAGAGCCTTACCTGATCCGCCAGCATCCTGCGTTGTCCATCGCCGCAATCTCCGTCTTCTCTCTCTCCAGAGAAGAGAAGATACACTTTCATCAGTGAACCTGGGTGATCCAAAAAACCTGGAATGAATTTCTTTAAAGTCATTTGCTATTTGTTAGCAAAGGTTTCAATCCTGGGCTCGATTCATTTAAGGTTTGCTGGATCACCCAGGCTCACTGATGAAATTGTATCTTCTCCAGCCTTAGAGAACTTTAATAAATCAGGCTCTTTAAGTCCAAATAAATCTTTTTATTTTATCACTTTAATGCTTGCAGAATTCATTACAGACATAAAAATATCAATGTGGTGGAAGCACGTCAGAGAACTAGAAGACTTCTCAAAGAGTCCAGGTCTCCATTGGTCTTATACACCCAATCTCATTGCTCCAAACAAAAAGGTTCATGTTCTGTGAACAGCACTGATGTATGGAGCATTAGAAAGTGGAGGATGGGGAGTCCTCGACCACTGGAGATTCAGACCAATGCAATTTGGATTGGGCCACCATCTCTCTATAGTGCTGTTAACAAAGGATGTATTAACCTGAACTGCAGATACAGATATATCTACACAATACAGAATAAAAAAATAAAGAACACTGGACATGCCTAAAATATCACTCCTACTTGTTAGTTGTATGGTTGTAACCAGCCTATTGCCTCCAACCTATTGTGGATTAAGAAATAAAGAATTTAACATTTTAATTTAAAAAAAAACAATGATTGACATTAAAAGTTATTTTCCTGATATTGCATATGTGAACTAAGATGTGATTCTCTCAGTTGTCATAAAACACTACTATTTTTAGCAGAGTAAATGAAAACTGCAAAGGAAAGTAAACCTGGCTCATTGAAAATAAACAAATGAAAGCAAAAAATGCAAAGCAAATAAAAAACAGGAAAATGAAATAAGCCTGGAAATATAAGAGTAAAGTGTTGGCACCAATTTGTAAATAAAGAAAGAAAAAGAAAGAAAATCCAAGGTTCCATGTTCTCAATTAAAATATGTTGTATTAGATTGAGACTAATATGTATATAAATTGCAAAGTTTAGGCAACGCTCCTTTTGCCAATGTTACTGGAAAATGTACTACTCATCAGTGTATAAATATTAAGCAAAATCTGCTCCATTATGACTTGAGAGACCACGAATTCCTCTATTTGGTGCCACCATTTGTCTTTTATACCAAGGAGGAGAGACCAGGAGTTCAAGTTGATCATATCCAAGACATCTCAACCCTTCCTATGTCAGTATAGCAGTTATATGTCACTGTTCTGTGCATGTCAGCAGCCGGGGGTGGATAGAGATTATCCATCTATTAACCTCCCAACCGCTAACCCCGTACTTTTTCGTGCAAAAATTTTTTGCAACTTTCGATAACCCCGTACTTTTTTGCCTATATTAAAATCCCACTTACCTGGTCCCGCTGTGCTCATCTAGCGTCGGGTCCGTGTTCCAGAGTCGGGTCCGTGTTCCAGCATCAGGTCCGTGTTCCAGCGTCGGGTCCGTGTTCCAGCGTCGTTTTTTTTTTACATGATTGTGTGTTTCAAACATTTTTATATTCATTATATCTACTAGACCCCTATTCGGACATATTTCTGTAAGTTACAGGTCTACAATTTAAAAAACAAATTTCATGAAAACCTGTAACGCTTTTGGTACAGAAATCTAGACATCAGTGTAACGCTCAGGTGGTTAATCCCTTCCTATTGTGTGCTACTTCTTATGAGCAGGAATACATTGTTTACTCCTGTTACATTGTTTGTATCTGTCTATCATTTACAACCCCTATTTAATGTACAGCCCTGCGTAATATGTTGGCGCTATATAAATACTGTTTATTATTGATAATAAAAATAATAATAATAATAAAAATAATAAGCTAGTTTTCGACTTTTATCTAAAGTTAAAGCTATGCATATCAGAATATTGAGTCTGTATCAATAGGCTTTGGGCTATGTGAATAAGCTTGATTGTAACATGAGATACATTTCAGACCATTCAAAATTCATTAGGAGGTGCATTTTACCTGCTACCAACCTCCTTCTGACTTGTGTTTGACCTGCTTCCAGCATTTCTTTTCATGTTCATAGACTTTTATAGGAGGTGAAGTTTCGACACAAGGCTCCTTTACTGTGGGGATAGAAGAAATGCATTTTTGTTAAGAGGATTATGATTTACAATTTTTTATGCTTAGGAAATGGAAATGCTAACGTATAGCGCCCTTTTACTCCATTTTATTTTAACATGCACATTTTAATGCACATCAATACATGACACACACAGCTCCGCCATTGTTTTAAATGGTGCTAGCTTACACTCATGTAATGCTTTGCATTATACCAGGTCTATTGTTGATATTGGTGGTCCATGAAGACTCATTACCGTTATTACTGCAGGGAATACACATGAAACAGGGAAACCTGATTCTAAGCCAAGGGTTTTTTTCCACTTATATTTTCTTTTACATGTCCAAGGTTACAAAAATTAATTTACTGTTAATCACATAATTTACATATATGTCTTTAAGTCTGGTACCTAAAGCTTTGTATGCTTGTATATTATTTATATATAACGGGATATACATTATATGCATATGTAGCCTATATAATAAGTAGCCATTGAGGGCCCGTAGAAATGCTCCAGGAATACAGCTCTAGATAGCATTGATGGCCTTCCTGCTAAAGGAGCCAAAACAGCAGCAACTTGGAACATACAAATCTCCCGTGACTGAACGTTGACAGTGTTCTTTTTCTTGGCTGTGAATTCTACACGAATGCTTTGGAACCACAAAAAAAGTCAAAACCATCAAAATAGCCTAGTGGACACAGAGCAAATATTGTACGGCGAATTAAGTGCTTCTATCTATGCACAGAGCGAGGTGCCACAAACGTGCTCTGAATGTGAAACGCAAGTCTCTGGGGTATGTTAACAAAGTCAAAATGATTCACTCAAAGGACATTTTCAAAGCAGTGTAATGATCATTAAAGTCACAGCCTCCCAAGTAAACATCACTTTATGATTATTGGATTATTGATGTACTTATTTATTAATACTGTAGATAACTGTGACCCTTTGATGGCAACAAGTAATGGAACTGGTAGGACCGATAAGGCTTGGGTATGAGTGAGAACACAATACTTCCTCTTCTTTAAAGCTGTCTAGTATCTATAGTCCCAAATACTATGAAACACTTACATTACAAAGTAGGGATACACAAAATAATAAAAAGTATCATTCAAAGTGACCTATAAAATATACACTTACACGTTGCATTTAATAATTAGTACTGATCAGGGTTATTAGAGACTGTGGTTTCTGGGGTATTGAGTATGCCCCCAACTAATCACATTAGGTGTAAATAAATGCAGGTAACATAATTGTAGACAGAATAACTTTGCTGTGATAATTGTCATGTATGAAGCCTTATTCAGTAAGAATTTCCTATTCCTATATACAATGATCCATAACAGTCAGTCGGTATCCATCCTGATCCAATGTGACATCAACAAAGTGAATTCTTCAGAAACACCAAATCATAAATTATTATTACAGACTCAATAACAATATTTGCAAAGTCCTAATTTTTTGGGGATTGTCATAAAGGAATTATGTGTGCTATTACTGGGCATGCACCACAACCCTAAAATGTACATACAACAAAAGTAAAAAAAAAAATTGAACTTTAAGGGTGCGTAGGAGGCCATTGCCAACATCAACTTACTTATAGACTAAAATATATATATATAATCACTTTTTTCAAATCTATACATAAGAGACAATTGAACAATAGAACGTCATCATACCGGTTAATTGCCACCATTCTTTGAAAGGAAGAGAATCCAGGTCTTTGAAGGATGAAGCAAGTGGAAATCTACTGTGCACTTCGGTCTTCTGTACTACTTATAGTAGTTGTATAGCTGTTAGATATAGTGGTTGGTTAAACTGGCCACATCTATCACAATCTAGCTACACAATCTTAAAACAGTCGTCTTTGCAGTTATTAAACATCTATCTAGTCTGTAAATTATATCTAATCCTTGGTGCCTTGCTTCACTATAGAGGTAGAGTCCCCTAATGCAGATTTTTGACTTGGGACTATATTATGTGCTCTCCCTCTCTTGGACCATTTTCTTGCTGGATGTATTTTTTCAGGCACCTGGGTTAAAGTTTTCTCAGTGGTATACAGGGGTGTAGTGGGGAGGGAACACGTGGGAATGCTGTGCCCTCACTTATTTTGAGACTCTTTTTTTACAAATAATTTTTTGTTGGTTCACGGCTCTCACTGGTCAGAACCCGTCCCCCTCCCCGCCCCCCCCCCGCGGTGTCCCGGATTGGAAATTCAGCCTCAGGACAGTGGGCGGGTTGTCTCTCTGAACACAACCCCCTCCCTTTGCTGGCTCATACCTGCAATGGGAGAGTGGGCAGGTTCTGGTATCAGGACGTCATTCTGGTGACGTTTCTGAGAAGTTTCTTCCCCTTTAAGTGACACAGGCAGGGGTGTAGTGGGGCGGGCATGTACCGTACCCTCTTTTTTATGACTACACCCCTGGTGGTATAGGAAGCTAATGGAAGCTGTTGGAGTGAATGGAAACACACATATGAGAGTCCTATAAATTAGGCAACTACTTGTGCCTCTTAAGGTCAATAGGGGACCAAATAAATTGTCTTCCTATTCAATTTATAAAACTTTCATCGCTCCCAGTTACTGGCCATTCTCTACACTTTTTGTCAGCTTCATTTGTGCCAAATTAGGTCTCCTACAGCTTAGGAAGCATAAAAGCTCCATGTCACTCCATACTATTCTAAGTATTGGTACTTTCTAGGTTTTCAGACTTAAAGTACCCCTGAAATGAAAGAAGAACTGTATCAGTTGACCTGTGACCTCTCTGAAGACTTTTTGGCAGTGGTTAAATAAAGCCAATGCTGGATAGCCATATCTAGCTTACTGAACCTGTAATTCTTAGTGCAGTAAGTCAGCACCACCATCTGGAGGGGACAAGGGACTTCTGTATCAGTCCCCTATCAAATTAGCTTAACTTTAATAATGCTGGAACTTCTAGACATGGAGGAGAGGGGCCTAGGAAGTTTACCTTTTACACTAGTCAACAAACATTTTATTGCCAAACAGATTAAAGCCATTTTAGGTTATGTTTGATGTACAGATTCCAATTATAGTATTGGTTTTGCTAGATTAGCTCTAGTTGTTGCAATAATGACCTCAATAATAACCTTATAGAAAACTATAGAAAACATGAAAATAAAGCAAAATTAAACTAGATATGCCTAAGTATACAAATTTACATTTTTTAAATACTTAATGTCAATGTATTCTGTATTCAGTATATTTACAGAACTAATCACAAAGAAGTCTTTGAAAAACTCTGTATGATTTCCTTTTATGCTGATGATCAGGACAATCACGTTGAAGGCTCCAACAGTAGTCTGCCATCATGAGTCTATCTCATCTGCCCCGATACCTTTCTTCCATCACCTTTATATCTTGATGGAACTTCTCCCCTTGTTCCTCACTGAAATTTCCAAGGTTTTCTGGAAGTTTTTGCAAATGGTGAGATAGTGATGGAGATAGTGTACATGGGAATATCAGGGAGTGTACTGAACACTGGTATGGGAACATCAGCACCATGCGGCACAGGTCGTCTTTCTGATTCCAAATCAGGGTACTCCCATTTGTTTTTCTTGTAATGATTGGAACCTTTTACATTCACAACACAAAAATAACAATCATTATGATAATTTTTGGGCTCTAGCCATACCATATGTACACCTAATTTCAAACCTTTCAGTTTTCCATTTCTCCACTGACGTAGGCACTCTACACAAGTTTTGCATATCATATGGGGAGCCCAATACTTATCTTGGTCCCAGTTTAATACCAAAAAATGCAGGATATGCTTGTTTCACAAATTCTGTATTGTTTCCTTTCTGTTTTTGCTGAGAATATTCACCACAAATGTAGAGAAATGCATTAGGGTCCTTTAAACAACTACTTCTTGAATAACTCATATTTCTGTAAAAAAATAAAAATGTATGAATAAAAAGAGCGCAATTGAAAGTATAATGAAAATAATGCTACATTGAATATATAAGATGCAAAACATCGGTGTATATAAAGATTGATAATACAGTTGACATTCAAAAAATGTGTTTTTTTGAAAGTTATACCTACCTCCACACACAGGCCAGTCTTCCTCTCGCAGCACCCGCGGACATCTGGCATAGTTCCAGGAAGCAGGCAGCAGGGACGTCTCAACGTGTGTTTAGTGTAGTAAGCAAGACCTAACAGCTGTTTCTGCAGAACAGCGCTATCAAAACATCAGTGGCCAAACAGTGTACTGCAGTCCCTGTATTGAAAATGCGATCTGAAATTCATGCCTAAAGACTAAAGGAAACGGATTATGAGTGGCCAGATTTTCGATTGTGAATACCATTGTAATATGCTGTGTTACCATGTTGTTGGTAAAATCGTCTATTCCAAGTCCTGTATCACAAGAAACAGAGCCAATTCAATTAAACTAATGTCATTTCTGGATTTACTGGACTCGAAATACACTAAATATATTGAAAAATCCTTGGCAAGTGAAAAAGGTCTCCTAAATTTATGATGGTGGCCCTGTGATAAATGGTGGTCCTGAAAATATTACATTACATGCGTTGGTATCAATATTAAAAAACATGTAGCTGATTATCCATGTGCCCAAAGATTAGAAAATGAAAATGATATAAGATCTATATAATATGCACACTAGTACCTTATGTTCTCAAAAGGATAATTTCCTTTCTGCAGCTGAACATGGATTCATGCAAAGCATATAATGATTTAACTGTTTTCACAAACGCTAGGTTCCAGAGGGACAGGTCAGGATATAATAATGAACTTATGCCAAGGTAGATTTATGAATATTGTCTGTATGAGTCAGCAATGTGTTCCAGCTACCGCAATCATTGTTTGGACATCTGTAGTGATAATGAGGGAAATAGCTGCTGTCCATACCAAAAATTAACATGCTTAAACAAAAAAAAATAAAATGTATATAATGTAAATTGCCAGGAAGAACAATGACCCACAGTGAGGGGTCAAAATTAGTTTTATACAAACTTGGAAACTTTTTTTTAAGTTTGGAACTCTGGTAAGCAGCTGTTGTAATATTACTGTAAAGTGAGTTCAATATCATAATAAATTTAGCCAAACATAAATAATAAACTGAATTATGCATATACGGGGGTCAATGTACTGTGCATCTTGTTAAGTTTCCTGTTGCTCTGGAATAAATTAGTCATTTACATATTTTTCTTTAAGGTGATCATCAATCATCACTAAAAAGACATAAGATAATACGTTTTTTTTTTCTAATTTGCTTCCATATGTAATATTAAACGTTATCCAAATTGTTTAGTATAATTTCCCCACCCAGCAGATGGAGCTCTGAGCACCATTTGTCAGGTTACTCATAAAGTGTTACTGAAAAAAAAATGCTGTCATTGGATAGGTATTTGGCAAGGGCTGGAGATATTTGCATGTTAGTCTTTTAGTGTTTTTATACATAATTTTTATAAGTCATGTGTATTTGTTTTTGAAGGCTCAGATTGAGAGTTTGATTGCACTGGGGAACGAATTTTGTTAGATCTTACACTTGTTTTTTTACTAATTTTTGGGTGGTGAATCCAGAAATGACCCCAGTTTTTTGCTATCACATCTATTTTACATTCAATAAAAAATAATAACTTAAATGTACTGTTTATTTATTTTTTTTTGTTCCCACAAAGGATTTATTGTTACTCTATGACATTTTTTTACAGTAAAACATTTGAAAATAATCGGGTAAGCGGTAAGGTAAAAATTTATGCTTATAGCTTTTCCTGGAGTGTTCAGTGTTAGGACAATCCAGCCGGATGCCCCAACAATAGTCAGCCATCATATGTACATCCCATCTACCCTGATACTGCCCTTTATTCTTGGTGGAACCGCCCCCCTTCTCATCACTGACTCCATCAAGGTTTTCCGGGAAGTTAGAAAGATGGCTTTGCAGAAAATGCTCCTTGATGCTCATATTGCAACCAAGCATTTTGTAGCTCTCCAAGAGTTTATGGTCAATTTCTGTGTAATTATTTTGTCGTGTATTTCCAAGAAAGTCCTTGACAATGGCTTTGAATGATAACCAAGCATTCTTTTCGACTTCTGATATTGTCCTGATGAAATGTTCATCTTTGATGAGTTGCCGAATCTGTGGACCATCAAACACACCGGCCTTTTTTTTTTCAAATGACCGGCTAGGAAATGCCAAAATGAGGTACTTGAATCAATCTCCTTCAGTTGGCAAAGCTTTAAAAAACTGCTTCATCAGACCCACTTTCATGTACAGAGGCGGGAATATAATATTATTTCTATCAACAAGTGGCTCATGTAGAATGTTTGGATCACCTGGTTTTAGGGCAGATCTTGGAGGCCAATTCCTTTCCACCCAATGCTTCTCACAAGCTTTGCTGTCCCATATGCACAGATAACAGGGATACTTGGTGTATCTGAGTTGCTCACCAAGAAGGAAGCATACCATTTTAAGGTCAACATAGATGACCCAATTGTGTTGGTGATATCGCAACAACTCAATGACTCTCTTTATGTCTGCATATTCTTCACAAAGAGAAACTGAATGGCCAATTGGGACTGATCCAAATATATTGCCATTCTGAAGGAGGACACACTTTAGGCTTTGCTTTGGGCTATCGATGAATAGTCGCCATTCAGGTGAGTTATAGATTGGAATTCCCAATTCCTCCATTAAACCAGGTATGTTAAGGCAATACACAAAGCCACTGTCAGCTCAAGCGTCATCAGGATTTTCCTTTCCCCACCCAATCACAGAGCACTAGAGGTGAATGAATGGGGAGACTTGTCCCCATTTAGCCTCTAGTGCCCCGGCGATCTTCTTTGAGATCTTCATTGAGAACAGTGTGCGATCCGCGGCACTAGAGGTTAATTACCCTCTAGTGCCGGGGATCTTCTCAATGAATGTGCCCCCCGTCCTGCAGCGATACACATAAATATAAACATGTTTTTAGCTTCTGTTTGTGACAAATAATAGAAATAAAACAGACAAAAATCCCATTATGTAGAAATGCAGGGCATGCACTATTTTTAGTTAATTGATATAAACCCTTTCACTGGGTCGATGGGATTGGGCAAGTGCTCCTTGCTTCAGAAAAACATTTTTAAGCAGTGTGGAAAGATTTGATGTGCAATGGTCACATTTTCATTTGCACTTAATAGAACCGATCTCATTCAAATGAAAAATGTCCATTTTAGCCCGTCAATATAAAGGGGTCTCTTTACAAAGCATTGAATCTGACACTTGCTGAAACATGGTGAAGAGTCTTCCAGGTACAAGTGCTAAAGCAATAATTGATTCTTCACCAGGAAATGTTTCGGTGAATGTCAGAATCACTGTTTTATAGGTAGACCGCAATGTGTACATAAACATCATTATGTATTTTAATAATTTTTTTCTAGAATAAATTAACCTAGTAATAGAGGGATCCTAATATCTTTGTCATTCACATTACTTTACCAGATTAAATTTTCACACTAAAGTAAATTTTGCCTAAATTAAAAGCCTGACTGTAATGCCAGGTTTGGGCTTCAGATGTCGCTGCAAACAGAGTCAGATCCTGCGGCTCTTGATTCCCGTGAAATTGTAGAGAACATCACAAAGGAACAGAAGCAGCTGTCCAATTTTTAAATTACCCTAGAAAATCCTTTTAAAATCTAAAATGCAGATTTTGTTCTGGTATCATATTTGAATATGTTTAAGCCCTAAATAAATCTATTGTTTATAGAAGTGGATTTCTAAAAAAAAATCAGGCGTCGATTCACATAAGCTCCCGCTCCCCAGCTATTCTGCAGTATTGCTTTTTGTTTATACAAGCTGAAATACACCAGTGCATTGTTTCATGCCAGAATCCATAAATTATTCAGTATGAGAACCAAATGTAAAGCAGTTGGTGGAGTACATTCAATATCTGAACAAGGGCATCAAATATAAAGGAAAGAGAGAATGTATGCCACTTGTTGTGACCTTCACAAAACATGGCACTCTGGATGAAATAACCAGTCAGATATACATCTGGCCAACAGTAAAGTGTGCGCAGATGAATAGAGACACAACAATTAAAGATATATACACACATATATATTTATTTATACATGTATATCCATAATTGTTGCTTTTACTCGTTTTCATTTGCATAAAAGCTTTCCTATATAATAGTATGCAAATTCCCTATATAGCCCCAGTAAACAATGTCCTCTTCTTTCCCCTGATCAAGTCATTGCTGCACCTTTCTAAACTATATCTCAGGGCAAAGAAATAGGTAAATATTTTTTTTTTTGTTTCATCCCTTTATTACTTTGTTGAACCTATATGCTCTTGTGGACCAGAACATGTCTGAATTCTATCATTTGTATTATCTATGCTAAAATTATGGGTGCTAGGGGTTCCTTGAGCAATGAGCAATCTGTCTCTCTCTGGTCAGTTTAAGTGGCACCAATGGTCTTTTTAGCTATCTGTAAGGGTGACATTCTTCCCCCTGGCTAGAAATGTAGGAGGCATTCTTTCTACTGATCACCGCACTGATGTATTGTGAACTGTGCATGTAGTAATTATAGTAGGGGTTCCCAAAAAACAGAAAGTTATTTCAAGGGGTTCAAGAGATTATTTCAAAAGGTTGAGAAACACTGTCCTAGGTATATGTTAATGGATCTCCTGACCATAACTGGAACATACAGTATGCTTCTTTCATCACCTCTTGACATCATATGGACTTAAAGGAAAAGTTTAGATAATGCAAATTCTACTCTTCTTTTGCTTCTGTCAACAGCATATATGTGTATATAGCTAAAAACATAATTCAGACATATCCTTTATCCACTCAATTTCAGGTGTTGGCTTTCTGGAACTGGAACTTGTCCCAAAACCACACATAAGTATATCAATATGATAACCACCCCAATATCACCTAACTTTATTGACTTACACCCAGATCAAGTATGTTCCTCTCTCACATTTTACCTTTTTTTGGGTTTAATCAATACCACAACAATAAACATTTGTACTTTTGTGGTGGTTAAAAGGGGGGGTCCTAAATTGACCACAACGTCTGCCAACGGCTGTGTGACTGGAGTAATATTACAGTCAGCCAGTTGGCAAATGTGCCAAAGGAAATGCCAGGAGGCCCAGAGATGTGGTAATGTTATGGATTTGTTAGAGTCTCTGGCCTTGGTTTGGAGAATTTCCAGGTCTCACATGCGGTCTTAAAGCCTCACTGCCTGCACGTCTTCTTGGAACCAGGACACTTCTAGCAGTCACCCCAAGGATAACTTCTTTATTAGGACTCAAACTGTCCTTATGACCGTCCTC
The DNA here is from genome assembly GCF_032062135.1 of Pyxicephalus adspersus. Lineage (NCBI taxonomy): Eukaryota > Metazoa > Chordata > Amphibia > Anura > Pyxicephalidae > Pyxicephalus > Pyxicephalus adspersus. Next base: position 62,873,799 of record NC_092865.1, on the reverse strand, counting down.
TAGTCTTACACATCCCAAACACCAACGCAATTATGTGCTGCGCTCAATATGTCCCCTGATGGTGTCTCTCAGCGAAACGCGTTGAGGCTGAGACAGTTGCGTACATGTTGGATACAATTCAGCTGTTCTTGCATACCTACCAGACAGGTAGATCTCCCAAAAGGATTGATCTGGGTTGTGCCCATTCATGCTGAATGTAATGTGCTTTATTGCAAAACATATGTTAATTTAATTCTTTTCTGTTCTGTAACATTGTGTGACTTCTAAATATATATTTGAATTTTTTTGCAGACAAACCCAAGGCTTTTCTGTCCTTCTTACCAATTACCTACATACTGAGGTCGGCACTATAACATATTATCTAACGAACGGGTGAATGTGCCAATAATACGTTAATTAAGAATTCCCAGGTCATGCTGGTATACTTTGAAATTCTTCTAAGTAGAAATTGGTAAGTTCTGCATCTTTGTATTGTTGTCTCCACTATGTGGATTTATTCTCTCTATTTATTCTTTTGATCACTACCATGAAACAGAAAGTGATGGGAAATTCAAATCTATATATTTAGATTATTTATTCCAGCTTTTATGTCTGTTCCACTGACAACGGAGAACAAAAAATAAAATGATAGGTGAATTAACATTTTCTTCTTCTATCCAAAACTAAAAAGATACATTTTGGCTATATATACACTTTCACCGCTTAAGCCTTTGACACATACACAAGTTTGTTGTCAAAAATGTGGCTTCTAGAAAATGACCCCACCGAGCCAGTATGAATGAGTTGCCTCCTGCAAATTTTACATTCATACAATCTAAGGCTTTTTCCATTTCTTTTTTAGCTGTATTGCTGCCAAAAATTGGGCCAGTTTAATCTAATAAAATCAGTTTTCTTTAAAAAAAAAAGGGCATGTGAGCCAAAATACTTGTGTCTCAGAAATTCAAGTTAATTTCATGCCGGGCTCCTTCCGGTTGAAGGAGACGAGCCAAAAATATGATCGGTAAACAGTCAAATCAAGACAGAGCCAATTTCTGCATCCATAATTGCAGAGCTTTCTTTCAAAGGATCTGACCATACTGTGGGTATTAGAGGATATTACACTATTAAAGGAAGATTGGTTTGTATTTTTACAAGGTACTTAACTTCAGTTGTCACAATATCATTTACCTGATTTTTTTAGTTATGTTCACTCGCTGTGTATTTGATATGTTATAGTTGTAGAAGTATAATCTACACACAGATGTTTATCTATGTTTTTTACTTTCAGATTAAAACTGTAACGTCCCTACTGTTAACTGCTAGGAGAATCATGCTGAGGATCAGCTATTGGAAGACTGTTGTCTTGTAAAAGCCACTAATGCCACCTTGTAGTTTTTGGCATTTTTTGACCTTCAGTGGGTTTCTAAGACTAGGTTGTGTTGATCTGAAGCAAACCAAGTAAGCAGTTCCTGCCCAGAGTGTCCCATGGGGTTCTTAATAAAGGATTCTAAATGGTTACAACCTCTCAAATCTATAAAAGGTGAGTATTACCCCCCTAGCATTCTAATTCCATCCAAATTTCCACGCAAAAAGCGGAACATTTTTTTGCATGGAAATGTATTTTACATTGTAGGCTATAATTCTTAGGCATAACTCACTGAAATATGTCCAATATTTAATAAATTTATTAATAAACTTTAAATAAAAACACAAAAATCTGTTAAACATGTAATGTAAGTGTACAATAAAATACATATATATAAAATATAATTATTTATATTATATGAAAATTTCTTTGTGTTGGACTCAATACAGCTATTTTGTGTTGAATCCAATACAAAATTATTTGAATTTCCCGCCGATCCGCCCGCCCGCACCAACGCATTCACCAACATCAGGGGGAAACCCCAGAGATCGTCTCTGCATTTGCCGGTTGGAGATCGGAGGAGCAGGATGTGTCCCCAGCACTTGCGGGGACCAGCAGGACGACGTAGGATGGCAACAGGAGAAGGTAAGTGGGTTTTGTTTTAGGTTAAAGTGACCCTGAGTGTGACTAGGGATTACTGCTATTTGCAGGTAAAAACCACCCTAAGTCACACTCGGGAATACCGCTGGGGGGGTTAAGGTGGTCATACATTGGTTATTGGGAGCACAACCAAAGTCAATAGGCCTGATTTGTTAAAGCTATTCAAAGCTGGAGAGGATACATTTTCATCAGTGAAGCTGGGTGATACAGAAAACCTGGGATAAATTTTGCTATTTGCAAATGTTTTGAGTTCAGGACCAAGTCCATTCCAGGTTTGCCTCTCCAGCCTTGGAGAGCCTTAAAAAATCAGGTCCAGAGATTAAGATCTGCTTGACATTGATCATTTACCTGGGTATTAGTATGCCCTTATTAACCAAGAAAGCACTGCCTAACAGCTGCCCACCAATGGGAGTACTCCAAGGCAGATTACTGAATAACCGATTGGGAATGACAGCTGTGCATTTCTATGGAAGAGAGTACAGTGGAGTACGGCTTGTTCATTCTCCCCCTCCCTTCTCCAACAGAATTATCTGACATCCATTGGATATCTGTGCAAGGCTTTAGGCTGCAAACATACAACAATGCATGCAAAAGATAGGCTTGGAATTTTTTTTTGATGCAGCCCACCAATACACATATATCCTGTATAATTTTTTGCAGCAATGTTGGTATGTATGCAGCATAGGAGTGTTGCATTTATTATGTAAAACACAGAAAGCAGAAAATATGTTAAAAAAGCATTAAAGTAATAGGCAATACAACCCTTTTCAAGTAATGTATATGGGAAAAGGACACATTCCTTCCAAACCTTCAGTAACGGGAACCATGAAGAATTAATACACCACAAATGATTGGTTAAAGCCACAAGTGCGTGTTTGCAACCACTACTTTTTCTTTATATTGGATCTTTAAAACAGCAAATGCAATCATTTGGAGTTTGAAAAAAAAGGTTAAGAACATATGTGATCAGTGAAGTTTTTCTGGGTAGGACACATGTTTAGAATACTCCTCAAATTACCCAAATCCCAGTAACTGAACAGTTCATATGACAGTCTAAAGGTTGCACTGGACCTGCTTTGCGCTATGCTTGGATGCAGGATACCCTTTTAAGGTGCAATTGAACTTCATATTCATCTTTTTCTTACCAAATGCTGTCCTTTGCAAATAAACCCAGCTGAGTAGGTTCAAAAGGAGAAGCCCACATCAACATGAACCTTTATTGTAGCATACAATTTTTGGTAATGAAATGGAACATTTTTATAGAAGTCTACAAAACTGGAGACAATTAGGTTGGAACAATAGATGGCAGGAGGGACAGTTAGAAGTCATGGCCAAAAAGTTATTCACTGGGGCATTATTGAATAATTTACAAGATTCTACCTGCTGTTCAAGACTGAGTTCATTTACATTATTCTTGGAACTGATGATATATAGAATATTATAATTTTGAGCTCTGATAAGCTCTGCTAAGATGCTCAAGAGCTAAATATGTATATGCTAAAATGTGAAAGCAAAAAAAAAAAATCACCCCCTTTTTCCCCTCTAGTACTGCTAACTGCCCTGGAATCCGGGGCCAGTGATCTTCCAATCATTGATGCCAAACTACATCATGTACCGCACTTCTTGTCAGCTCAGGCCATCATCATCATGCCCACCTTGGCTCACAGTATTTCTGTATTAAGTTCTCACATCTCATTACATGAACCTTCTGCTGCTGGAGGACAAGAAGAAGAATGTGCAATGTCATCAGAACAGGCTCACAAAAACAGATATGTACAAAAAAATGATTATTTAAGAAAAAAAAAGGGGGGCTTCAAGGGTAAAAGATGAGGTTGGACTTTGTGCATAATGGAAGGTCAACTACATACATTGGGCCTGATTTATTAAAACTCCAAGACTGAAGAAGATAGAATATAATGAGAGAACCTGTGTCATACAGCAAACCTGGATTGAATTTCTTGAAAATCTTTTGCAATTACCTGGTAAATGTTTTCAATCTTGGATAAGGTCCATTCCAGTTTTCTCCCAATGATAGTCTATCCTCTCCAGTCTTGGAGAGAAGAGAAATAAATCAGGCACAGTATGTGCAGTGGTAAAAAAAAATAGGTAAACCAGTTGAAGAAAGCACATATGTACAAGTAACTTACGTGATTACCAACACGGCACAAAATCGGCTTGTAAAATAAATTTGGACACCAACAGATTTTAGCAAAATATGTTAATCCAGCTAATTAGCTAGATTGCTCCAAATCCAAGAGTTGTATTCCTGATGACAGATTTTCTTTGACATCTTCGGTCGCTTTGAATCTTTGTACTTGGTAGTATATTAATAACCTTGGTACAGTCTTTGGCATGTGCCTCTGCTCAAGGAAATCATTGGGGCTTTACAAACATAGCGCTGTCAGGTGACCGTGTGCCAACAGGAACAGAAACTACAGCTCTGTTTACAGACAGGAGTGTTTGCCAAAATGTGTTGGCTTTTCAACTGCATGTAACAAGATTCTTATAGATCTGTAAAAGCGTGGTATAAATATTTGCATTCTTTGAAAGGTCAGGAAAATGTGCTTGCTTTAATATTACAGTCCACCTTGCACACACTGGAGACCTTCTCATTAACGGCAGCTTCGTTACCACATTTGAAAGATTTCATAGCTGAACACAACTTTCTAGTAATACATTCCTTTATTTACAAAGACTCTGAAAAACAATAATTTACAAAAAAAAAACCTAAACCGGCCAGGCAACTGAATTGTATGCATTCTCAATGGTCGCAATGTGTTGTTCCAATGTGGTTTTTCGCTAGGAGCGGCATTTGTTGTTGATTTACCGTGAACGGGAACAGGAGGAATTATGGGTTTAAAAATGATAAAAATACTAATTTAAGTGACACTGTGAAATAGTGAATAAATATAGAAAATATTTATTTCAGTGGCATTAGTCTATTCAGCAAATAACTGGGTAAATTCCTTTGCCAGTGGTAATAAATATTACACAAACTTTTTTTTTACTGACAACAACAAGAGAAGGTTTTGGCTATGTTATAAAAGGCTGCTTGGTGTAAAAAACAGAAGTGATGAATTAGTCCTATGGAATAGTCATATTTTAGGAGAATAGGAAAATACAGAGCAAAAGGTATTTTTTTGTGGTTAAAAATTCAAATTCTAAGCTGTTATAAAGCATTCTTGAACAAATATGTCATATCAAGGATTGTATTTGAATGCAGTGGGGATATAAAAGGGTTGGCCCACACTTAACAGATTTTGGTAGTTGTTCAAGAATTACAGCACTTGTCCATTTCTAATATCTCTTGTGAAATCTATCTAAAGATTGTCATGTTTGCTATCCTTTGGTCTACATACCTGCTGTGGCCAGGATGAGGGCAGTTCACTCTTCTTACTTTATATTATGAAGAATGCAATAAGAGATGGTGGAGCACATATAGTTTGTTGGGATACCAAAAGATCCAAGGTAGGTAGACGGGAATGGGTTTAAGAATTATGGTGGGTGACCTTACCTTGGAAAGCCAGTGGCTTAACCTTCTGTATAATTAAACTTTGATATTTGGGTGAACTGGTTCCTAATTTGGATCATAAGTTATTAAATGTTTTTGGAAAACTGTTGACCTGCAAACACTTGCAATCATGAATATAGAACTATAAGAATATTTGATTACCTGTATACACATAATATAAGGCTATCTGTATATGTACAGAACCAATCCAAAGGTACCAAAATTTGAAGCCAAAGTCTGTGTCTTCTACCCTTCCAACATCCAGCTTGGGGCTCCTCCATGTATATTTTTTGCTATATTTTTCCTACCTTTTTTACATATCTTTATAGAGCACATGACACCAGAGAGAGTGTACCAACAAGTAAAAATAAAGTCCTACTTTGAACATTAGTATTTTAGGCAGGTGATTATTGCAGAAAGGGACAGGCAGTGCTGCAATTCACTTGTATATAAAACCAATGCACAAACGTGCATACCTCGATGTAAGGACCACCATACCTAGACATCCAAGCAATGGAAAAAGTAATAGGTTATGACCAGGTACATTTACCCCTTTTTCCTACATTCATTTACACAGAGCTACATGTAAGAGTCTATTTTTTAATGTTTCCACCCAAGATTCAAACACCTATAAACTACAATGTGCACGTATTTCTAACTGCATTAAAAAATTAAAAAATATTGTGAATCTTGGGTAAAGCATTTGTAGACCCATTTGAAAGTATGCCCTCAACCAACAATGCCAATGTCTGATAAAACCTTTTATATTGTCTATATTAACCCCCCTAGCAGTCTAATTCCTTCCAAAATTCCATGCAAAAAGTGGAACAATTTTTTTGCATGGAAATTTATTTTTCATTGTAGGCTATAATTCTTAGGCATAACCAATATTTAATAAATTTATTAATACGCTTTAATAAACAAAACACAAAAATCTGTTAAATATATTTAAACATGTAAAAAATATTTAATCATGTAATATAACTGTACAGTAGCATATATAATATATGGATAATATAATTATATTTATATATTAAATGAATATTTCTTTGTATTGGACTCAAAATAGCTATTTTGTACTGAATCCAATACAAAATGTTTTGGACCCACCCGCACCGACGCATGCACCGATGTCACCGGGAGGGATTCCTGAGGAGGAAGAAAGTGTCCTCAGGACCTGCAGCGACGATGGGGGATGACAACGGAGCAAGGTGTGTGGGGTTTGTTTTAGTTAAATGCGACCCGGAGTGTGACTCGGGGTGGATTTTTCATTTAAAAAGCGGTATTCCCGAGTCACACTCGGGAATACCGCTAGGGGGGTTAATATGGGAAACCATATTTTTTTGGGAGACATTAAGTTCTATACCTTATTGCACAGCTAAACTGAAAATAAATAAAAACCCTTAATTACCTACTTATCCTCAGATCCCTCACTCATTTTTTAAGAAAAAAAATAACTTTTTTTTTTTACATAAAAGGGTCATTTACCTTTCATGTAAAGTAAAAAGTTTGGTGATAGGTCTAGTTTAATTAAACCTAACTATGATGTATTTCCTGATTAGATGGAGTAGACCAGTGGTCCCCAACCTTTTGGAGCACTAAATGCACAGACTCTGGACCGCGCATGCGCAGGGAGCTGTGTGTCGCTCAAAGAGTAAGAAACTTCCCCCATAGTGACGTCATGATGCCGGAACCCGTCCACTCCCCCATCGCAGGTCTAAGCCAGTGTGTCTAGAGATACAACCCCCCCACCGGCCGGAGTCTTGGATGTGTACTGGAGATGTGGTCCGTGGCCCTCGCCGAGGTCCTTCTGCTGATCCCGCTGGGGGGTGCACTTGCCAGAGCCGAAGGCCCACCTCTCTGTTCTGCAATAAACAACCTGCCTGTTTGCAATTTTTTTGAATATAAATCCTCTTTAAGGATTGCATAATAGGAACAGATTTAACTTAATATGTCTTTGTAGAGCTATGTGATTCTTTTAGCCCTTTGAAGTGACTTTGCCGCTAGGCTGATTGGAACAGTTTCCTTCAGTCCTTCAAAAAGATAAAGATGTTATTTCAATCTAGCTACATTGTTCATAGCAGTGGTTTAATCACACCAAATCACTTGGAGCCCTCAAAAAACAAGAGACATGATTAGATCTTTTTGAAGTGTCTCTTAAGTGTTCTGATGTTGGGATGATTTAGACATTACAACACAAGTATGGCTTCAGGGCATTTTCTAAATCTTTGCTTTACATCCCTAATGTTGTTACTTATCACTATCACTGAATCCTTTGCCACAGGTGTGTATATGAATCATTGGGCATTTTCTTATCTTTGCAAGGTGAACTTTCTCCCAACTTTACATAATAATGCAAAAATTAAATGAACAAAGATTTCACTATAGTAAAGTTTTTTATCCTTATTGTAATTTTGGTACATAGTGGGCTGATGCACATGTGAGACATAAAATAAATCTCCAGCTGTCTTTAACTAAAAACTAAAACATATACGGGCAATGCAAGTCTGTCAATCAGATGGCTTGATAATAGTATAGTAATAGTATTAGTAATATACTACATTTAAGCTGATTTATAATAAAAATGTTAACATAATATAAGAAAATATGTTAAAGGATTTTTCTTTTTTGGGAGATCCCATCTTTACGACTGTGGCGATGAAGACTAGATGGGAAATCCACAGCCTCCTGAGATACTTGCGTCACATATCCCAGGAGGCTGTGGGCTGCTCCTTTTGTGCATGACCAAGACCGGGGCAAGACTGGCAGAAAAGAGTGCTTAATCTCACTTATTTAGAGTAAGACATGTCACCCAATCTCGTGCTTGCACAGTGCGAGCAAGAATCTGGAAGAAGGAAGAAAGAAACAAAAAATGGATGTGATGGACAGAATGACGAGAGTCAAAAAGAAGAGGGAGGCTGAGACAGTGTAAGTTTGTGACTGGGGCTTTTCACAGGTAAAGTGTAAAAGTGATATTGTTTTGTGAAAGTTTTACACATTAACAGTTGTTAATGTGTTTCTATATCCTGATATTTAAAGCAGAACTAAAATTGTGCTTTGCCGCTGTCCTCATTTTGCGCTGTCTTCATCTGTCAAAAAATGCTGAGGTGCTTATTGCTACCAGAATATCTGGAACACTCATGCTTCCCCGGTCACTGCGGGACTGAATAAACTCCTGCATACCTGCATGGTAGTTAGGCTATATACACACGTGCAATAACTATCATTGGAAAGGATCTTTCCAACGACAAACAACTGAATGCTGTATGAACGTTTGCTGTACATACAGAACTGTTCTGCTCTATGGAGCAGGGAGGGGGAGAACAATGGAGCAGCACCCCGCTGCACTCTCTCCCCCTTCACTTCCATTACGATCATTCGTTGTCCATTGCCCGAGGATCCGCCAGGACGGTCATTTGGACGATGGATGATGAGCCCTGTACACACGCCAGATTGTTGTCCGATATTGACCCTGAGACGATTATCTGACAAGAACAATTGCACGTGTGTACCTATCCTTACACTAACTCAGCCCAGCCAATCAAGATGGCCAAAGACCCAACCCTAAGAAGAAGATCAGGAAAAATGGTGGATCCTACATTAAAAAATTGTGCTCAGACTGGTAAAGTTTTTATATTGCGGAAGGGACATCACCTGTCACCACTTTTCCTACATGCTCCTTTATAGTCTGGTAAATATAACTTTATTATTATTACACAGTATTTTATGCAGCACTTTACAAGTCCATAATCATGTCACTAGCTGTCCCTCAAAGGGGCTCACAATCTAATGTCCCTACCATAGTCATATGTCATAATACAATCTAAGCTCAAGGTCAATTTGGGGGGGAAGTCAATGAAGCTAATTTAATGTTTTTGGGATGTGGAAGGAAACCCATGCAATCACAGGGAGAACCTGCTAACTCCATGCAGATATTGTCCTGGCCAAGATTTGAACCTTGGACCTAATGCTGCAAGGACCAGAGTGCTAACCACTGAGCCACCATGTTGCCCAGAAAGCTTTTAATATTATTTGGTAATACCAGATACTCAATAAGTAAAAAATAATACTTTTTGATTATGTTGGGAATTTGAACCTTGGATGTCTGTACAGTTCTCTCTACCAAGTGACAAATACTGGGCATGTGTCTACGTAGGTTGGAGGTCCTTTTGGTGGGAGGTGTCAGATATTATATTCAAACTTACTGCCATTTATTCACAATAGATCAGAACTTGTGCTTCTACATTCCTCTGAGTGATCCAGGAAATGCTACAACATTTTTTATGGCACTGCTAAAACCTATATTCCCTCAGGGGCAGTAATCCTCTCCTCCATCTGTTCAGCATAGGTTAACCAGGGTTAATGATATTATGTAAATGGAAGACTTAATTGCCTCTCTGAGTAATTTGGGTAAACCTGATTCTTTTGGACTTAGTTTTGCCCATTAGCCGTTTATCTGACACTAATGCCAATGATGTCAACCAAAATTCTGATGAATTCTACCCATTTCTTATAACAAGAAACTAATAAGGCCTGTTGAGGAGTAGTCATCTCATATTTGTTTAATTAAATCAATTGTGGCACCAAATCAATCCTAGTACAAACTGTCCCAAGATTAAACTATTGTTCAAACATTCAGATGACTAAAAGAAATACAACAGAAAATATGTAACTCAATATCGCAAATAAGATAAAAAGATGATTGGCAGCTGACCAGATAGATTATTTAAATAATGCTGTGTATATAGAACTCCACCCTTGATGATCTCCCCTAGAGGTGAATGATGCAGAATGAGGGGATCCTGTGAAAGAAATAATTATTTAAGGATGAAATATCTGGATTTAGGCAAATATTATAAAAAATAAAGTTTTGGTATGTTATCTTCTAATTGGTTTTTTTGGTAATTTTCGCTGTAGGTCTGCTTTAACCAAACCTTCCAAAGTACATTAATTTAGGAACATTTCCTATGTCCTTCAACTTTACAATACATTGTAAAAATGTAACTTTTTACATTCAAAATCAGATGCAACAGTAAGCAATGTAAGAAAATGTATTCAATAGCGTTATCTGAAGTTGATTGGCTGGCAGTAATAGAAATTATTGATGGCTTCTGTACTGGAATTTAAAGATTTCAACAACATTGCCAGTCGAGTGAACAAAACCAATGTGGGATATTTGGGATGGGCTTTTGTCAACTACGTGGTTAACCGCTCCCAGACACACATTTTCAACCACTAGGCATCCGGGAGTATTCAGCTGCATTGGTGACAAGTATTTGCAAGCATTTGCTCAAGAGGTTGGAGAGTGGTTTAAAGTGTCTCCAAAATCCCACCACAACCAAACGCCCAATTCAAATGTTGAAATTTCTTTGATAACCAGAGTTTTGGGGAGGCTGGGAAGGCGGTGAATCGCAGTGGTTCCCCTGTCAAAAACGTTCTTGTCTAAACTAGACTCATAAATATCCTTTTTTGATGAATTAATCAAAATGAAATAAAAATACCAATTCTCCTTTAGTAAATATTTAACTTGAATTATCCTGTCAATTTCTGTTAAGTATTTCAAAGTAATAAAATCATGAATATCTCTTGTTAGCCATCTTTAAAAACTCTTGCCAAGGAAATAAGACAAAGCCAACAGTTGTTGGATTAACATTTTATGCACATTTATCAAGAATTCCGGGATCGGCTCTGTCAGTCTGATACAGATTTAGTGGTCAGATTTTATCACATGTTGTCTGTTCTTCTTTAGTTGTCTTGAAGATATCTACTGCACTATGAAGAAAATCAGAAACAGAATGATTTATTAAACAGAAGTTTCCTATACACAAAGACTGCTTATTTATCAGACTGAGATTCATGATATGAAATGCTTTTTTTTTTACTTGCCATTTTCAACCATTTAAAAAGTTCTGGTGTGTTTAGGGCAAAGTGACGGGTTCTCTCATAAGTAGAACAAGAGTTAACACCTACCTTCCCGAAGCTCTCCTACCATTCCATTTAAAAGGCCTGGGACAATTTCTATCAGTAAGAGGTTATCTCATATAATGGTATTTACACATCATCACAATGTTGTAAACCAGGTCAGGACCAATAAAAGATGAGAAAACCTTTATAAAAAGATAATCTTGGCAGAAGGGTGTTATGGCATCAAAATGTATGTCCCTAGAACCTCCAATGATCAAAACCCGGCAAAGGGCCTGGCTCTTTATTAACATAAGCGGTAATAGGCAGATGTCTCATCATCATTGGTAAGCCATTCCTCTGCCCATGGCTTGCCTTACATTACACAGGACTGTTTAATAATACACAGAATAATCAAATATTATTTTAAATAATTGCAGCTTGATGATTGTCCCCCTTCAACATTCACTTGCTTCTGAGCCAAAAAGCTGAGTCTGGTTACATAAACACTCACCACACACAAAAAACGTGAACCTTGTAACCAGGGGGATTAATGCATGGCCTCTCATAGACTTTACTGTGAAATATAAACTGAGTCTGTCTGTGAATACAGTACTGTTATTTAATGGCAGGTCATTCAGCAGATCTAAATTCCTTATAGGAGCAGGATGGAGAAGTGCAGCTGTGTGCCCTTGGATTTGCCTGTAAGAAAGTCAATTCATCATGCATTATATTATTAATGAGAGCATGCATAAGCATTCCTTTTTTTTCCTGCCCTTCACATTTTTTCAAACCTGCAGCAATGTCTCTATTTCTACCAACAAGTTAATTGGGAACAGACAGTAGACTCCCTACACCATGCTGAAACTTGACGAGACACTGAAACTTATTTTTTTATATGGCATTTATAGATACACTTCTGATTTTTAACAAACATAAATTAGCAAAAACTGGGCATTGTTGTAGGGTCCGTATTTATGATTCTGTGTTTGTGCAAATAGTATTATCAGGCTAATTACATGTGATTGGTTGCCAACTGCTCCTGGAGTGTTCACTAGTGTATTTGCAAGCAGTTGCTGTATGCCATGCATTTTTTATACATTTTTTTAAATTTAGCTTGCAATTCATTTTAGTATCCTATGATCCTTTAAAAGCTTCTCTGTTGTTATACCACAAAACACAGGGAAATGCATTTCAGCCACCTGTAACTACTTGCAACAGCATTAAAAAAATGGTCCCAATATAGTTTTGAAAGTGGTTGAGCAACAGACAGCCCTGATACACTGCATGCATATTCTGAAAAAAAGGGAATCACAACTGGACCACAGGCACGGCATTTTTAAAAAGACATTTTAGCCAATTCAATTAATTTAAATAATAATCAGGGCTTACATGCCATACAGACCTTGGATAGATGTCAGATTTCTGTTCATGATCGTTTACCACTTAGATTGTAAGCTCTTCTGGGCAGGGTCCTCTCCTCCTCCTGTGTCACTGTTTGTATCTATCTGTCATTTGCAACCCCTATTTATTGCACAGCACTGCAAACTATTTTGGCGCTATATAAATACTGTTTAATAATAATTTCCAGTAACAGATGAACAGACAATGCAACGGACAACACAACACAATGCTGATCAGTTCAGCCTCACTAAGCTCTTCCCCATAAAAAAAAAAAAAATATTCTTTATAAGTCATTTATCCATTCGTTTATAATAAAAGTTAGTGAGGTCAACCATTTCAGGAATTTTTTTTAAAAAAAGATTCTGTTCTTAGATATAAAAATAGTGTGGCACAGATATACCAACGTGAAATTTTGGCTTTATTTCCACTTCAACAGAACAGAATAAAATGTGCAGCAGTATATCCATTGTATTACTTGATGTTAACCCATAGAAATGAATCAGTATATAATCAGTATATCCGTTGTATTACTTGATGTTAACCCATAGAAATAAAAAGTGTTCATTTTGGCTCACTATACATGTATGCATGAACCAAACAGGGAATGTGTATTATAAAATGGTGGGTTCTAATGTAATATGCTAATTAGTTTGAAATGCTCATCAAAATAAAAGTTTAAAAGTTAATAGATTAAAGTGACTTCTTTTTTATTGTATTACAATTTTGTATACTTAGAATTAAATAATTGTCTTGAGTTTGTTTTCGATCGCTGCAAAAGAAAAAGTTTTTTTTCTACGTTATATAAGAAATAATCTCTCATCAAGGCAGTGTAAACAAAAGGCGGCTTCCACCAGTTTGTTTGAAACAAAAAAAACAGTAAAAAAGGAATTTTTTAACCAAAGGGCAAAAGCTTGAGCAGGAGTGAATGCATTAGTATTCTCCATGAAGCCATGCTGCGTCTGCTTAAAGTTAAATGTAACAATGAGGGCTTATATCAAAGAGAGGGAACTCCTCTATAAGCAATTGATTCCAGAGGAGGTTGGGAAAAAAAGAGTGAGCACTAATCAAATTTTATGAGAAAACAAGGAAAGAGGAACGTTATTTACACAAACAGCCAGAAAACAGATGCTGCCTTAGCTCTGAAAGCCGAATGAACTTTTAATGCTCAGCTCAGATAGTTTTATTTAAACAATCCCAAATTAATAGGAGGGATGAAAGCCATTCAAAAAATATATATATTTCCTGCAAATGTCCATTATTAAGGGTGGTATCATTTTAAAGCTAGTATGCCTGCTACCTTTAATGAATTGGTGGTTCATCGACCTAAAAGTTTTTTGGTTGGGGTAACACAAAAAGTGAGCGCAGTGTGAGTACCACTGGTCCCCTTACTTTACCTGGATCTTTTAGGTGACCTAAATATATAACCCCTATACCAGTGTTACTCAACCAGGGTTCAATGGAACCCTGGGGTTCCTCCAAAAGTTGCCAGGGGTTTCTTGATCATCAAATCAGTTTAACTGAAACCAATGATCTTTTTGGCTATCTATAAGGGTGAGATTCTTCCCAATGGCCAGCAATGTAAGTGGGATTTTTCCCAATGACCACCATGTACTATGAGCTGTGCATATAGCAATTATTTTAAGGGTTCCCCTTGTTAACAAGGTCGGGAAACACTGCTTTACACAGCCTAACCCTTACATCTAATCCTTAAAGGAAACCTGTAATGAAATTAAAATGGACATCACTGTTGAATATGATAGGTGCCTACCGTAACTTTCTCTGGTTCCAATGCCTATCGATTGGAACAGGTATACAAAAAATAAAGTCAAGGTCAGTTCTTCACAAAACAACAAATCTATTGCATTGGCACAATGCTTGCAGAGGAAGAACTTACCAATGGCAACACACATATTTCTTTCAATATGGAGCTGATTTAATAAAAGAATATAAGTTGTTCGTATAGCAAAGTGAAATATTCCCCTGCAAAGCATATTCCACTTAGCTTGGTAAATAAAATGAAGCTGTGATGACTTAACTATCCAATCACATGTAATGAAAAAAACTGTTTTCTTTTGGATGTGATTAGATGTTCTTTCCAAACCGAATTTTCACTGCATTTACTAAACTAAGATAATTATCCAATGCAGAATGATTATTCATCCCTGATAAATGAACAGCCTAAACTCCTTTAGTAAATCAGTCCCTATGGGTTCACTTTAATCCCACACATATTACACTAAAACATTTTGAAGGGGAAGCAATAGCATGAAAATAAAAAAAACAAGAAGCAGTCTGATGTTTGTCATGATCTTACTTTGGCCCACCATGAATTATTTCTACATATAACAATCCTTATTAGATGAGGCTGGAAATAAGCACATATATTTATTCCATGGTGCACTGGAGATTTCATACATCCCTTGTATTAAAGATGAGAAGCTTTTCTTTCAGGTTATGAGTGCATTAGTACTCTTTAACATCATTAATCTTAAAAGAGAAAAAATAAAATGCTGCAATTCCCCCATATTTGTAATGTCCACATAAACAACTTGGACCTTTACATACTTGTGCTGCTTTGTTGATTTTTTTAACCGTAATTAACAAACCCCAACCAACTATACTATTTTACATAACAATGACCTCACAGACCTTGTAGTAAGTTTGTCGGAGTGAAGAGAATACCAGACATATGGTTGAGGGTCACATTTTAGTTGGTGAGTCATAAAATTAAACATTATATCCAATGTGTTTCAGGGCTTAACCAACAATGTGATTTTACATTGGAATAGGGAGCAGATAGGTGTTTAATGCTCATTTTGGCCTCCACTAATTGTTGCATGAATGATGGATTATCTCTTACCAGTGCCATGAGACAACATACGGGCCTGGACGACAATTACCTTACATTTGGCACAGCCCAGTCCTACCCTGGAATCAAATATCTAATACTCTCATCCCTCTACCAAACTTACTGCTGGAAATCCAGAGACGTCATCTTCAGATCCATCAGATCTACAACCAAGATATTATTAGACCCAAATGCCTAGTAGCATCCTTATCTAGAGCTCCATCAACATATTTCCTTTAGAGAGAATGTAATCTCCATGCTGCTAGTCATTAAAAGTGAGTTCCAATTGAGTCTCACACATTCATGCTCAGTAGAAGGGTCAGGGCTCAGACCTAAAAAGCCCATCAGTTTTAAACCTAGAATGATTGGCCCATTGGATTGGTGATGTGCAGCAAATCTTCACTCATACTGAATCCCTACAAATGAGGGCAAGTCTTAGTGTTCCCACAAATACGTAAAAGTTGTCCATATTTGGATAAATATATGGCTTAGCTGTAGACAGAACCATATGGCTTGATCATGTATTTCCAGGTAAAGTTACAGGTCGTAAAGCAATGTCCAATCTTCCGAATTCTCACACATCAAGCAAACACTAGCAGCACTTCACCAATGGTAGAAAGTTTTTATATTATAAAAGTAAAAGCAGCATAAATGTATTTATAGCAATAACATGAAATACAACAGACTACAGAAGCTTCTCCTCCACCATAATTCATTAAACATACATTATGTCTCGATGATGAACAACATGGACATAAAAGAAAGCTAATAATAACTTGAATTCCTAAAGCTTATTTACTCAAACTTAAACTTCACTTAGCTGAACAGCATAAGCATAGAACAGTGCCATCCAAAAAGACAAACATACATCTTAGATGCCACTACTTTTACATTTCAAGAGAATTTATTTAATAGAAGAAAACCTGTACTCCAGCATTCTTGTAAATGTAAAGTTTGTATGGCTTTAAAGATCAAAGCTTCACTGCAGAAAGCCAAAAACAGAGCTGTGGAAGCTGGAAAATGTAAAGAGTTCTGGGAAAACCATGAGCCAATCACATGAAAAGAACCTGGGTATAGAATTGCCCGGAGATCTCATCATAATTAGAGAAATTCCAGGATGACGCAAGACCAGATCGCGGGAAGGACCAGTGCCATCGAGGGATCTGCAGGATTAAAGGTAAGTGTCATTTTTTTGTTTTCAGTTTAGTTTCACTTTAACTTTGCATTGTGACTATTTGCTACCTTTTGTAAATAAGTGATCCTATATTTCTGTGTAAGAGGGAGCAATAAAACATAACTACAGAGTAAAACTACATGGGAGAAAAGAGAGTCTGTTTTGTCCTGAAAGAGGGCTGCCACCTATATACATAACTTAAAGTGGAATTTAAAAAAAAATTCACTTACTTTTTACTTCAGCAGATCCCTCGATCACTTTGGAGATGACCTTATGTCCATCTTCGCCCTTCTTCTTTCTTCTTTTTGCTACGTCAGGTGACATAGCCGGCTGTAAATGGGAAACAAGGAGTGCCGATCTCACTGCGCATGCATGAGATCGCATTTTTCATCCATTCTGTCTTTATTGCCACGGATACGGGCTTCAATTTTTTTTTTACTAAAAAAAGGTCTTTAAAAAAAATAATAACAAGCAAGAAACAAAATATGAGACTTTTTAGGCATCTTCATGAACAAAAAAAAGCAACTTAATAAATAAATATCCATCCAGATACAGTGACAATATTAAAAGTTCTGCAAGTCTGGATGTAGGAGAAGGAAAAATCATCCCCTATTACACACACATTTTAAAATACTCAATATGTTTAAATTACAAATCAACAGTTCCAACACTGCTAAAACTGGAGTACAAGGCTCACAAATGATTACCTGTTACCGTTACCGCATCCTGACCCTCTATAAATCAAATGACCTGTCACATACAGTGCCCCAGATCCATAAAGTAAAAGTTTTGATGATAGGTCCGCTATAAAGAAATACATTACACAATGTCCAAAGAAACAGTTACAATATATAAAGTATATTTTAAAGCGTAAAATTGAATAGAAGGGTCTATCTATCCTCTCACAATTAGAATGATCATGAATTTTGCCAACCCCAAGTAGACTTGGTAAAGTACATAAACAAAAAGAGTGAAACCTGGGGTCTTTTCAGCAAGCCAAAGTGTATTGAGTGAAACAAATTAAACATCATAAGTTAATAACTTATCACAAAAAGTTAGATAATATATTGAGTACATCAATGTGATAGTTACATCCTAGATAGGTTAGATGGGATATGGGACCTGAATGTTAGACAAAGGTATCCCTGAATGTGTAGAAAATATTGTGCAACGGTAACGTCTCGTATCCCGACGTGTTTCTGATGTCGGCTTCCTCATGGGCTTTGGGAGCAGCGTTATACAATTGTATATACTTAGAGAGGTATTCGTGCAGGGATTGTCATATGATGTCAATTTATGGATGAAAAAGTCTCTCTTAACAATGTAGCAAAGTAAGGCAGAGTTTCGGCAGATGGAGGTGCTGCAAGTGTCAAAGACAAAGTCTTGATCTGAAGGAAAATGAAAAATTGAAGATCATTATAGGCCCTTGTAAAGTTTTTAATTTACTTTTTGAAAAGCCCAAGACAACAGAAAGCTCTTATGTGAACTTTTTCATAACATGGAGGACCATAGTCCTTAGAGATAACTGAAAAAATGGGCCTAATTTATTAAAGTTCTCCAAGACTGGAGCAGTGACAAAAGCTGTACACACAGCACTGTTCTGTTCTATGGAGAGGGAGGGGTGGGAATGAGGGAGCGGCACACCTCTATGCGCTTCTCCGTTGACTTGTACAGAGGTTGTTCTTAGTCAGTTGTACATGGAACCATGCTGGGCAACATCTGTACACATGTTAGATCCTCACTCGACTATTCGTATCGGGCGAGACTCATCTCACAAGCACAATGCAATGTGATGCATAGAGCACAGAAAGTTATCGGATAACAAAATCTCTGAAAGAATCAATGCCTATTTGTTTGCACATATTAGGAAGATATAATAAAAGCTAATGATATATTTATTAGACCAAAAGTAACCAGATAAGAGAGGTTCATTGTTAGGGTTTACATTCCCTTAAAGGTGAAATTTCCCCCTAGGTTTGAAAGAAAATAATGTATAAATATGCTGACTCGACACTTATAAAATGATATAAACCTGCCCAGCGTAAAAGGTAGCCAAAAGAAATATTGTATGGGTCCATTCCAACCTGATTTTTTTCTTCCATTTTGAAAATCAGTAATTGGGAGTAGAACTTCACAGCTGTTCCATCTGTTATGACATCATTTTCTGGGGATAATTGAGTTTGGGATACAATTCAGAAAGTTTACAAACACATTTTTAAGCCCACAAATTAATCTCGGCAATTAATCAATGCTTGTAACTGACTGGTGAATTAAGGTAAAACTTTTTTTTTTCATTTTTTTTAAATAACATGTTATTGAAAATTCAACAAATATTAACTACATCTCTCATAATTAATGGGACATTATCTTTGTTCTTATTATGTAAATAACCTTAATAGCCTGTTATATTGATTTACAGCGTGTTTACTCTCTGCGGCATTGTGAACATGCATTTTACAGAATAGACATTGAATTAGTCATTTAATTAGGTTGAATAATAATTGGTGGAAGCTGTCCAAGCACTGGACATTTTTTTAAGTTAGTTTTTAATAACTATAATTACTGTGCAAAGTCGCATACTTTACTTCTGAAAAACATAAAAATAATGATGTGTCCATCTATCCACCACCAAACATAGCAGGTTCCCTTAACATTAGATCCTTCCGTGGTGAAGGCAATGCCAACGCCTGACACATTAGTGCTATGAAATACACTTACTTGCTGGGTTGATGGTTTGAAAGCTCGGGCCCTTCACCATCTACAACTTGCTAATGGCCAGTTAGTGTCATTGGCATCCTTATTGGCCAATACAGAACCTTGAAAGAATAAAAAGGGCATGGTCTGAAACCAGAAAAACAAGGTTTTAGAGTTTCAACTTTTTTCGTCTTCAATTTACCTGAAAAGGAGGCATTGAGAGGTGCAAAAGGTGCTGAAACAGGTGGGTATATGCCACAAGTTTGTTTTCACCGCCCCAATGGATAGTCACGTAGGAAAAAAAAAATGTACAGGTCTAAATTTGTCTGCTCTATCCAATACTAAAAAAGTTTTTGCCTTCAGATAATATTTTTTATTTGAACTTTGGGTTTTGGGACACAAAAAAAATAATATTCTTTTATAAACATTTACATTTCAGGGCAGGCCTGAATCTAAATTATAGGTGGGAGAACCTTCTTTATAATAGGTGTATTTGGAAAGATTGTCCCAATATTCAAAGCAGAGTTTCTCCACAGTTCTGACAATAGAGGGAGGATTTTGGGTAGCACTATAGTACCTGAATAAAAAAAAATATTACTAGTTATGACATGTTGATGGTATTTATCCTAGGGAATCATTTCAAATTTGACTGGAGTGTATAGGACAAAAACTAGTCTGTATGAAATCATTTGGATATTGAAAGCCAGATACGTCACATTTGTAGGCCATCTGTGGTCTCTGCCCCAGCTGTTGCCCACCACTGTTCCGGTAAGTTCTTCTTGCTGTTCTGGTACAGACTTAGATTTCCATGTAAATAATTAATTGTGGCAAGACCAACATACGTCTCTTGTTAATGGAATGTTTTCACATCCCACACAATATTCTCATTGTAATCACCAGAGGTATCCCTTCAAACCATTCCGCCATGTGGACAATGTATATCAAACATCTCCTGCAGACACGTGAAACATTGTGTCTCTAACAAGTGCACTTTTAAGTAGTGGTTAAACATGTTGTCTGCCTCAGTTTCCTGTCTATCTTCACTGAAGCCCAGCACCTGTTTCTAATAAATTATACACCAAATCGGTATCAGAAAATAACTTGGCCACAGCTGCCTCCTTTGCATGCGAAATGCCCCGGAGTACAATACACCTGTGAATATAAACTGTGTTTATTTAACAGAAAGCCAACGAGTTTCATAAAGTAATTATCTAAAGCCTAATATATGCCCATTATTAACACAAAATAACCTTGTTCTAAAAAACCCATAAAAATCTATTTTTCCAGATCTCAGGTAAAAAAAACTGTGACTGTGAAGGTCTGCTATTAGTATAAGTGATAGAACTAATGGTGAGAATTAAAGCATTGAGCCGAGTTGTTCACTGATACTAAAGACTAAAACTCTTTAAGCTTGGTTTATAGATATATTGAATAAATCTATAGCCTAGTCCAAGCTGTACTCATTTTATGAAGGGTAGTGATATAGCCAGTAATCCTTTTAAAAGGGAAGTACTTATACATGCATAAAAGAGATCAGCTTAAAAGTGAACTTAGAGAAACTGATAATTATGCCATTAAAATATGTATATGGGTTCTCGTTGGTATGTTTCGATTTCCGCCATGGCACTTTCTCCCTCAATGCAGGGTCAAATATACTTATGGGCACTTGCTGCCAGATGGTAGAGGCATGCTACACTGCCTACCGCACTCCCTGCAGCCACCACTAGTAGGAATAGGGGTCACTTGACTAGCCCCCTCCCCAGAGACTCAACCTTGCTTTTTGGTATATGGAACAGAATGATGAGGCCTGGAGCCAGGAGAGCCAAGGGAAGCCTGAAAAGTGTAGCCCAGAGGAAAAAATCCAAGCTGGCCAACAGCCTAGAAAGCGGGGATCCTTTCAAAACACCTGGGAAGTTGTAGGCATGGGGGTGTGCTGCCAGTAGGAAGGTGCAGGCAGCTATTTAGGAGGCCACCAGGCAGCAGGAAATTCAGGTATTCAGGGATTAGTGAAGGGTTACATTACAGAGAAGAAAAGGGGGCAATGTTGGGAAGCTAAGGTCATTAAAGTGAACTTTGGTACATTATGACCCTGATTTACTAAAGTTCTCCAAGGCTGGAGAGAATACACTTTCATCAGTGAAGCTGGGTAATCCAGCAAACGGATTTCCTAAAAGTCATTAGCTATTGTTTTCAATCCTGGACCAGATCCATCTCAGGTTTGCTGGATCACCCAGCTTCACTGATGAAAGTGTATTCTCTCCAGCCTTGGCGAACTTTAATAAATCAGGGCCTATATGTAAGTTCCTAATACTTGCCTGAACTCTGGATGTCTTTTTTACATAAAAGGTCAATTTATGTCTCATACAGAAAAAGCTATGTAATAGAAGATTAAAAATGATATTTGGTCCTGATGATTGTGTGATTTACCATTTACCAATTACCAATTACCATTATGAGCATTATGGTGCTGTAAGGGTCCTGCTTACTCTGGTGTGGGGGGGTCAATAGGAAAGGAGGTGCAAACCTCGGATGATGTATGACTCTGATGAGGGCAATACTAGGGGTTCCAAAATTACCCTAATTTCATTCATTCTTTAGATTCCCACGGCCCAGTGAGATATTACAGCAAGGTTGGTGACCTGACTTTTCTATAGTGTAATAAAGCAACACAGTATGGTCATCTCCCTGGCCCCATCCTGATACTGAGAATAGGACAGGTGGCAGCAAAGATATGAACACATCCTTTTTTCACCATGTGTAGTGATGATTTCTTATTGGTATTTCATATCTACCCATAGTTCACCATGAATGTAAATTATGTTGTCAATACTGTAATAAAAAAATAAAAATCTATCATTTGTTTTGCAAATAGGACACTCATAAATGTTTCATGTATTTTATTACTATTAGTTCATTTTATGTCGTATATTGCTATATGCTATACTGATAGGAAATACTTCATTACACTTACGTTTAGGTCCCAGACTCCCTCCACCCCATCACATTTGCTAGAGAAGGACACATATTTTTTTACAAATTTGTGACAACTAAACCAAGAAATAATAGCTCTGACAGAGCATAAATCCCACCCTTTCATGTCCACATGACCTGCCATGGCATTGATCTGGCACTGCCAGGAAATGCTAATATATGGGTATTATGCTGTTTTTATAAACAATGTGGGTCACAGGACATTAGGGACAAGTAAACTGGATAAGGTGTTTATGGATATCAGATAGCAGTGCCAATGAGAACATTTTCCCCTAGATCAGCAAATGATTAAATGACAATAAAGTAATCCTCAAACACCTTGACTGTTCATTCATATTCATAGTTTTAAAATGCATTTTTATAGTGTAAAATGTTTTTTAGGTTTTGTATCTAATAGATCTATCTAAGACCCCTTCACTCTAAATTACATACTGCTTACCCCAGAACTTCATGTGTCTGTAAAAAAGGACTGGTCACTCCTGTGTATACATATTGGGTGTTTCTTATCCCCTTGTGACAGTAATATGGCTAAGTAAGAACAAAACTGAAAGGTACAAAATACAAAAGTTATTAAAAAGTTTTTAAAGAATGCAAGAAAGTCCTTACACTCATCGCCTTACACTTACACAGCCATAGACTCAGAAACATATAAACCCCCTGTTAGGAGATGCTCATCTGTCTGGTGACTTTACATTTGATCAAACAACCGCATCAAGTAAATAAGTACTCATGGATGCTGACACGTTTCGCCATTTAGGCTTCCTCAGGGGACATCGCAGTGACATATACTGGTTATTAAGAACACAGAACATAGTAATAACAAAATAAATTTACAATATGTATGGAATAAATCAAATAATCATAAATAATAATTGAATTAAATAACATACCCTAATTATTTTATTCGATTGGTATTTACGTACATTTCTTTTTACCTATATTTACGTATCTGATACCAGGCTTGGCAACATGTTTACTATATTGATATATAATATTTTGGGGACTAAACCTTAATAGAAAAACCAAATTCTCTGATATTATATAAACACTAGCGTACCTGCATTTTTTATAATGAAGTGTAGCTTGGACATTCTTGATCTATCACGTATATTCCTTATTGTGTCACTTTTTATACATGTTTCATAGGTCATATATACCATGTAAAATTGCGGTAGCTCAGTCTCATCTACAGAGTTGTTATGCTCAAATACTTCCTAACTTATCCTTTATTATAAGACCCTATTTCATATTTATGAGGGTGTAATAAAAATATCCAGTATTCTGGCACAGACATGTTACATTTGTCTCCAGACTGTTCATTCTACTTTAAATCAAACAGAAAAATATGGAGAATTAAAACCATGCACGGCCATTCAGAAAAGCTATTTCAGGACTTTTGGTAGCTGGTTTGCAGTTTGCTGTGAACTTTTCCTGAACTGGAGCAAGGTGTGATATAAACTGTGAACACACATGCATTAAGTATTTTCTTTATTGGGAGAGCAATGTTTTGAATTACCCATTTGTTAACTTAAACCCACCGTCTAACTCTGCAACGCAACTTTGACTTCTTTCTTACATTTTTGACGCTGCTCCTATGTTTATGTGAGGTCTACTAGTGTGATAGACTCCGTTATATTATAAGTGCAGCAATATTTATTATCATATTCACCTTTTCCATGCTTTGCTTGCTCTTCTATATTTTTTTTAATTGCAATAAATAAATAATTTTGACTTATAACTAGAACTCTTATGCACCCTAATACCTCATTTATTGAAGGAATCCTGCATATTGCGAATCACCTATAGGAATAAATAAATGGACATGTGCATCAAGAAGAGGAGGTAACAAGGATTTATTTAGAAGAAATGTTATGTGTGTGTGGGGAGGGGGCTAGGAATGAAGATTGGATTGAAGCGGAAAGTAGGTATTTAACAAAGAAAGCTGCCATCAATAAGTTTTGAGATTTACTCCTTCCCTTGCCAAATCTCCCATTCTTAGGGTTTTATTTCTAAAACAGGGTTTTTTTCTTTTTGGGTAGGTTTTTAATACTGTGGGGTCTACTTAAAAACAGGGAATAAGACATTCCCTCAAACATACCCTGTTGGGAATCTTGTAGGCTCATGTATTTCAATGACAGTAACTGATTCTCAGCAAATAAAGTTTGGGGGAATGTCTCATTCCCTGTTTTTAAATAGAGCCCTTAATATTAACAAAAATACCTAAATAGAAAAAAATGTTAACGCATACTTAACATACCCTCATCTTTTTCTTCTTCCCCCTCCTGTACTATTTTCTGAGGAAAGATGAAGTCTTGCTAGAAACCATTCCAGTCTTTTCCAAAAGCGTCTTCTTGAGTTCCTCAGGACATTCCTAGAGGAACAGTAACATCATCTTTATTTAATCTACACTGGTTTCATGTAGGGGAAACATTAGTAAAATTCATATTTTTTATTTTAAGGTACATTTGTTACCTACTAAAGAACGTAAGCAATATTCCATTTTAGTAGAAGAATCACTTAAAGCAAAAATACCGATTTCACCTGAATGGACAAAGAAGGCTAAAGAGGACCTGTAGCTGGTGGAAATCAATCACTGTCATTTAAAATGCATGAATCTTAAGGATTCACCTGCAGCATCATCTGCTCTATAAATTTGCCTCTTCTGCACTAAAATCTTCAATATCAGGATAAATGAACTCATGTATAAGAACCTGTAAGAAGTCAAGGGGAAGATGTCGGCCTCAGCATAAGCCATACAGAAGTTTAAGGAGAAGTAAGACAATATTCTCAGAAAATTGAGCTATCAGAGCTATGAACAAAAGACAAAGCTTGCAAAACTTAAATAAGCGATCATTCATTCCATCAGCAATAGTTTTCTTCTGGCAAAAAGTAAATTTGGCTTATTATTAAAACTGCTGGAGGGTAAAACTTTTGTTGCATAGCCATGGCTCATCTGCCCAGCATGATTCTTCTTTGCCTGGTCATTAATTTATATTCACTGAATAAATGTTCTTCAACACATTCAGAGACTGTACATTGCATACATCTAATGCCAGAGGAAACATCCACTTGACCTTTATCTCAACATAAGAAACTGCTATGAAATATGTTGTCACTGTTATTATTTTAGCACTCCATACTTTCCAGAGCCTAAAACATGCTCCATGTGTTTTATTTTACACTAAAGTCTGGCGTGACAGTCAGTATGGTAGAGTATTTGTGTTTCTTCTATTGATTTCATCGGAAGCTATTAATTTGTGTAGTAATGTAGCCACTGGTGACATCCTGTGGTCACACTGATTCATCTTTCACAGAGATGGCTTTTTTGTCTGCTAAAGAACTGCAAAACAAAGCTGCCCTATAAGAGAAAGGATACATATATAATAAACTGACCCTTGGGTAATTGATTTAGTATGAATTTACAACTTAGACAAGGATTGGCATATCAACCCGTTACAGTTCCGTAGGTTTGTTATTAAGCACAAGTCTATCATGCTTGGGAGAAAGTGCTTTGGAAAAAATGCTTGGAGAAGGTTTTATGCAAATACAATCACAGCAATTATTTCCAATTACTGACGGAGATACTTTTCTCATTGTTGCTAATACAACTTGCAAAATTTTAAAACATTTTCTTGCATTGTGACTGGGCAGTACAGGTGGCTCAGTGGCTAGCCCTCTAATCTTTCCAAGTTCAAATCCCAGCCAGGACACTTCTCCCCATGTTTGTGTGGATTGCCTTGCACTCACATCCATAAAACATGCAGTTACGTTACTTGGCTTCCCCTCAAAGAAATGGACTTCCACTGTGTGGTGATGATAGGAGGGTCATTATATTGTGAGCCCCTTTGAGGGGCAGTTAGTGACATGTAACAAGTAATATCATTGCATTTAAGTTTAAATTGCATTGGCAATTTTTGTGCCATTGTGGTGTAACAAGAGGTAAAAACCGGTTAAAAAATAAATGGTTGTCAGCTTTGTATGAATCGGCTGGACAGAATTAGAGATCCTTTAGAAAGTGTAGATATGTGAATTTCAGTTGTGTATTTATCTTTTTGGTCAGAATTTAGCCTAAACTCCAGTATCTAAATACCTTGAAGTGTTTGTAATCTACAGCAGGGGTCCCCAACCACCGGTACACTATTGGCCAGTGCACCCTACAGTGGTATCAGGGAAGGACCCCACTTGGGGGGGGCACTGGCCAGATCCGCGGACCATGTCTACCGTATGCATCGCAGGCTCAGAGCGGGTTGTGTCTCTGGACTCTGCAATGCGAGAGTGAGCAGGTTCTGGCATCATGACGTCACTATGGCTCCCTGTGCATGCCTGCTCTGGAATCTGTATATTTAGCTGTCTGAGAGCTCAAAAAGGTTGGGGACCACTGATCTACAGCTTAACAGGTGCAATTAATTAAAAGCCCATATTGCATCAAAATGCTAAACTTTTAGACCTTCTTGTCCCTGATGAAGTAGACAGTGGCCAAGAGCAGGAGTGAAAACTGAGCATTCCATGGATTTCCATTGACCATATAAGATTTCATAAAAATGTACATGTGCATCTCACTGGTGGCTGCTCATAGAAAAAGATTTGAAGCAGTGGTGAGCACAGTACCATCCACTATAAAATGTTAAAACACTGGTCCTTTAAGGGCTAGTACAGAGATACAGGCAGCCAATGGGCTGGCAAGGTGCTAGCCAACGGAGCCACACAGGAATGGTGGCATTCTGAACCTAGTGTTAAGGAATTGGCACCCTTATCTTATTTGTTTACAATATATTTGGTCAGTGACAAATGATATTATATAATTCTGCATGTAAATATTTCATATTTCAAACTTTCAGCCAGCAGGTTGTGCTCCCACTTTTTGCTTTATCACCAGGCAAACCCTAAGTGCTTTGATGAAAATCTGTTGTCTGTACAGAAGTAGAGTTGAAAGTTATACACAATTCCGATTCAGCAAAGGAACTTATCCACATTACCAGCGTGCAGTGATCATTTCAGAGCTCTATAGATCAGAAAAAGACAATAAGAAGAAAACTACTATTGTGCGCTCTCTTTAGGAACCCTGAATGCTCTGCAAAACCAGAATAATGGGTGTTCATTTTTTCATGTGTTATATAAATCATAAAAATGACATAAACCATTTGTTTTAAAACCTGCAAAAGGAAATAAATGAAATGGAATGCAACCAATATAGTTTCCTTTTAAATGGTATAAGGAGGACTGTGTGTTTTTGAATGTCATGATGTTAATGAGCTGTGACAAATCTGCTCCCATTGATAGATATCAGTCGTCAAGCATTGTGTGGTCATCTAAATTAATTCCTATAACTAGCTGTCTGCAGTACACAGATTAACAGGATGTGAGCTGTACATGTGTTCATTGTCTTCTACAGAAATAAAAAAAACCTTGCAGACATTACACATGGAAACAATGTCATTTTATTCATAGAAATTTGCATATGCTGGAAAGTAAACATTTTGTTCTCTGTGCAAGGATTGCCTTCCATTCCCCGACCTTAAAGTGACAGATAAAACAGAACAGAACAATGAAAACGGGAGGTGAAGCGGATTATTGGCTGGGAAACGTGTCCGTCATGACTCATTTATTATGCACTATTATGGGATATTTATATACCGTAAACAACAATGTCCTGTTTGCTAGTATGTACAGAATAAATCTAACAAGAGGAATATTTCCATTTTGCTTACTAGGCTTACTGCAGGTTTTTTCACATCTAAAACAAAGAGTGTTCAGCTTCTTCTGAGTTCACCCCTTATAGCGCCCTATTTTTTAGCAAGATGGGCGTGGGCGTAACAAGTCCTCTTTTAATTAGTTTTTCCCATCTTTCTACTGTGCTCATATAATCCTCAACCTGCCTTTTAGATGCATACTTACTGAGTTCTGGGGTTCCACCACAATGTACTGAGAAGCCATCTTTTTGTTCCCACTACTAGTTTGTATGCAGTAGAATCTGTGACAGAGTGTCCCTTAAAATGGCAGTAAAAGTGTTTGATGGCAGGTACGATGTGCCTCCAATGAGGTATTACCTGTCATAATGGCTCCAGGGAAAAGAAAGTTATCATTTGTGGTGTAGGTTTTTGGGAAACAGGTTCTTTAGGATCCTGGAGCCCACCAAGGAAAGAGAAGGGTGGGTTCCTTGGCCAATCCCCTGCTGAGAAGTGTTCACCTGGACTCAGGTGCAGTGAAAAGGTGATCAGTCAGAGGCTGGAAGGAGGGCGGGGTGTTCCAGGCGTGAGAAGGGAGCAGAGCTCCAGGAAAGCAGGCATCCAAACCATACTCCAAACTGTGAGTTAACAGTGTCGATGTTGAGTACATGTGATAGAGAGAGGTGAGGTAAGTGCACCAAGTGAGGTAGCCTGATGCCCAGCCAGGCTATTGTTTGTTTTTTGTAAATTTATTGACACTTGTCTGTTAACACCACGTTAAATAAACCCTCCTGCTGTTGGTTTGGACATTTCATGTCTGCTGCCTCTTATCTGCCCTGAGGTCCTTCTGTTACCACGAGCAATTCCCCCTGTGATATCTCACAAACCCCAGACACTTTCTATGAGAGACGCTATGAAGCCATTATTGAAATACATATATATGTACCCAGGGAAACACTGCAAAGACAATGACAAAGATACAATAAAGAATAATATTAAATAAATGAAAAGGGTAAAGTCAAAATTTTATTAAGACACAAGTACACAAGCGTTAATTTACTCAAAAAACTTCAGTGTAGGAGACCAGGAGAGATAAGATTCCACAAACAGCTAAATGAAGAGAAGGTGCACGCTTCTTTTTCTGGACTAAATAGGTCCATCTTAGTTACACTATGGCTGACAACCAACATGAGTACAATAACAAATATATTATTATTAGATGAGTGGAAAGGGCAGCTTAATATGGATTTCTGTAGAGCCAAAGTGCTCATTTTAGACTATTTGCAGTACAGCAACTAAAAGACTTTAGAACTATTCTCTAAGCAAGCAGAGCTAAATACCTGTGTTCTCCACATCAGTGGTCCCCAACCTTTTGGAGCTTGCAGACCACAAAATACATGGATTGCGGACCCCGCATGCGTGGGGAGCCATGTGTCACTCAAAGCGGAAGAAACTTCCCCCGGAGTGACATCATGATGACAGAACCCACTACCCTGAGACTGCGATGCGCACCAGAGATGTGGTCTGCGGCCAGGGGGAAGCAGGGGTCCTTCTCCTGACCCCGCTGGGGGGTGCACCGGCCAGAGCTGCGGCCCACCTGTCAGATGGCCAAATGAGCCACGGACCGGGGGTTGCCTTACATAGTACACAGTCTAGGGCGGCATGACTGCCAAGGGCTGCACAAAGTTATTTATATAAATTTTGCAGACTTTTTTTCCTAAAATTTAAAAACATTTTAGATTGCTGCCCTTCCTTCAAGTCCCATGCAGCCAAGTTTTCATCATGGATGTCTCTGAACAGCTTCTGTATTCCCATTTCGAGAAAAGTGTACTTACAATTCACCCATCCATATTTGTACACTGAGACCTGGAAGGCTAGTAGAATAGGATAATCGTTTTCTCTTCTTCATGGTTGGATGTGGTTTAAGGTGTACTAATGAAGAAGGCAAACAATCTTTTTTGGTGTATTGGCCTACATCCTCCTCCATCCACCTTAGATCCTTCTGGTGTATAATATTGATTGTGCGATTACTGGGATTGGGGGTAGGGACAGCGCATATGGTTTAGTATAATCTTAAAGTATATACAGAACATTTAATCTGTCCCAGAGAGTAAATATAACAAAGATGTCTCTAACTTAACTTCCCCTATCTATTTAGAAAAATGTCAGAATAAAAGGTGAGACTTGCTAAAACTAATATAAACTGATGGAGAAGCCATCAAGCTTGAATAGCTATTTGTCAATTATGAAATGTCACTAAAATTTCGACAAAAATTTCCACAAACAATTTGATGACTTTTGGTTTTTATGGGTAGAATAGGCGTTGTCTCCTAAACATTACAGAAGTTCTGTTCTTTCATTAAGGCTACATGCACATGTGCAATAATAATTAGTTCTTAGAATACGGATGACTAATCAACGGTTATTCACGATTATTTTGAACGATCGTATTAAGCATGATTCTGTACATGCTGTAACAATACGATCATTCAAATATAATCCACCAATAATGTGCACACACTAAATACAATCATTTAAACAATGCATACATACATACAAATATACAGTTATTGTGCTGTTGTGTGTTGCAACGAATGTTAGTTGGTGGCGCATGCGCAGAACATTCCACAATCACTGCATGACCATACACACTATAGAAAGCCAACGATCATCGCCCAAACAGATCCACCAGGACAGTCGTTCATTTCCAGCAACATTCCTTGTTTATTGTCTTCATTGGCGTGTCATTGTGCACTTTTCTAGTTAACGAATATCGAAGATCGGTCCTAAATTATTTGTTTCCAATGACAAATTTTACTTAAACAGCTCAATAAGGAAAATTTAGCGTTTCTAATTCAGAAAAAAATGAAATATGAAACTGGTGATTTTTATGACAACAATTATTTCACCTAAACTCTAGACTCATCCCTTATCATTATGGACATGGTTGTGTTTGGAGCTGGGAATCATGGTGTTGAGGAGGACAAGATTCCAAAAGATTCTGCATGGATTTGTCATTTGTAATAAATGAGAACAAGTGGTGTAAAATTAGGGTGAAGTCCTCATATTTACAGTGCGGAAGACTCCAAAGCAAGCTGAAACACCCCTTAAATACTGACACTACATTACAAAGAATTCTAAAAAAAATTATATTGTAAAGAAATTACTTATAATACAGCCTAGATGACAAAGGATTTACAACCAGGAAAATGACAAATGAATTCCAGTTGTATTACCGTATGGTCCCTCTCCCGGGGTATCTGCAGATATCTGGATAATGTTTGTCCAATAGATATGGTGTGCATTACTTCCAGACCATGATCCAAAGATTTTTGTGGGAACGGCAATTTGAAAGGTTTTCCACTTAAATATATAGTTGTTTGCATACATCTGCAGTCTCGTAAATCATGTTATTTTAAAAAAGTAGGACTGGCAACTGTTTTTTGAACTAAAAGTGCTGTTATTGCAGTAAGAAATGCTTTCTGAATTCATTTCAAGCTGTAAGGGCTTATTCAAAGCTGTATGTGCAATGCTTGGAAATGTACATGTTAATTCCTGACGTGTTTTAGATTGGAGCTTTGTGCATTTCATTATTTACAGGCAATAGGTTTGGTACTGATTTCTAGAGTTCAGAAATAGGTTCCTTTAAGGACATTTTATCAATGTTCTATATCTGAACTGTAAAAACTTGTAAAAACTTTTAGACAAACGATCTAAAAACACAAATATGAACACTGTAAATTCTTTTAAACAAGCCTGAATTTAATAAGTAATATTTGTTTTGTTGATGGGATCTAAAATTATTAATTGTGTTCAGGAGCTTTCCTGAAAAATTACTTAAATGGCCCTGAAAATAGCAATGCACTTCTTGATATGTAAGGGTGCCTAGGTGCTCTTGTAGCATATACATATATACAGCTATACAGATGTATATCTACAACTTACGATCAGATTCTACTATCAAGCTGCTGTAGCACTTGCTCAGCACATAGTTGCCCCCAGGACCTTGGTACATTACCCTGTTTGAAACCCTGGTTCTCCAGCAATCCTTGCCCCCCCAAGATGCCATTGCATCTTGGGGGGGGAAGGATTACTAGAGAACCAGGGACCCAAACAGGGAGGATTGAGGTCAGCCATGGGGTCAACATGGAAATGACAAGCCAAATCACTGGGCACAAAGCCTGAAGCTGTTCAGTGGACAAAGCCCAAAGTCATACCACCCTTTTCAGATTTTCTTCCTTTCTCAACCCTTTGTTTACATGTAAGGAACCCTTGAAATAATGTTCAAAATTTGGGGTACCCCTACTAAAACCATAAAAGGTCAATGGAAAAAAATACACCGGTGGTCTGTAGAAATAACACCCACCGTTCAGGCAGCCAAAAAGAGCTTTGATGTCATGCTAGTGTATTGGCCAAAAAACAAGACTTGATCACCATTATATGGGAGATCAACCACCCAAAGCTCAAGGAACTCCTGGGAACCTTTGGAAGAACCCTAGCGTTCAACACGACCCTGGTTGAGAATGACTACT
The DNA here is from genome assembly GCF_032062135.1 of Pyxicephalus adspersus. NCBI lineage: Eukaryota > Metazoa > Chordata > Amphibia > Anura > Pyxicephalidae > Pyxicephalus > Pyxicephalus adspersus. The sequence goes on along the minus strand of NC_092865.1, from coordinate 62,841,073 downwards.
CTAGTCAGTTAGTCAGAATATTGATTACAAAATACTATGTATCACTAAAATATTTTACTCAATCAGTGATTGCTTGTTCATTTTGTATACAAATTGATCACAAATCACTTTATGTATGCCCACCTTTATGGTGTATACACACACAAAAACACAAAATTGGTAGAAGAAAGGGGCAATTATTTTTTGGTAGAAGTGACTTTATATATTTTTCTACCTGCAAGCAATTCTTTTATTTCTTGAGATTAGTTCAATTTTAATAATAATAATATTAGGTTACTAAGTCTTATACTCCCATAGAAGGTAGATGCACCAAAATCAAATGACCTGGTGACCCCATTAAACAAAATGTCCACCAGTACTGTAAATGCACCAAGAAAAAGCCATTTAGTTGATGCTAGTAGACAGTGGATGAATAGCTCTTTTTTCTCTTATGAATCTTTTCAGGCAAAAAGGACCCAAAAGTGTCAAAGACCTTATTCATTATTCTATTTCATTTTGTGAATTTGTTATGCCTCAAGCCTACAGAATTCATAATGGGCCAACAATCCAGCCTTTTGATTATATTACATTTGCCGGGCTCATCATCATCCCACAGCATTCAGTTATGATTATCACTTGACTTGATGAAAATTTAAATTTACAAAGCAAGAAACTGGTCTCATACCAAGATTCGTTCAAGCGTCTCGCCCTGTTCATCAGTGATTTACCAGCAATCCCTATCCTGGGGAATGAATTCAGAGTGCACTGACAAACAGATGAAGTGTCACTGATAGGGAAACGGATAAGAAGGCACTTAATAAAAGATTATTTACAGTGTATATCTCATGAGGTTACAGAGAACATTGTAAATTTAATGTTCTGCCTTTACCCTTTTTCTTAAGGTTATGTACCCGTAGAATTAGCTTTTGCATGCTTTCAAACCATTATTGTTTTTCTTGGAAGTATAGAAGTCTTTTATGCTTACCTGTATTTTTAGCGAATATTTGCAATGTTTAAATGTTTTTTTTTGCACTCTTTTTAATGATTTCCAGTGCAATAACACCTTCCATACAGTGACAAGTACATGACGTCAAAAGTGCCAGGAAAGAGTAGAACTTTTACATATGGATCCATATTTCAGATAGGTGCTTAAGCCTCCATGATTAGAACTTTTGTATCCCACATATAGGCCCTGATTTATTAAAGTTCCCCTAGGCTGGAGAGAATACACTTTCATAAGTAAAGCTGGGTAATCCAGCAAACCTGGAATGGAATTACTAAAACTCATTAGCTATTTGTTAGCAAATGTTTTCAATCCTGCATCAGATCAATTTAATGATGAAAGTGTATTCTCTCCAGCCTTGGAGAGCTTTAGTGAATCAGGGCCATAGACTCGTGCAGGCAATGAATGATATCTCATAGGCCAAGGTGCAAATAAGTATCTACCAAAGGTAAGGGGCAGTGTGGCAATGAGAAGGTATTACTTGGTATTAATTTAAAGCAGGCCACCAATATAATTAAGGTGCGGTGTATGGAGGAAAAATAGGGGTGAAGGTAAGAGGAGGCAGTGTGGCAAGGGGTAGGTGTTAGCTGGTATTTACGTAAAGCAAACCAACAATATAAATATGGTGCAGCATATTAAGGAAAAGTTGGATTGTAGTTAATAGGTAAATAGGTTAGGAATATAGAAAGTGGACAAAGTGCTAGGCTATGTACTCACATCAGATGATTCTCGTCTAATATGATCGGTCCAGCTTCTCTAGGGTGAGAATTTAATATGGGTACAGCGATCCTCTGATGTTGTTCACCGGTATTGCGATTCTTCACCGTCCATCGTTCTTGGATCCATCAGGTCAGATGCATGGATGATGGACGGTGAAAGACTGCAATACCGGTGAATGGAGGAGAGCAAAAGGGGTGCAGCTGGCACGTTCTCTCCTCTCCGCTCTCCGTAGAGCAGCACTTGTTTGTTCAAGACTTGGAATAAAAGAGAAATGGGGAAACTTTAAGGGCAGAGGGTAGGGGAGTAGAATATAAAGGAGAGGAATGTGCCAAAACCTACCATGAATGGTCAGTATAAAGTGAGAGAACATGAAAAACAGAGGGTAAATGGCCTAGATAATATTGCTAATGGAAGGAACCTGAAAAATAATGAATGCAGCCACCACTACTGAGGAATGGTAAGCTGCATTCATTATATTACATTTTTGTTTTTTGGTTGAGATAAGTTTTCCAAAATCGTTTTTAGGCAATATAAATATATATTTTATATATATATATATATATATATATATATATATATATTTAAAAATACATATATATAATTTTTTTTATTACAAAAGCTCATTTACCCTTTTTAGATTCTTTGAAAATGTCAGAATAAAAAAAGAATTTTACCTGAAATTCAGCAGACGAGTGGAGATGTATTACAAGCCAGGAAAAGTTTTGCTTCATACACTGTAGCCAAAACAGAGTTTTATAATGAAGCCACTCATACCACATTGCCAAATGACCATATGGAATGTATTTATGAAGGAATTAATTTTCAAGACATGCATAAATCATATATTTACTTAACCTGGGGGTAAAATGTCGGTGTCTTGCAATGGCAAAATGATAATGTTTTTTGTTTTTTTTAGTTTTGTTGTAGCATAGGTGGACAGTGTCAACTAAACCTCCAATATAGCCGGGCCAATAAAGGCCTGGAGCTTCTCTTTCAGCAGCTGTTCCCATGTCTTGGTCTGGCCTCTTCTACTTGTATGCCCTATCGAGGGGTCAGCTAGTTTTGCAAAGAGGTTTTCAGCCAGCTCCTGTTACTAGTCGACATGACAGAGAATGTGAGCTTGTCAATAGCCATTTTTTATGGGGGAGAACAGAGAACTTTGTGAGCTGCGAGACATTTTAATGAGGGTCGTCATGAATGAAGCATTTTGAGAGAATACTCAACTGACAGCAATTAAGCAGAGGAAAGACTAATGTCAGGGGAATGTCTATGACTTTGTATGTTTCTATATTGTTGTGTCTTGTGTGGAAATACTTGTTGGCAATGTGTTATCCTACCAACTTGGTTGTTACTTTAAATCACAACCTTGATGAATGTTTTGTTAAAGAATGTTTCACTATGTTAGCTTTTCTTAGGTTTAAGGACTGCCATAAAGGGGACAAGTCTGTCACACAAAATGGGTGTAACGTCTGCCTATCAATGGTTGGGTATAGATGGACAGAGGCGTCCTGAAGATTCGTGGCTGGAAGTTACCCGTCTGTCCCCAAACAGGGTGACAAGATCTACAATGTATCTAATGATCCCCTTGACAAAAAAAGCAAAATTTCTCTGGTACGTTGAACATTGAAATCGAATAGCATTGGGCTATTAAACCATGGCCAATGTTTGTAAATCTACTCACATTCTAATAGCCATCTCATATTTATAACCATCTATCACTCTAAGATTGGATGACCATTGTTGGAAAAGGGAAGACCGTTGATTTATTCTCTTCTTGTATTGTATGATATTGAACACTGCCAGTAGCCTTGGAGGGAGGGGAAAGAGAAGGGTAACAATCTCTGTGGTTTGGTTTTTATTTAAAGTCCGTTTAGCATTAAGGAACTTTTAAGACATCAAAAATCAATTTTTATTAAATAAATAATAACAAATAATTTGGTTAAAATCAAAAAACAAATCTGTTTTTAATATGTATTCAATATAATAGACTTTCATTTCAATCATTGAGGCTTTAAAAGTCCATCTATCTTCTCACCTTGAAACTTTTTTATGTTCTACTTGGGACGTGGAATCCTTTTCTGTAGCTTGATGCGAGATGTGAGATCTTGGGCCAATTATAAAACCATTTAGCAATGTAACCTTTATGGTGGTCAGCCATGCTATTCATCTCGGTAAGGTTTCATTTAAGATAATTTAACAATTACACCTAATAAATATGTATACTCCCTGCGCCTTGTATTAGCTGCCATCATGATATAAATAATTTAAAAAGAAGGTAAAGAAATATTACTGCTGCAAGGTCCAATTAGAAATTCAGAATCTGCCTTCTATATCTTGTAGAAATGTTTCACATACAGGTCAGAAGCAAAGAACAAATGCCTATGTACAATGACCCTTTACTTGACCCCCCATAAACCGGCGTGGTTGCTTAAGAAGCCATGAAATTAAAACAACCCAAGGACCAAGGTACAATTAATCTACCGCTCATGTCGTTTTACTACTTTTTCCTGACCTCCGTGAAGAGTTTAGTAGGTGGTTTAGCTAGCAATTATAGATGGACCCTTAATGGTATATACCTATCTATAACTAGCATGACCTTCTTAGTTCATAATTCCCTTTTGGAGTATTAGCATTAATATTATTATTACCATTAAATTATAGCTCCAACATATTATTCAGTGCTGTACTTTGAATAGGGGTTGCAAATGACAGACAGATACAGAAAATAACACTGCAGGAGAGGACCCTGCCCAGAAGAGCTTACAATCTAACAGGAGGGTGAAGTAGCACACAATAGGAGGGGGATATGGAATGGTGGGTGAATTGTGAGGGTTTAGTAGATGGAAGAAGATAGGTAGGCATGTTTTGAAAAGATGGTGTTAAGTGTTTTTGTTAATGTGTGGAAAATTGGAGCAAGTTGAATAAAGCGAGGAAGAGCATTGCTGAGAGACCCTACCTACATGTATCACATTGGGCCTGATTTATTAAAGCTCCTCAAGGCTGGAGAGGATACACTTTTATCAGTGAAGCTGGGTGATTTAGAAAACCTGTAAATGATCTGGTCCAGGATTCAAAACATTTGTTAGCAAATAGCAAATTACTTTGAAGGAATCTATTACAGGCTTGCTGGATCACCCAAGTTCACTGATAAAAGTGTGTCCTCCCTGTCTTTTGAGAGCTTTAATAAATCATGGCCAATGGGTCTGATTAACAAGCTATTTAGGCTGTTAGCTTGCCATTAGCTTCTAAAAAAAAAACATAAAATAAAATAAAATATCCCTTGCAAAGTGATTCCTCTTTTTGCTATGTAACCAGCCTTTTTTTAGTAAATCAACCTAATGACTACAATATGAGAGTGACCCACTACATTCAAGAGTACGTGGACAAACGAGACACAATGACTTCTTTATTTAAGTCCCTGAGTTATATAAAAAAAAATGGATGAGGTAAGTATGATAGGTCCATTATATGGTACCACATTCCAAATAGTTACAAGTTGGAAAATTTCAGGAAACAGAACATTTGAGATACATAATACTATTAAAATTACTTTTCATTCAATTATTCAATACCATAAAATACAATCAAATTTGACAGTAAGTGCCACTTTAGCGTTTTGCTATTTAAAGAGGAACTAAACTCAAAAATGCCTAAAACAAAAAAATCCCACAGCACAGTTGATCAGTCCAGAGGTGTCTCCATCGGGTCCTGCATCGTCCCGGTATCTGACTCCAAGCCGGCGCTCCGGGCACCGTCATCATCTTCCTACATCACCCGACCAAGGTGCGAGATCGGGTGACGTAGGATCGGGTCACTACTCACAAAAAGGCTCCTTTTGCACATGCCCAAGATACTCGGGTTTGATCAGAAGGAGCACCTAAGAGCCACCCTTTTATGTAAATTGAAATTTCTGCTTTAATCTCAAAAAGTAATTTTCCAAGATATAAAAAATGTTTGGAAGAGTCAAGTTGATGGCATCTAGCTAAACTTGAAATGTCTGTCTTAGGAGTAAATGAATCTTTAAACCAAAGGTTTTCTTAAAGAAAAACAGTTGTTCAGATAACCCCAGGATAAAACTCTTTATTGTAAGTGCTAAACTAGAATCTTTAATGGCTGAATGTGTTGCACCAAGCCATCTATAAAGCCCCACAGAAGGCAGACATAATAATAATTCATAGTCCATTTATTCAGTTGTATATTAAAATACTGTTTGCATAAGTACCTAAATTCTGTCTTTGGTTAGCCTAAAGGTCAGTGCTGTGAGATAATTAGAATTCCATTGCCTTTCTTATTGGAAGAAGTGAGAACACATGCATGACCCTATTAATGTGCTGCAGATCCTTCATTATCCAATCAGTAGGCTGTCGGTGGATTCTGGACCAGGTTACAAATTAACCACATTGGAGGTCAGGGGTTTTGCTGAGCTGTCTGGTAGAGGTGCCTAGATGACAAGGGTGACATGTTCAACAAGAAAGATATTTTGCATATATAACTATAATCTGTGTATTTAGCTGCTTGCCTGGAGTTCATCTTTAACAATTCACCGATCAGGTTTTTCTGGCCGTTAAAATATAGTTCACCTCCCAGTGTGACGTTCCTTTAAACACCCTGGCGCCTTTCTCGGTATTTGCTTTGTAGTGAAAGTGGTCCTTACAAAGCAGCACAAGAGTTCACATGGGAAAACTGGTAAAGGGCTCTCATGGGAGCGACCCCATTTTTGTACTATAATTTTGATGGGCCATTCATTAGAAGTAATTGAGAAATTTACTTTCTTTGAACAGATTGAAAAGCATGAATGGCAGAATCTGATAAATGTTTGCTGTCAAAGGCTCGATGCCAGAATAAATCTTAATGCTGTGACAAACTGGCAGGCAAATCCCTCTCCAAGAATAGCAAGTTATTTATTTTATAAAGAACATTATTACAATAATATTTAGCGTGTTACTAAAGAACATATCATATCAGAAGCTGAAAAGCATAGGCTTGATTGCTTATAGAAAGCTTCAAAGCTTCAGTGGAAAGGAACAAATGGGAATTAAAAAAATGTAATAGTTACATAATTATTAGGTTGGGACCCGTTCACTCAGTAACTGTTATTTTACTTTGCATATTTATGTAAGAACAACATATTATGCTACCCTATAATAAGTATGTAGAACAACACAGATATGTAGCCTTATGGGACAGAGTGCGCTCAAGCAAATTAACTTACATACTTGGCAAGTAAGGTTCAGCAATCGACGCTCGTTGTGATTGGCATAGAGTTACAGTACGATGTGATTGATGATGGATTTACTTTCAGAGACAATAATAACGTTTTCTTTAAAGTGGACCTATCACCACCTTTTTTACCATTATATAAAGGGTGGCTATGTAAAAATGTGGGGTGTTTCTGTTTTTTTAAAGTTTGGGGAGGGCGCTCTCCTTATGTCGTTACTGCCACGGGAGTAAAGACTGATGTATGAAAACCAAAGCCTCTTGAGATACACATGTCACATATCCAAGGAGGCTGTGGGCTGCTCCTTCTATACATGCCCAATATCAAGGTTGCATCATAAGAGGCTTTCATGGAATATAAAAAACAGTGAGATCGGCACTTTATTTTTTTTTTACGTTTTCAAGAAGACACGTAACTTGATCTTACATAAATCGAAATCGGATAGTGTGTAAAGAAGCCTGAAGGAGAAGAAAAAAAAAAGAAAGCTACACCCACTGTCCTGTCCATGCTGAAAAAGAATAAAGAAGTCGGGATGCCACGGGACCTACTAGACTCTAGTGAGTTAGTGAGTCTCTTATTAATTTCAAGTTGATTGGACATGGCAAAATTTTGTTGATCACTTTGGTTAAATGCACAAAGCACTGTGTGCGTCAAAAACTCATTATTTAAAATTGATTGTTTAAACCCATACCATAAAAATTGGATTTTTGACCACTTTTTTACCATATATGTTTGATAACCATTGGGCATAGCTAGATTGGCACACCCTTTTCCTGCAAAACAATGCAACCATAAGCTGCTCTCTCTGTACCCTGTATTCATTCCATTCAATATTCAGCACAACTTTTTCAAGTCTTGTATAAATTAGCAATGTCTTGTTTCCTGGGACAATGGCAAACATATGAGATTAATAATAAATAGCTAGAGATGTAGGATAGCTTCACTCCGTCATCTAATTCAAAGATGGACAAAACCCCACTTAAACACATTGGGCCTGAATCATTAAAGCTCTCCAATGTTGGAGAGGATACACTTTCATCAGTGAAGCTGGGTGATCCAGTAAACCTGGAATGGATTTCTTTAAAGTAATTTGCTATTTTCTAGAAAATGTTTGGAATCCTAGAAAAGATCCATTCTAGGTTTGCTAAATCACCCAGCTTCACTGATGAAAGTGTATCATATCCAGCCTTGAAGAGCTTTGATCAATCAGACCCACTGTGTTATTTGACAAATACAGATTAGTTTGTTTGCAAAAGGAAGGCTAGAGCAGAGAAATGGGGATTTTTTTTGGCAATTCAATATGTTTTGGTTTCATACACATTAAAGATTACAACTGATCATTACACAACAATAGTAGTAAATAAATAATAAAGGTATAATAAATGAGTCAAGCCCCGATCTTAGATTTGGGGTATTGACTGAGAACTAAACATCAAACTTCCCAACATTTCAGCATTATGGATAGAGTGTAATGATCAACTGTAATTCTTAATGTGTATGAAACCAATACATATTGAATTGCCAAAAAAGCTCCATTTCTCTGCTCTAGCCTTTTTTTGGGGGGAAAAAACTAATCAGTATTTGTCAACTCCTACAATGTGAGTGGGGTTTTGGCCATCTTTGAATTTGGTGATGGAATGAAGCTATTCTACCTCTCTAGCTATTTAATATTATTCTCATAGGTTTGCCATTTTCCCAGGAAACAAGACATTGCTAACATATACAAGATCTGAAAAAGATGCGCTGATTAGTGAATGGAATTAATACAGGGAACAGCGAGGGCAGATTATTGTTGCTTTGTTTTGCAGGAAAAGGGAGCACCTATCTATCTATGCCCAATGGTTACCAAACATATATGGATTTCCTATTGATCCAAGCATGAGCAATTACAAATAGTGAATTTATTATCCACTGAACTGTAATGCAACATGGTGTTTCACACTTTGATGATAAACTGAAAAAAATACATTCAATACATATAGTATTGACAAAAAATCCCATTTCTCTTCTCTAGCTATTCTTTTGCAAATCATTATTATTAAACATGTGAGATTTACAACTGGGGATATTTTAACATATGTTGGACCTGGCTGCCTTAGTCTAAAAATCATATTTGTCCTTTTGGAGAAGCCAAGCCTTTCATGCTAAAACATTTCCTGACTGTACTATCTGTATTCTTCTGGATCTGAGGCCAAAAACTCATCCCTTCAATATAGTGGTTTTTGTAAAAGGAGTTGTCTATACAATGCAGCGATTGAATAAGATCAAACACCCAAATATCTGTAATGAATTTTTGCAGGTTACGGCTTGCCTTCACATCTGTGTCATGTCACATCGGAAGGGGTCTACCTGACTGCAACTATAGAAATCTCTTTGTACAGAAAAAGGAAAACATTTCACAAATTGCAGGTAAATAGCCACAATTAACGTATTATCTCCTTATGCCTTAAAGGGAGAGTAAACAAACATTTTCATATTATTAAATGGATTTTGAAAGATAATATCAAAGCAGAAAAGTCCCAGACAACACATTGTATTTATCTATTTATTATACTGTAATGAAACATGAAACTGGTACATTTAAACAAACACAAAACAGACCTATCAATCAATGCCGTTTAATGCTAATTACAGGATGGGCAGAAATCTTCTTCTTCCGACCCTATGTTAATGTCACAAAGAGTCTATGTATAAGAAAGCTTAATCTTTTACTATTAGTAATGCAAATACGTTAAATAAAATGCAGACATAATATAGAGTATTTAGAAGCTCTCTTAGTCAAAGAGTATTGGAAGCCAGATATTTGAATGTGCTGTTCTAATAATAATGTCCTGCATATTGAAAACACAAACTGATAGCAAAGCAGTCGGAGTAAGTAAATATAAACTCTAATTCACAAAATGTTGCAATTTGACTATACAACCCATTTCATATGTACCTGAAGATTTTCTTTAGTCTCTCTGCAGCCATTGGGCCTGATTTATTAAAGCTCTTCAAGACTAGAGAGGATACACTTTCATCAGTGAAGCTGGGTGACCCAGCAAACCTGGAAAGTATTTCCTAAAAGTCATTAGCTTTTTGTTAGCATATGTTTTTGGACAAGATCCATCCTAGGCTTGCTGGATCACCCTGGTTCATTGAATAAAGTGTATCCTCCCCAGTTTTTCAACACTTTAATAAATCCGGGCCATGCAAACACTCAGGTTTCTGAATAGTGACCATCATAACTCCCAACTGTTCCTCTTTTGGAGGGACGGTCAGCTTATTGGAACCAAACCCCTCAGTACCTCAATCCTTCTAAATTGGTTTTGCTGGTCTAATAAATAAACCTCTCTATATAATATCTAATATTTAGGTACCAAAAATGTTACACTTAGCAAATGTTCGGTAAAAAAAATGACACTTACCTTGATAGGTCAGTCTTCCCGTCCACATTCTTCTTTCCAGCATGGACTGGACACCAGGCACTGCCACATTATTTCTTCTTCTTCTTACGTCACCTGTTCTCGCACTATGCAGGTTTGTGATCGGGTGATGCATCTTCCATGTAAGAAAATGTGCAGATCTCACTCCAATGACTTCCTCACTCATAACCTCATCACAGGCACGGATACAAGACTTCTCTAGAGCTGCCCCAACTCTCTGGAATGGTCTTCCTCATCCTATTCCGCTTGCTCCTACTTTCTGCTCATTTAAAAGAGCACTCAAAACGCATCTTTTCAAACTTGCCTACCCATCTGCTTCTGTCATTTGAAACCATCACTACTTCCCAGCAATACATATCTCCTATCGTATTGTGTGTAAATTCCCTCACCTACTAGAATATAAACTCTTCGGGGCAGGGTCCTCTCCTCTTGTACCATATCTGTATTCTTCTGTCATTTGCAAACTCTATTTAATGTACAGCGCTGCCTAATATGTTGGTGTTATATAAATCCTGTTTATTAATAATAATATTAATAATCTCACTGTGCATGCGTGAGGTCAACCCTTTTTTTTTTACATATCAGGAAAGCCCTTTCTGCCCGAGATCAGGCATGTGCAGAAGGAGCAGCTTGAAGCCTCCTGGGATATGTGATGTACGGTATATATCCCATGTGTATCCCGTGTGTTTCTCATTCAGTCTGTTACTGCAGTAAAAACAGAAGGAGAAGGGTCCTTTTGTATATTGATAATAATTTGGTGATAGGTGCTCTTCAAAGCAGAAAATTTAGAATATTTGCACATTATGGCACAACTACCTGGTAAAGTGTTCCCCTCCAAAGAAGCACAGCTAATATGTATCTCCTCACTCCACCACTGCTGCTGTTATCTTCGCCTGGGCTTTCGTCATTGCTTTGGTGGTGATGACGTCACTCCCAACAAAAGGCAAGAGAACAAATTTACCTATTTCCTTTTTCAAAAGATGTTTTGCACATTCAGTAGCAGAAGTAATCTGGAGAGACACCTTCTTTGGCAGTGCTGTACTTTTTTTGGATACATTTCTTCATCTATGCCAAATAAAAGCATAGGATAACAAGTTTTGTTATCTCTTGGACAATGCAGCCATTACACCACAATCCAGATAATGATAAGAAGAAAGCCTAGTCATTTGACCACCAAAATTGTGTGACGGGTGTGACTTTCTTTTTCCCCCATTTTTTATCTGATAAGAAAGCAGTACCATAACCGCCAATATGCTGCTTTGATGATTGCCCTTAGTGCGCGGCTACCAATGATATGGAAGTTACTAGGGGACTGAGACTGACTCCAAAGCAGAAGTATTTCAGAAAATCTTTTTTTTTTTAAGTTTAGGCAGACCTTAATATTCCAAAAGTCTAAACACAAAATAATTAATATTGGCCTATGAAATCATAAGTGCTGATGCCATTGGCTGAAGCCTGGCACACTCCCTTTTGGCTGCTAATACCTTCACTAATGCTTGCTTTTTGGAATCCAAATCTTTATATATTTTGTCTGCCAATTGAATGGGCACCTGGTTTTGTCATTTAAAACATATATTTTCATTGATGTTCATTTGTTCCATTTATTAGATTTTATTAAAATTTAAACAGCTGCAATGAACATCTGAATCTGAATAACAAAACTTTTCTGTTGACTTGAACCTGAACATTGGGAGTCCACATTTACATAAATGTCTTTCTTCATATTAGGACCTCCGTCAATGTTGCCCCGTAGCTGCTCACCACTGCTTTAACTTCACTACTCACTGTGGTGACATAAGAGAGGCAATGTTGTGAATGATAACAGAGCTCATCTCAATCACATATGTGAATCCAGAAGAGCCTTTGCCAAGACCTAAGAGTTTGTGGCCGACGGGTGGTCATAAATGGTAAGTGTTCCCATGGCAGAAATGCAGCACCAAAACAAGCTACCTACCCACTCCCTTATCTGTACCACATGCAGAAAATCCCTGTTGGACTTGCTGTAGAAGCTCCATCAGCAGCATGCCATCATTAGGTACCTGTGCAGTTATGGTACAAGGATAAGCACCTTTTGAACAGGTGACCAAGGTGGTGAGCTGTCTCAAAGCAGTGAGGGATACATTGTGATTGCATTCCATATATTGGGTAGTGTAGGCACAGCAGCAGAGCATGAAGTAGGGCTGCCTGCTGTCCCAGGGCAACAGGTTGCAGGAAGCAAAGGAGTGATATAGGAAGAGGATGATGAATGGGTTACTTGTGGTGAGAAAGAGAGGAGGACGTTTTACCCTTTCCAAACCCAAATGGGTGTGATGAGATTGAGACAAGTTTTTCTTCAGCAAATAAATTTGCACTTCCCTAAGATAGGGATTACTATGGGAAGGCACGTACTTGCTACATTTCCGCATAGTATCCAGATCTCTGATGGCCAGTGTGCCTCCAATCCTCATCCCTGGAAGGAGAAGCAACAGTGGTAGCTGCCTGTCTCTTTTTAGAGCTCTTTCAATCACAGTGACCAGACCTGGCTAGAGGCAGAACTCTAAGAAGTGAGGACCCTGTTGGATATTAGGTGTCCAGACCACAATATGGAACTTGCACTAGAACTTCTGGCTTACCCCACTGTTGTCACAGAGAGGAAAATTCAACCTGAGAGTGTAGATCAACTAAATTTTAATAAAATATTGATAACCAATAGCTGCAGAAATCCAAACTGACAAATACTAATGTTTGTTGCAGGCTAAATTCTGCATTGTTGTACTTTATTAGGACCAACTAACATGTCTGTGGTTGGACCACATTTCTAATGTGTACTACCAGGTAAATGCTAAGGTTGCACCTCAAATTTTGCAGCTGATATGGTGATTTAGGACTGTAAAAATGCCACACCAAAATTCTGCAGCTGGATATCAGCTGACAGACTATTAATGTTTGCTGCAGGATAATTCCTTCCTTGTGTCTCAAATTTTGCAGTTCAGTGCTCCAGTAATGCAAAGTTGCCACTCAATGGCTCTGATTTATTAAAGCTCTCCAAGGCTGGAGAGGATACACTTTCATTGGTGAAGCTGGATGATCCAAAACCTGGAATTTGATTTCTTCAAAGTTATTTGGTATTTGCTAGCAAATGTTTAAATCCTGCACCAGATTCATTCCAGGTTTACTAGATCACCCAGCTACACTGATGAAAGTTTATCCTTTCCAGTCTTAGAGAGCTTTAATAAATCAGGCACAATGTGTCTGCAGCTGGACATTAGCTGACAAATTTTTAATGTTTGCTGCAGGGTATATCCTGTTGTGCACTTCATTGTCCATAGCCTGTTCTGGTGTTCTGGCACTAAAAATAAATGTGTGTTGTCTCTCATCATATTCCCTTTCTTTATTGCTAGATAAAACCTGCCTTGTTCCTGCCACTTACAAACTGTCCATCCACCACCTGTGTGGCTATTGTTTCTGTAATAACCAAACTGCTTATATACTGTCCAGCCGCTAAACAATATTTGTGGCTATTTTCACCTAAACAGTAGACTCTAATTTCTGTTAAAAGATGTATTTGGCCAGGTTTCTCCCTCTTATTTTGTAGCCTTATCAAGCTGCCAACATACTTCTCAGTATGTGTGGCTATTATCTTCTAGATCAGCGGTCGCCAACCGGTGGCCCAAGAGAAAAGTTTGGTGGTCCACGGCTGTGGTCCCTGCTTTGGGGTACACACGGGCTGAATCCATGGACCACGTCTTCCCTATAGATCACAGTCTCAGGGCGGTGGGTGGGTTGTGTCTCTGGGAGAGTTCTGGCATCATGACATCACTATGAGAGAAGTTTCTTCTCCTTTGAGTGACACACGGCTCCCCGCACATGCACGGTCTGGAGTCCGTAAGTTTAGTATTCCGTAGTTCCGAAAAGATTGGTGACCACTGTTCTAGAACATCCCAACAAAGGTCTTGCGGAACCCTGGGGATCCTCCAAAGGTTCCCAATTACATGTAAACCCAATTACAATTACCTGTATATAGGGACTGAATTTTTGAATCACCAAAGTAAGAGGTAAATTCTTCAAACTTACCATCAATGTGAAGGGCATTTTTTTCAAATACTTGTTTTAGCAGGGGTCCCCGAAGAACTGAATGTTATTGTAGGGGGGCTTCAGGGGTAAACATCTTGAGGCTGTCCCAGATAATACAATATAATTTGTTTTGTAAAATAAAACATGCCTTCTCTCATATTCTGTGGCCCAACCATACTGTTTACATAATATCCAACCACTGAATAATATTTGTGGCTATTGTTGCAGAAATTATTATTAAGATTCACTTCCTTAATTAACTATATTGCTACTTGTGAGTTTGGGTATAGCAGATTTCAAACAGGACTGATTCACATGTCAAACCCTGCCATATTTGATCATCTCCAATAGTCATACTTTTTTAGAGGTAACTTTTATATTGCCAGTCCATTATAAAGCATGTAATGATTACATCTCTCCTCAAGTGGCACTAGGCACTGTATATTTAACGTCCACATCAAGCTAGTTATTTTATGTGCATAAGAATGCTTACACCTTTTCCTATGTTTACTCAGCTTCTTCTCCAAAGGTCTTCTGCCATTCAATCAAAGTTTCTAAAAACAGCCAGACTGTGACACAGACAAGTTATTTTTTCCTGAACTAAAATATTTAAGGTTAATTCACAAAATGTGTCTGGCAGAAAAAAAAGGTTCTCAAAGGCCAAGCCAAATATTTTTTCGTTATTTTTTGTTTCAAAAACCAAATTGAAAGTGATTCATACTGGTAAATTTTATGTTAATCCCCCATTAATTGCATACTTGTCAATGGAGTAATGTTCTGAAAACCACGTAGGATGTAAGTTTACATAAAATAACTTGAAGTCATCATGTCAAAGACGAGAGCAAATATGTAAATTTGTGGAAAGATGTATGACTTCTAGTTGGGATACACAGCCCTCACCTTGTCACTTCAAATCTACTTCTCGGCCAGTAACAAAAAGTTGTTTTTAACCTGCACCGCTTGAACCTATAGCCCAGCTGTGAGTTTTTATTGCAAATCTTCTGGTTTTCACTGAGTCACTAGTGGTTTTTATTAAAGGAACTCTATCACCCTGTTCTTTTTTAGTTTCCAGTATTTAGCAGATACTTAAAAATATGCAACAAGTCCACAAATCATTTTATATTATCTTATAGTTTAATCTTAGCTCCATTCAGAAAAAAAAAGCCACAAATCAGTGCAGCTCTATTTTTTTTAAATATGTCAATAAAAGCGTATTTTGCCTGAACTTTAAGCAGTTTATATATTTGAATTAGACTTAATATCAGCCTTTTTCAGTTCCTGTATAGCAGAGATCAAATAGGGAGAGAGAACTAGCATAGGGAGACAATATTTTATAATTATATTTTATAGGCTAACAGGCAAAAAAAGCAGAATGACAACAAATTAGTTTTAGTCCACTGCTTCACCCTCACTATAATGTCACCGGTTGGTGGAGAAGAAGGGACATGTCAATATCTCTTTGTCCTTATAGGTTGATATTCAAAAATCCGGCAACCACCGGACGTGAGGAGAGCCAGACTTTTGAAAAAACTGTTTGTTTTGCGGTTATATATGCTGTATATATTTAACAGAAAATGATTGCCTGTACAGTCCTTTAAATAGATGCCGAATCTATAATGGGGCTATACAGCAGCAAAAAAATGGGAAGGAATGAGCAGGAAAACAGGTACAAGCAAGACCCAACAGCTGATTCTGGAGTACAGCACCATCAAAATATAAACGGTGCCTCCAGAAACCAGTATAAATTTAAAAATGCGCTCTGAAATCTATGCCAGACATCTGAAGGAACCAGATAATCGATGGCCAAATTTTTGAATGTCAACCTATATTAGGAATTGTTTCAACATTTTTTTTTCAAATGTTTTATGCTTTATGGGTGGGAAGCTTGAATGAGAAGACACTTTGCAGAAAGCAAAATTCACACAACTTTTCACCAAAGTTTATCTAATTTTTTATATTAGATTCAATAAGTAATATGTAATTTAACTTTTCTTGATGATCTATTTATATATCCACATCAATATAATATACAAAGGTATGTGTATTTTAGAATTTAAGACTTCTTGCACATTCAAAAAAGACAACCTTTAGGTTTAATGTAATAAAGGTAAAAATAACATGTAAACCTAAGCAATAATAATATTTTGTTTTTCGCAAAAAAAAAAAAAAAAAAATGGTACAATAAAAAGGCACGCCTGGGATTATTAGGTGTGCAATAATTTGGACTTGTTTCTCCTAGGATCTGAAAAATGGCACAATTCCAGAATATCTTTTATTTTTCTCTCAGTGGATATAGGTTGAATGGCAGCCTATTTGGGCTCCACACAAACAGATTCCAAATCCAGCAAGTGGATTAAGCAGATGTGAAAATGGGTGACATAGTTGGTCCAGTCTTACAACTTCTCGCCTCCAACAGCAACAAGCAAGCCAGGCCAATTGGCAGAAAAGGAGAACAGAAGTAGGTCGAGAGAATGGAGTGGGATATTTGCATGACACATACGTGGAACACTTCGGCATTACTGGATAATGCCGTCAGCTTATCCTACAAAATACTTGACACTGTTTATTGTCCTCATTATTTTTCAGCAAGGCTTCTTAAAGCTGAACTCAAGACAAACATAGATATTTGAAACATATCCATGTGTGATGTTTATGGGTAAAAGATTTTGTAATCCTGTTCCTGTGATCCAAGTAACCCAGCCAGTCCACACAACCAAGTTTTCAATCTAGACCACCATATTTTTATGTTCGGGGAGATGATAAGGTTGCGGTTACCAATCCTTCACATCACTGGAAAGCTTCCAGGGTGTAAGTTCTTACCTAGAGTAGCCCAAAAGGTAATAAATGGGGGTGGAAAATGACAAACATGCAAGCACCAGAAAAGTGGTCCTGGCTGGAAGGTTGCCGGCCAGCAGGAGCCACATGGGAAGGCTTACCCTTACTGCAAATATGCAAGGTTATAGTGGGGTTTACAGCTGAACCCATGAATAAATTCAGTATCCCATATCATTCTATTAGAGTTCTGTTTACTTGCCTATCTAAAGGTCTCCACAAAGAGTGAATTGATAAAATCCCTATTGGTTTCCTATATTAGTTGTGATTCTGTTGGTGTGCTGTCTGTTCTTGAGTTTGTGGGCCCATGCAGCTACTGTTATAATTAGGATTTATATAATTTTAAGAGAATCTATGTGACTTCCCATGTTGGGGCCTTAATTTAGATAGCACTGATCCCCGTAAGAGCAACTGGTTTTGGTTGGGTGAACCTTAGGTGGGGCGGAAATAACGCATAGTGCCGTTTCACCTATTGGCTAAAGGTATTTCATTTCATTAGAAATAGAAAGAGCTATGGACCGGGTGAAAATATTTCCGACTGAGGCTCACTCTTGGTCCACAGTCCTTCTCTCTATACTCATTCTCATGTAAACACTGAGAGGTCTCTTTACCGAATCCACATCTGTGAATACACTCACTTGTGATAAGGTTTCCCCCTGGACGGTGTAGCCCTCTCAATGACAGTCACAACTTTTTAGTTGTACTCTAGTAGCATCCTTTACTGGGCTCCCCTTCCCCTTAGGCCTCTACACATGGCATTGAAAGTTCTCAAACCCCAGGAGATTTCACATTTTCCTCCTAGTCCTGGACCGCCTAAGCAGTCAGGCCTCAGGCCCCAGGCTGTCCAACCTTATTTCCTATTAATCCATGGTAGGTTCATCTTTTCCCAATCTTCCACATATTTACCTTTTTTAAACTACCCACCTTGTGGTTGCCAACTCCAATAATCTAACAGTATATTCCTGAAGGTTCTCGATAGGGAGTGCCAACCTTAAAAAGGAACTGCAACTAATGGCATGCTACATTTCATTTATATCATGAAGGATGCAGCAGCAATCACTGAAACACATAGTTGACCAAAAACACCCAAGCTGGGAATCATGGTTGGGATATCTCGCAATGAAAGCACCCAGCACATATATAACATTAGGGGCTGCCCCGGATTCCACTCATACCCAAAATTTCTTTTTCAAACAGGTTTTGGAGGGTTGTTATGGACAAATGCATTTTGCCTATCTTTATTGCTCTACTCAATTGAATATGCCTGCTTGTGTTTACAGTCCTTGAGCTCCTAGTTGTGCAACAAAACATTGTTTGATCCAAAAATACAAATAAATTGTGCCAGGGAACACCCATTTATTTATTCACTAATATCCATTTAATACTGCTTCTTTCTAATCCTATTTTGTTCTGATTGCTCTTTTTCTTTATTCAGAAAAGGATTATGATAAACTGTCAGAAGACGTTGTTATACCTGCAGTGAAATCACAAAGGAATGTATGTGCTTTTTAAGAGTATTTATCAATGTGCTCTTGAAATGATGAGAGCTTCATGACCGCAGGACTTATTATTAAAGAAAGAATTGTTCTTCAAATTCCACAATAATCCTAGAAGATTAGACTCCTTAGACCTAAAAGGATCAACATTAAAATAATGAAACAGAGGTGTAACTATTTAAGCCCTGGGCTTAGGCCTTGTAACTGCACCCCCACTGCAACATTTTAGGACCTCTTCTCTTTTATGTCTTTAATGTTTAGCAAATTTGTCACTAATGTTGTACATACTTGATTACTATTTCAAATAATCATAACGTATATTTAAGCCCATTTATTTAATTTTAAATAGAATAAAAGTGAAGTTTAGAAAGAGAGTAGAAAAGTCTACCCACATGCTACCTTGACTTTTGTAGTTTCTCTGCAGAGGACCAACACAAACCAGTTACTGATTGCAAAATTTCAGGCTATTACTATCTCTGACTATTGACCATTGCTTCCACACAGGGACCAATGTGACCTTGTCTGCAGCGTGTTGGAGGAATCCATGCTTTTTTGTGGTTGCTTATATCCAAAGAAAAATCTAAATCCAAAGACAAAACTCACACTTTTTGGTTTGTGACTCCATTTTAGTTAGGAGCATCTACTTTAAAAAATAATAATATTATTTATTGCAACATACCATTCCATTGATATGGTGGTTGCATTTTTTCTTTTTTTTACATTTATTCAATGGAATGAACCATGGTTGTCACGTGCTTGACTTGAAACATGTCTTATCTTTGTTCATCTCCTAGACAAGTAGTTCATTACATTGGGGACAAGTAGTTTAAATTTACCTTTTTATTTTTTAAATCTCACTAACTCAACACACTTGACAACACAACAACACACTTGTTCCTTAACAGATGTTCTGCTTATACTTACATCTCTAGCATACAGTTCCCACAATAAATATGATGCAGTAGAAAATGCTTCAGCACTAGGTAAACAGTCCAAGCAACTTATTTTGGGGACCATACACACAGGACCTCAACTATTTCAATTATTCTAACGCACACTGAATCATTTATAATAAATTCAGTAATTCGGCATACTACACATTGAAAGGTCCCACTCTATGTGTCAGTAAGATGGGATTACTAGGTAAGTCATTCAACTTGCTTCTCACATTGTCAAATTCTGTTGTTTGTGTCCTTTGTATAAAAATCAGTCAGCTCAGCCTGTCGGGCCTCCAGCCAGTTTGTCAGGTTTTAGGCCTGGTGCCAGTCTGTCCTGGTCTGTGGCTGGTAGCCAAAGGGTAACTTTGAAGTTTAAGGGGTTAGCCAACTGTTATGTCAGGGTGGCCTATCAACTCTGAAATTATATACCATGTTCAAAGGTTGTGACGTTTGAAACTAATCTGCCAGCAATAGAATCTCTAATAAAATCTGATGGAGAAGCTTTAATTTGGGGAAAATGCTGGAATTATTTAATGTATGTTTTGATTGTTTTTATGGCATATGTCTTTCATTAGGTAACTCATTTAGGATATGCACATTTCTTGTCTGGAATGTCTAAGTGAAATATAAATGTAAATTTAGGTCACAATAGCTATGCTTTTATTTCATCACTATAAATTTCTTCTGTAAACTAGAAAACTAGTCCTTATTATGCCCCACACCATGTCCAATAATTTAACAAACCCCCAGTTTTTTACCTCTGCCTTGCATACACCCCAACAAGCACACTTCTGAAATATAGGCACCATAAGGAAAAAGCCTACTGAGATGTGAAAAGGTTTCCTTGTATTTGTGAAGAATGCCCATTTGGGAACAAGAATAATCAGTCTTTGGATTTCTTATACAACCCAACTAAAATCACTACGTTGACTATTGGGAAGCTGGTTTACCTACTAAAGGATCTGTATTTTCATTATATCCATCCATGAAACTTACACAGCATGGCCATAGAGCAAACAGAAAGCCCGGCTGGTGACCCACTGCCACCAAAGGTTGGCCATGTCCATGCCTCTGCCCAGTGATTAGACATAAGATCACCCCATTGGTCACTTATCTTTTCTCTCCTGGAAATGAATGAAAAGAAGAATTTCAACAGATATAAACATACCAATTGGAAAACATAATGTGACTGACTCTATCTATAGTTTTCCTTGGATTTTGTTTAGTAGAACACATAACCATACAAGAGAATGTGTCTATACAAAGACAATTTGTAGACAAAATATTTGACAAAATTAAAATATTTGTGAAACCCTACAGTATGCACCTGAACCTTGAATCACCCATTTCTGTGCCGGGAGCAGTGAATTATTACCAATCTCCATTGCTCTCTTCAATTCCCCAATATGGCCTCGTATACCATTTCTGCCTCATGTCGTGTCAAAGTGGGGAGGAGATAGGGGCACATTTGAAAGAATTTGACCCAAACTATCATTCGGGTGCCATTTCACATAGGTATTCGGGCACTTTGGGATTTTTTATAGTATGGTGTGATTAGCTAGGGGCATGTGTTGTGGGACAAAAATTAATCATTTTTAAATGCACAGAGAAAAGCTTTAAATTGGAACTAAACTAAAAAAGCACACTCACCTTGATTATGCAGAGCCCCCTATCCCTTCAAACTTGTCCTCAGTTGGGTCCCACGCTGTCCTGTAATCTGCCTTGTCCCAGCAGGGTGTAGGCCATCTTCTGTCATATTTCTTTTTCTGGCTACGTCACCCAATCATAGCCTGGTGTAAATGGGAGAAAAGGTTTCGATCTCACTGTGCATGGGTGAGATTGCTATTTTTTCCCATTGCAGGATTTCAGGCATGTGCAAAAGGAGCAGCCAGAAGCCTCCGGGGGCTCTGCAGGTATCCCAGGAGGCTCTGCACTACCAGTGGTAAAGACAGGAGGGGAGGGGCTTCCCCTTTATGAGTTAAAAAAAATTTACTTTATATTAAAGAGTTACCTACTCTTTTATGAAAAGTAAAAATTTTGATGATAAGTCCGCCTTATGTCTTTTTCTAATATAGACGACAGACAAATTAAAAAATTGTTTAATATTAACTCACAAATGTACAATAAATTACTATGTAAGAGTGGTGCTGTTATGGCTGCAGTTTTAGAAGCTAAATTTATAGTTAGCTCACTCAGTGTTCTATTCCCAAAACTCAGCATACCTTGCATATGACTTTCAAATATCTCCAGGGCCCCAGTTGCTGATGAGACAACAGTTGGGCATTTCACAGGCTGCTGGGAGTTGACCAAATATCATTTGCAGCAGTTCCCTTGGGCTGAAACCAACTTGTGAAATATCGCCAAAGTGGCGTTTTGACACAGCTAGCTAGAGGAACCTGGCTTGACTTAATATTATCCGTTTGATGGCCATATTTCCAGACCCGAGAAATAATCCACACATAAAAAGCCACAAAAGGTAAAATAAGTTCAATTGTGATCTATTATTTGTATTTAGCTATATATTTTATCTTGTACATTAAGGTAATGTAAATAGTGAGGTGGTATTTTAGTTACAGGAAATCTCACCACCTGCCCTTGTATATGTTAAGGGATAAACAGTTCTTTTTTGTACGGGACAGACTATAACAGTTTCCACTCATTTAGAAACATTTATAAAGATGAGTGAATTCAGCTGTAAAATTTCAGAGGTTGAACAGCCTAATTTACAGATGACTAATCACTGGATACATATTTTAGGTTTTCGGGCCAGCTGGTCTCTTCCACCTGTGGAGTCTCTTTTCAAATACTGATCTTCACATTCATCTGATTTCTATGGTTCTGAAAGTCTTCTTTTTCCAAGGATAATTCTACATATTTTCATTTCTAAGATTATGATCAGTTGTCCAGAGGACCTGACTCTTTTTAATTCTTTTAGATAAGTATTTAGATAAATATTTTTTCAATAAACTATAACTTTTATTGATTCTGCTCTTACGTGCAAAATCAATTTAATAAAACATGATGTGTGGAAGAATATAAAAAAAGAATAAGAATATAAAATAAAAGCTCTTTTGGGTGTTGTAAGCTGGTATAACTGTACACAAATGATGGAAAATCTTTGTGTTAGTGGTTTTTGGGTCATTTCTTTATTATGTAAAATGTGATGAAAGATTTTGCTGTGAAATGGAACCTTCTAACAGTATAGAATTTATGTGAGATTCCGTCTAATTTTGAAAGATTTGCATTAAAGACCATGGGTGCCCATTTTCCTCATCCTATTCCAGTTAGTTGCAAAGCCCCTGAACATAATGTAGTCACCACAATTATTGGGTAGGTTAGGGGCAACTGTGGTATTTGTTCCAAGTAAATCTGGGTGGGAGGGGGTCAATTTGTATAACCTATTTACAACCCCATAATTATTTGATACTGTAACTTGTCAGTTTAAACTTTAACTCATTTATACTAACACCTTCCAGGACACATGGCATGGGCTCCCCACTTGCCTTTCTGTACCATACCAAACCATATGCCTCCTGCCATGCAGAACACACTTTTTTATTGTTTAGTGGCATAGACCTTTGGAGGTGGCTGTGGAGGTTTGTTGGTGGGGCTTATTTGGATTCTGGAATCCCCTTATTATTATTATTATTATTATTAATATTATGGAGTATTTATATAGCGCCATCATGTTACGCAGCACTGTACAAAGTCCATTGTCATGTCACTGGCTGTCCTTCAAAGGGGCTCACAATCCAATGTCCCTACCATAGTCATATGTCATTCATACAGTCTAAGGCCAACTTTGGGGGGAAGCCAATTAACCTAACTGCATGTTTTTTGGATGTGGGAGGAAACCCACGCAGACACGGTGAGAACCGTGGAGGATGTTTAGGGGTACCTTAGTACCCTTTTACCTATTCTCACCAAAAATGCATTAGTACCCGTTTACCCATTCTTTCCTAAAAAAAGTCATTAAAAATATTGAGAATGGATCAAAAAGAACTGTAACACTAAATTGGACAAAAACGCCCAAAGCTAACAGGTAATCAGGAACAGTATAAAGAATTTCTCCAAGCACATCTAATTGTTTTAAATGTCCAAGACATTTGGGTCCCACTGGGTTCCACCTATGAATAAAACTATCAAATGGATAGTGGTTTCTTACAAATATTGAGTGATTGTGACTTGATAATATATGTGAATTTACACAATTTGATTAAGAAAATTTTACATAATAAACTTCTAACACTGTTTCTACTGTACACAGCCATAAAAGCTGAGCCTGCTTCCTGTTCCTTAAAAGAACCTTGTGTCATTAATTATGCTGCTATCTAAGTATAAACATTGACTGCAGTATGTGATGATAACTTGTATCGTGTTCACAGAGTGGTGAATGATTTCAGCATCAAGAAAAGAGAGCTCAGATTTTTCTGGCCTGAAAAATATAACTCACAAGCAAAACTGTCCTCACCTCTTCCATGGTTATATTGGTTGTAAACATAAACCAAAGCAACCAATCAGAGCTCAATTTTTAATTATACATACATGCGACAACCTTCTATCTATATATATATATATAGAAGGCCTATTGCGCTTTTCAATATTTATTTTATGTAAAATTAATTTCATGCTATAAGTGCTGGTTGCACATTACATTTATCACATCAAGATTCCTAATATATATTTCAAAAAGGTTTCCTAATAAATTTTTAAAAGGAGTTCCATGAATTTTAATTGGAAAGAAGAACAGAAGAAGTTACTAGATTGTAAGCTCTTCGGGGTAGGGTCCTCTTCTCCTGTATCACTATCTGTATTCATCTGTCATTTGCAACCCCTATTTAATGTACAGCGCTGCATAAAATGTCGGCGCTATATAATCCTAAATAATTTAATATATCCTATATAATTAAATATATATAAATAATAAAAATATACTGTTTATTAATAATAAAGTATAAATATGTCAATTAGCCTTTCTTTTCCAAAATATGGTTCTCCGCTCCCTGCACCCTCCACTTCCTGTCTTGCTATTTTATGAATAGAATTAGTTACCACAATGGAAGTTTGGGGTACAAATAATGCAGCAATGAATTCTATTTATAAAATAGCAAGGACCTGAAGTAGAGAACACACACACCAGAAGACGTAGGTGATAAGTATTGATTTTTTTTTTGGGAAGAGGGAACTTTTTTGAGTACAGAGATAAATGCATGTAGCACCTTACACTGACTTTTCTAACTACATGTTTTTCTTTGTATTTATAGAAGGACTACAAACTTTATTTTTCTTGGACCAATTAAACTACATGTATGTACATGTGGGGTGAAGGGTCCTTAGATTATATTTAGATTTTTCCCTGGCCAAACAGATAAAGTCAGCCAATTTCCAGATAAAAGTCCTTGCTTGGAGTTGATAGCTTCCTCCTATTGCTGGGAAGATATTTCTATATATTTGAGGAAGTAGCCAATCACAGAAGAGGGATGCTTTTCTTTATCACCCAGTCACTGAGGATATGGTTTAGTGGGGGAGGTATAAGGAGAAGAGATAAATGAAATGTCTGGGGGCAGCTCGGGAAAGGCGAGTAAGCAGGAGGAACCTGTGTGGCCTATTCTAGCCCAGGCTTGGGGCCCAGCATATTTTATAGGCTCAATGTGCTTGGGGGAATTTGTAGTGACAAGTCACCTGCCCAAGGACAGCATAACTCATTTTCTCCCGCAGAGAAATGATTCCTGGACATTTTCTATTGGAAGTTCTCTATTGGAAGCCAGTGAAGCTCGACACCAGATTTGGGCATCAGAGGTCGACTATTAGAGGAAGCATTTGGGCATTTATGTCTAAAACCAAAATCGTGATCGAAAACATTGTCAATTAGGGAGTCAAGTACTTATGGAGTCAGTACGGGATGGATTGACATAGGGTTTTGATGTCTGCATTGTCTTAATAAGATTTCACCTCTGGTGGAAAGTGATGGTAATTCTGACATTTTACAACTTTTACTGGAAATGAAGATGAGGAGAAATATGGTTTGGTGACAACTGTCTATGAGAGTTTATTTACTTCCATTTGTACCTCCATTAAAAGAATTTAGTAATATGTCCCCAAAAAAGAGACAGCAAAAAACCCTTCCATACTAAAAGATCCAAAACTAAAAGCTCTGCTATAGACACACTTTAGTAGGTGTTCACTTTGATCGAACTCATGTTATTGAAGTTTTCCTTTACTCCTAGTCAAAGTTTATGTACAAGATAATCTTATTAATGAAAAAACATGAATGCTGCAATCTAGTGGTTTGTATGTGTTTAATCATGTGTCCAGATGGGTAACTAAACGATTTTAAGGAATTAGAACAGCCACATTAAGCCGTGCATGTTTATATTTCAAATAACAAACCACTTGAAACATCTCAGTAGCCCAACCCCGACCATGTGGAAATCTGACACCAATACTAAAGTAACTTCAGCTTTTCCTTAATAATTGTGGTTAATCTTCTTGCTGTTAAAAATAGCCAAATGGTAGTGTAGAGTTGCTTGTATACTCAGCTTGCGTTTCCTTTACAAGCACTTTTCACAGGCTGCCAGCAAAGAAGCTCTGCTGTGATAATGAGACCAAGCCTGATGTGGCTGAGGGCTTGTGGTTACTGAGAGACCTTAATACTTTTGAGATGGTGTAATTATGAATCAAAATGAACGTTATATTTATAGAATGTTTTTCATCATCTAAATGAAGGTCCTGGATAAATCGAGTCAAAGGTAATTTGCTTGCTGTCTTTCCTGTGAATTCTTGGCTTGAACCCAACAAGTGGGTGAGAACTTCCTCTGTTGCTTTTGGTTGTAAGTGAATGGCACGTATCAAATGACGGGCTAATTGAGGAATAGTCAGTAGAACCTAGGGAAAGAGGTGACACCATCTTATGGAATCCACTAATATTTTTTCTGGAGTATTGTTCTGATTTCATAGCTTAATATGTGGCTTGGTGGATCATCAACATTGTACAAGGAGTAAATTGTGGCTTTCGGTCATGCACAGTTGTACAGGTTCCTATTCTGTATTTTGTGGGTTTCTTACAATGTGCATTTGAAACTTCAGGAAGTTTCAATTCCTAGCTGGAGGACATTCTGCATTATCTAACTCTTTCCTTCACGAACTTACCGTGTCTGGTCCAAAGTTTTCGTTTATTGGGATTCTGCCCTAGAGGCTCCACATCACATGAAAGCATTGGCTTGGACAAACTTCTCCAGACTGACATCTACCCCATTTTATATTTGTATAGTTCTTCTGTCAGGGCTGATCACTCTTGAGAAAAGTCAAGGTGCCATGAGGTTTTCAGGAAACTGTGAATATTAACTATGCAACCTATGTAGATCATGGCTGGTGACAACCAGGTGTAACTTATGTCATAGAGAAGCAAATAGCTCCCATGATGACATCCCGGGGTCTACAAAGGTTTGTAACAAAAACACAAAGTTTTTTTTTAAATTTAGTTCTAACCTCTGAGTTTGAGCAGCAAACTGACCTACAGTGGATTGGTCCCCACAGCTACCCAGTACCCAACACCAAGATGATGTTGATGACTCCACCATAATTATGACAGGTACGTGGGGTTTAAAGCTAAATTCTAGGCAGATATACCAAAACACACATCTACTGTATGTTGTTCTGTAATTGTTAAATAAATCCCTAAATATATTTTTAAAGCAAGCAGTGAAGGTATCTAAATGTAACCTAATACCAGCTTCCGGTCTCCTGTATAGCAAAGCTGGAGTATAGGCAGAAGTATCAGCACCGAGATACCAGAACACGATCAGGACAACTTAGAAAAGGAGGGTTGAAGGATGCCGTTTGACTGCAGACTTCTAATGGCAAATGCAGATACTGTGGAAGAAATCCCTTGCAACAAAAGATGTTTTTCGTTTAGTGGACTAGCCAATTTTATTTTATATTTGGCTGAAATTCTGATTTAAAATATAAAAGATAATGGTATGTTTTCTTTTTTTGATGTTTTTTATTTGTAATCAGCACTTACATCCCCATCTTGTCATATCCTCACCTCTTTCCTTTGTAATTTGGCACTTTTACGGTCAAATGACTGCCCATTGCTGGCTTCTGATTGGCCGGCTTTTTGAGCTCAGTGAAGATATGGATCAATAAGCAGGATGGTTTATTCTGTTTCATACCTTCAGCCTTGGAGCGAGTCAAGTTACATTATTCTGGAGGTGCTCAAGCACAGGGGTTGTTGCCAACAATCCAAGTATAGGTGTAATCAGATGGTCCATACAGCAACAAAGGGTCACTATGGGGACTAGGAGTGTTTTAGTTTGGGGTCAAAGCAGCTAGACATTCTATTACTTATCAATATCAGAAAAAACATATTAAGTAATGTGTACAAAGGGTTCTTAGCTAGGTGTAACACAAAAAGACCAAATTGTACCACAAACTCAAGGTGAAGAGTCATAGTATGGTCAGGGTCGGCAAATTTAAAATGGTCTTGATGAACAAGGTCATTAACCATGTCAATTCAAGACAGATAAAAAAATGAACACAATCCAACTGTATGCTCCAACTAGCTATAGAATGTAGACTCGGGACACATTTTATAGGGCAACACAGTCTCACTTTTTTAATTATTTATTAATTTATTCAATTATTCACTTTGGGATCATTACAAAGAACAAGAGGGCACTCTTTGCGTCTGGAGGAAAAGAAGTTTAAGCTCCGGATAAGAAAGGAATTCTTCACTGTAAGGTCTGTGAAAATGTGGAATCGGTTCCCTCAGGAAGTAGTTTCAGCAACTACTATAGATTGCTTTAAGAAAAAACTGGATGATTTCTAGAAGCACAGAATATAACTGGGGATTAAGGCTTTAAAGTAAAGATAACAGTGACTGTTGATCCAGGCTCCCCTGTTGGAGCAAATTGTACCAGGGATTTTTTTTTTGCCTTCCATGCCTTCCTCCGGATGTCCATGGGGTTTTTTATCTAGGATACGATAATTTCCTTAGTGGTTGAACTTGATGGACTTATGTCTTTTTTCAACCTGACTTGAACCTTATGTAACTAAATAACTTGAGAGCATAAATTAAGCAAATGTTAAAGTACCCCAAATCAAGAAGAGAAAGTGCAATGAGGAACCCAGGTGACAGCACAGGAGGCAACAGCAGGAGATCAGTAGGAGGCATCAGAAGAACCCACAGAAGGGGCATATGAAGAAGACCAAGCCTAAGCTGGCCTCCTCATGCAGATGATATCCACTAACTATCCAGAAGGTAGATCCTGCAACGTATGCAAGTCCTGCATGTTTATTTTCAGTGTAAAATGTTTAAGGAGCGAATTATTATTCCAGGGTTTTTCTCTCTGTGTTATGTACACCTTTATTCTCTGTTAAATTTAGGAGAACTGAAAAGTAAAAACAAGAAATCCTCCTTTCAATATCTGGACTTTTATCTTTGTGAGTTGATGAAGTAGTTAAATAAAGAGGCATTTCCCCAAATATGTCATAAATAGTTCATGGAAATAAGCTGTGCCAGAAAGGGAGCCTGACACAAGGCTGAGACACCCGGATTTACAGACACTCGCATTTGGCAGGGTTTCAGAACATCCTCCATACGCAGATGATGAATCTGTTCTACCTTGAGGTCTTCGGAATTTCTTCACACAATAAATATGAAGAGGGAGTGTGGAATCGCTACATGTGAACATTCAGATCTCCAAATAAATATTATTCCAACATGGCATTCTACAGTAAAATTAGACATTGTTTTTAACCGGGATTTTAATTCAAATAAGGAACTATATATGAGCACACTAGGAACTGCTGAGCCTTTTTTTTCAAAGAACTATATCTACAATGTTAAAGCAAGGTATGCAATAGATGGAAACTCAATTGTTATATTTCACATTTATTATTACATTTTGACATGCAGCTTACATTAAATTAATACTTTATAGTTCTTTTATTAAAGGTCTGATCTGTCCCTGGCTCCCAAATGCTTTCCCTATCCCATGTACCTCAAATGGAGACTATGGGCCTGGTTTATTAAAGCTATCTAAGACTGGCGAGGATACGCTTTCATCAGTGAGCCTGGGTGACACAGCAAACCTGGAATGGATCTGGTCCAGGATTCAAAACATTTGATAATAAATAATATATTACTTTTAGGAACTCTATTCCAGGTTTGCTGGATCACCCAGCTTCACAGATGAAAGTGTATTCTCTCCAGTATTGGAGAGCTTTATTAAATCAGGCCCTATAAGTAGCTATGCCTACAGACATTCACACTCATGTTCCACATTTGACATTATCAAGAACCCAACCAAAGCAATAGGTTTATTGGGTAAAAAAGGAATTTGTATATAAGAGAAGAGTCCCTCATTTATCAATACTTTATATTTTCTTTATGTATTCTGTTTTTTCTATTGCAGCGCCACCTTCTGGTAAAATCTGGTAAAGCTTCTATGAACCATAAAATGGTCACATCACAAAATTTTCTGTGAATAAAAAAAATGTCACAAAGAACCTACTATGAAATGAGAGAAACATATAGGCTGCTATTGCTCACATGGTAAAAAAAAGTTAGTTGCCATGAGCATTAAAGTGGAAATTACCTTTGAAATATAAATCAGCCAGCAGTCAAGGTCTTATGGTTTGAGAAACTTTTTAATCTACATTGCCCAAAATCATTTTTATTTACTAGCAAATGTTTTTGTATTTGTAAACTAGCAGCAGTGCATATGTATTACAGTGCACAGTCCGATACGTGTAAAAATGAAGCCAAGTGGGAAAAATGCGAAAGGTGTGCATGCGAATGGGCAAAACTAGAAGACACCCAGAAGAAGAGAAGACATGACAGGAAGAGGGAGTAAGGAACCAAACAACACTGGAGGGAAGAATACATAGAGATCATAATAAAAATATTTTATAGTACATATTAATATGCTCTGCACACATAGGTGTATCAGGTATCCAGAACATACTGGCACATTATGAAAGATGCTGGCTGTCCCCATTATGGTTACATTTTTTTAGTTACTGATTGAAGCAAGCAGGCTACAGCAAAAAAAAGGACACCAATCCTCTTTTTTAGATTGGTTCTAAACCTTAAGCTGAATTTCATAAATCTGTAGTAAAACAATCTAACCATGGTGCCCCTCCATACATTCATGACCCTGGTAGCTCCTATGTCACCATTTCTTCTAATATCTAGCCAACCCCCACCCCTTTCTCCTAAAATAAATAAATAAGTTAATTTTTGGAACACATTTGCTGGAGACAGCCATTTTAATAACAAAATGTTAATTAAAAAAAACATTTATTAACATAAAGATATATATATATATAACCTACTTACAACCCAACCTTTTTGCAACAAAAAATTTTCCAACAACCTAAACTAAGTTTTTCCCCAAAACTCAGAAAACACTGTAGATCCAGAAAGGCACCACACCATAAATCACCACACCACATCAGTCTACAAAATTGATGTTTTTGGCCCCCAGGTGCGTCCCCTTGCCTCGGGCTTCGATATCATCCATCCACTGACTCCTTATTGTCCACCAGTTGTAATATCAAAATCCTCCATTTACCATGGATACCATCTCACTGATGTCTCCTTAACCACCTTCCAAAATCAACCAGACCTTCCCTGGACCCCAACCGCCCAAAACAAACCTACTAACCTTCCCCACAGGGCGGGTGGGCAGAAACGTCACTACAGCTAGGCCATCTACCAGTGCCTTTCCCTTCCTGCCCAGGCCCTCTTAAACCCTTCTGACAAAACTCCTCCCTTAACTTCAACTTCAACCCCTTTCTGACTGGCTCCCTTTAGCACCCAGTCATGTAGCCCCTGCACCTATGTTGTTTTCTGTATGTCAGCTCCAGTCCTATCTCGATTTACTGCTAGTTTAGTTGAGGGGTACAAATGAAACAAAGCAAATAATTGCACATTATTACCTTATTCCTTGCTCCTGCAGACTTCTCCCCTACCATTTCCAGGATGGATGATTGGTCTTACCAAGCTCTTCTGCCATTTTAATTCTGACTGCCTTTCTGATGTCATTATAGACCAATAACATCATCATGTACATTGCAGGAACAGATGTGGCTCGTGGTCTTGCATTGTATGTTCTGACGTTGAAGAACCATCAACATACCAGGGTTGGAGAGGGAGTGAGGAAGATCTGGTGCAATGATATCAAGCAATAAAAATAAAATAAAAAATGATTTTGCATCACACCCTGCAAATCTAAAAGCAGTAATTCATAATCTGTGTGTATATAGGAGGTGGAGGGTTTCCCTCTTAATTAAATTACATTTTTTTTTTCCTTTTTGTTTAATTGTGTAAGGCAAATTCTACTCTAGAACAGAAAAGTATTCCTTTCAAAATCACTTTGATGAATGTATGAACATTCTATTAAAATGAATTAAAAATATCTTAAACAACATTTTGCAATGATTCAGAAAAACAAATCTGTTCTGATATCTCAGTTATAAACAACAGTAACCTGGGTGGCTTACCTCAAAACTTGGTCAAACTTGTTTTTTATTATGGGTTAGAGATTTTGGCAAGAATTCCGATTCTGTTATCAGATGACATTTTTCAAAGTTATCAGCTATTGATCTTTACAAGCACAGAATGTTGTTTCATCTTGTCTGGAGGATTTCAGGGTATAATACTTAGAGTGGAAACAAGGATCTTTGTTTAACTAATGCAGCTTTTGCTCATCTGGAAGTGGTCATTTATTTGCTTGTAGTTCCAGCAGCCAGGAGTGGTTTATAGTAATAGACATGGGTAAAACAAAGAGATCGGTCTTACAGATGATTTGCAGGTCTTAATAAAACCAGTGCTATGGCCATCCAATATAGAAATGCTGCAACTGATGCAATTGGGCCCTTGTTCCTAACAGGCACTTTCATTCCTTTACTGGAAGTATCACTATAAAAGATTATTAGGTCCAAAGAGTATCTTATATCATCATAGACTACCTTAGAGTTTCAGAAATAGTTCTACTAGGCAAATATGTAAATAAAGGAAAAAGCTAGGATCACTAGCATGAAATTTCACTCACCATAACTACAACACATGATTTTGTACTTGCATTTCACCAATAAAAGCCTTTATATTCCTACTGTGGGTGACTGCACCAACACTTCTTCACTTGCCAACATTGCAGAGGTTGGACCTTGAGTCGTGCGACTTGGACTCTAGTCCGACTTAAAGAGGAACTAAACTCAAAATTCCCCCAAAACAAAAAAAAACCACTTACCTACAATCCCGCAGCCCAGTCGATCGGTCCGAAGGTGTCCATCTGGTCCCCCATCTCCAAGCCGGGGCTGCCATCTACGTCTCTTCTTGCGGGCTCTTCTTTCTAGGTCACCTGACCAAGCACGAGATCGGGTGACGTAGTTTGGAAAAAACTTGCCAATCCCACTGCGCATGCAAGATGACTGGGGACCCAAACCCAGAAGAGGGCTGGGTGAAGATGTCAGGACTATAAATGAACCAAGGAGAGGTGATTTTAGTTCCACTTTTTCTATTCTATTACAAATGTTTACAATGTTACCATTGCATATATGTTAATTAAATATGCATTCATTTTTACCGCCCATGTGTGTATTTTCACATGTATTCACATATGTGGGTCATTTTATATTTTGGGTGATATATTCTCCTTTCATGTTACTTCCTTACTCCTTCAATATTTTTCCAAATCCTGACCACTGCAATATCATCATCATCACCATCATCATCATCACCAGCGGAATCCTATTATATTATGATAAAAATCTCATTATTGTCCTGCAGCATAAAAAATCAAATAAAGAAGATATACAACAATGCCAACCTTATCTCAGACTCCTTGTCCTACCAAATGGATTAGCACAGGGGTGCCCACACTTTTATGGCTTGCAAGCTACTTGCAAATGTAAAATGACCAAGTCAAAATGATTCTCCAACAATAAAAATTTGGACTTAATAACTCCTGTGCGCGGTAGAGTTTATTTTGAAAGGCAGGGCTCCGTGATCGGCTTGTGTTGCCTTTGAGGTCTACCAGTAGATCATGATCCACCTGTTGGGCACCCCTGGATTAGCAGACTGAATGGACCAAAGGCACCCAGAACAAATGCACATATGGATATTTAAACAAAAAAATTGGGGGTGCACTATGGGAAGCAAATACAACTATGGTGGACAAAACTAGAGTTTGGCTTTAAAGCCCAGATAAAAAATCCAAATTCAGTAATACCCAGGACCAATACCGTGTTACCCATTCCATTACCACCCAACTAACATGGGACACCATGCAATACAAACAGAGTAGTGTTTCTTTTTATGTGTAATTTGCTTTCAGTTGCATAATAGGTTGTAAATATCTTGGTATGGAAGTAACTTCGGGAGTCCAAAGTTACGGGTCATATCTTTTAAGTTCACTAGTGCAAGGACCTATTGCTAACAACATGATCACACGGTCTGGAAAAACTAAATCCCTATGTACACAGGGTTTGTTTTCTGGGAGAAGTGGAAGTTTGTTTGTCTCATTACATAAAAAAAATCCAAGCATACAGCATAATTATAAAGCGAGAATTGGTAAAGAAACTATATATATATATATATATATATATATATATCCATATTAAAGGGTATCTGTCAAAATAAAACATATGAGAAAAATTGTTGACTTGCATCAGAATGCTTAAACTCCAAAGCTGTCATTTTTATCCCTCTTACATAATCTGGTAAGTATTTAGTCTTGGACAAGTATGTTTATTTCAGATGTGCAGGCTTCTTATTTGCTCAAGCTTGCCTTGGTTTGGTGATTTAGAGCTGAACCAATTGGATTCAGTCCTGGCATGGCTGTACTGCACTATCCAACCAAGGCTAATACACAACCAGGGTCTGACTGGTCTGGTATCAGTGGACTGGTCCATTTAAATAGCAAAGCAGCACACAGTACTGGAGGTGTTTGGAATTACACTTTAAACATTTGTCCAGGGTGTCACAGCTTTAATATTTTTCCCCACCAGTTTACAAGAGAAACAAAATGAAATAATATTCCAGCCAATCCTCATAGAACCAGTAAATGCAATTACACCAAAACATTAAATGAAAATCCCAAACAAAATGTTAAAGTGTGGGAGACATGGGAGAACAATATAGAAATGTATCGTATTACTTCTGAAAATGAGGAATTAGGCAATGCACCGTGGTTTAGCATGAAGTTATGTGCCCACGAGCGTGAAAGAGCTCCATTGCTGATTGCACTCTTCAACCCCAGGAAAAACAAGCAGAGTATCCCCAGATAAAGCTTCGTAATCACGGTCTGAAATCAAATCACATTCTTAACATTGAACTTAAATGTCTCGCTCCTTCCTCCTTTTTCAGAACCGTATACTAAGCAGCCGAAATTTTTTATCACTGCCAAAACTGATTTAAGTGAGCAATACCAGGCTGGGGAACAGGGCCAGTAACAATCTCGCCTATCTGAGTGTTTTCGCAATATATTATTCAAAAACGGCAAAACACTAGGTTGCCAAACATTCTTTGTCGGGGAGATATTTGGAGAGAGAGCTTGTACAAAAATATATTGGGTTCACCTCTTTTCACTACTGAACTTTGGTGTTCGGATTTATGTGCTGATGCTAAAACTTTTCAAAGATAAACTGTACTGTGCCTAATACTTTTAGTGTTTTCTGCATTGTTATTTAGAGTTTATTGTATTTCTGGAAAGACATGCCTTTCAGCAGCTAGGGTTTTTTCTGTAGCTGGTCCTAGGAAAAACAGAATTTATAGGCTATTGTTATATCCGGTATTTGGACTGAAATCTAAATATATAATTAATCTTCTGTATGCGGGAAAACATAGCCTATGTACAATATGTGTTCCGTCTATCACAGGACATATTAAAGCTTGGAGCGGTAAAGGTTTTTCAGATTTCTAAGCAATATTTAAATGCTATTATGGTAAAACAATAATGATTAAGTGTGCTTTTAGACAGATGTCCTTTACTATAACATCCGCTCCCAGCACTTCTCCCCCAGAAGTCTTATACCAATGGTGGATGGCCTCTCCAAAGTCATGAATGGGCTACTGTCCTCAAGTTTGGAGAGGCCATCCACTTTTGCCCTTTATAGGAATAAATGCGATTTTCCAACAGAAGAAACAGACCAATGAACCAATGAGTGCAGCTGTAAGGCTCCCAGAAGGCCCCAAAGCATGGGCAGGTCCATGGATAGATCCTTATCCCTCTGTCTTTACCTGCTAAACACAGACAGGGCTTCATGCTTCCACCTGTCCTGCTGAACATGCCCAGGTCCTCTTTTCTACTCTAAAACACAATAACATGGGCGGGGACAGTTTTAGAAAAAATGGTGCCCTGGGCAAATATAAAGCGAGGCCTTAAATGCACAGCAATTTGGCTCCTTGCACCCTGCCATTCTAAAAGTTAGGGCCCTGGAGAAGATGAGGGCCTATAAATTTCCCAGTTTTTCCCACATTAACACAGGCACATGGCCAAATCAATTTGTACTCTTGAATCACTGCCTATCCTCCTGCACATATAGGAGGAATTAATTACGATGTTCCTCTAATATACTCCAATAAAAGGCCTTGTCCTTCTATCCCAGTGTTTCCCAAGCAGGGTTGTGTGGAACCTTAGGGTTCCTCCAGAGGTTACTAGGGGTTCCTTGCGTAATGAGTAAGTTGTGACTCCCAGGTCAGTTTACGTGATACCAATGCTCAATCTGGCTATTTGTAGAGGTGACATTCTTCCCAATGGCCTGCAATGTAGGAGGCACCAATGTACTGCATGTACTGTAATTGCATTTATATTAGGGGTTCCCTAAAGACCTTACACCTATTTCAATGGGTTTCCCATGTTATAAAGGTCGGGAAACATTGCTCTATCCTTTTGCAACACACTCATGGGGCTTTGATCCTCCATCTGCCCCTCTGTTATACATGTGTGGGCCCTCATCAATCTTTCTGTCCCTCTGGCAAACATGAGGTCTCATGCTTTCATCTATCCACCAGCCACTCAAAGGCTGAGCTTCATCCCTTTATATTCAATTGGAACACATATATAGAGCTTCCTCCATCCACATACATAACACACGAATAGAACTTCTGAGCACCCTCATGTTAACTATAAGCGTTATCCTACAGTCCTCCCGTAAATAGCACACTCTGGGTCTTGTCCATTTGACCATGTTGCCTACTGCAAATCATCTCTTCTTCAATACTATTGTATG
Source organism: Pyxicephalus adspersus (assembly GCF_032062135.1). NCBI lineage: Eukaryota > Metazoa > Chordata > Amphibia > Anura > Pyxicephalidae > Pyxicephalus > Pyxicephalus adspersus. The sequence continues at coordinate 62,804,168 of NC_092865.1, read as the reverse complement.
TTATTCCAAGGGAAGAATATGGCTTCCAGACATGTTCAGTAGCTGTACTGTTCTAGTTCTCTAAACTCCCCCATCGTATTTGATCTGGATATCCAGAAAGGGACCTGCTGGTAATGCGGCCTTGACACCTAACATACATGTGCATTGTTGGTAGCACTGCTATTAAATTTCTATCAGCAACTAATTAAAATCCATCTTCCCTTAGACATTTAAATGTAATTGGTGTTGCAGGAAACAAAACGTGGGGAATTTACATTTACTACATTAATACTGCCCCTCTACTGGCTGTCAATGGAGTAGTATGTGCTTATTCCACAGATCCCCCACTAAGCCTAATGGAAAAACATTCTGATTTTGTCAGTCAGTTTTAATCACTTTTTTCACTTTTAATAAGTCATAAAAATCTTCTTAACTTTCCAAGACAGGAAAAAAAAATTGAAGGATTTATCATGCATAATAGATGTATACTTTTTCCGAGTGAAGACATCTATCCTTTCAACTTCAGATTCAATATATTCCAATTCACTCATTGCTATAAACACTAATTTATGTTAGCCGGGGCTCTGCTTTCATTTCCAGTTCTTTATCAGACCATCTGCATAAAAAAGTAGTCAAGACCATATAAATTAGCCAATGACAGTAATCTAGTGTGGAGAGAATTCTGGGATACATCCCATCTTCGGTTTCCAAAATCTCTAATTAATCCGCAGATATTGTGTAGAGTGCTGTTCAAACTAATTCAGGAAAGATAATCATGTAATATTAATCCCCCAGAACAAATTAAGACAAAAGACTTCAATTTGGCTGATTTTCTTCCGAAATAATTTTCTAGAAACGCTGAGCTTAAACTTATATCAGATAACAGAAGTGGAAAATGCAACGACTAATTGGAGAGCATTCATTGTAATATTTATTATCATAACTTTAATATGATTATTATCATAACTTAATATGATGACAGGCAATGCAGAGTCCTTAAATATTTTACTTATTTTGCCTCGCAAATTGTTCCAGATAAAACTGTCATCACAACAGGGCCATCAATTGGATTAATGACTGGCTAGTGTTTTGTGAATCACATTTGCTTTTATAATTGATATGAAGTTAAACTTATTTATAGCTGACTGTTATTTGGGATTGTGTTTTTTGGGCCTAAAAGCACTAAACTTTGTAAATACTGTTTTTATATGAATCCTGTTTGGGAAGACAGTGTAGTATAGTCGCCAACATTCTTGATCTCGTCCCATTCAAACCCAACCTGCCAAGCCACACCTACCCTTATCAAAAATCAAAAAGTTAGCCTGTGTTCCCTACAATGATGTGTTTACTTCTTACAGCTAGTGCAAACTGAAGAATATATAAATATAAATAAATAAATATATATATATATATATAATTCTGTATTTCCTTACAACTTTTCTAGTAGAGTAGGAAAGTTTAGAAACTCCATCAACTATTAATCGATAAAAATGCCAATAAAACAATAATCAATAAATTAAGCCATGAAAAAAATCTCAGTCTATATATAATGTTTGTTTGTACTTTCTAGCTGTTATTTATGATGGCTCACTTCTTTTTAAATGATCTTTAGAATATTATTGTTGAACATCAGTAGATGGCTCTGTGTCCTCATGTAAAGTGTGTTCAACCTGTGTACAAACTGTGTTATTATGTTCTTTACAAGAGGACACAGCACCACCTATTGGTATGACCAGAATATAAACTGGGATTCTTTTTGTAATTCTGAGCCAATGTTGTTGAATACTATATTATATGCAGTAATTAGAGATGTGATGTTTTAGGGGACAATAAACAGTAGATTTCTACTGCAGTTGGGACTGAGGAGTTAGGTGTTATTTTACTTGCAAAATACACAGAAAGGGACTGTTGTGTCAGTGTGTAGAGTTGTGTTATAAAGCATTATCCTCATCATTGATATCTGCTGTCAATGGAGCTCATTGTGGTAGACTATTTTCTGGATTTAGAATATTTTACAACAAGCAATGTTACTGATCATCAGCACTTTACATAATCCAATACTTCAATCGCATCACTTTCTGATATCAGTTGGGCTGTTATCTCTTTATATATTTTGTAATTACACAGTTTGTACAATTGTAAAAAGTGGATTTTAATTTCTTTAATAATTAAATTGTTTGTAATTGTGTTACTTCTAGGTATTTTTCTACACTCTGATGAGCAGATGACCAGGCAAGCAGTATGTTTGGCTCAGTGGTTAGCACTCTGTTCTTTGCAGTATTAAGTCACAGGTTTGAATCCCAGGACTGTATTTGCAAGCAGTTTGTATAATTTCCCTGTATATGCATGGATTTATTTCCACATTCTAAAAAAACATGCAGTTAGGTTAATCAGCTTTTTCTCAAAAAAAAAAAAAAAATAGTCCTTAGACTACAGTAATGACACAAGAAGAAGAAGGAAGATGAGAATCAGAAGCTGTGAGGGCTCCCCTACTATTGGCCAAAATAACAAATTATCTTCTACACTGATTTCCAATAGGTAAATTTCGTGTTTAGGAGGACATTCTCATCGCACTAGTATAAAAGAATCAGCACTTCTGACAAAGGTCTACTTCGCCTGGGCCTGATCATGAGAAAAAGGTGTATTATTACCCATGGAAAAATTGGGTAAAGAAAATAATATGATGTAATGTGTAATAAAATATCCCATTTACTTAATTCTGCAACTGCTATTTTGATCCAATATCTTGATCTCCTCTTCAAGCAAACTTAAAGAACAAAAAAATGCCTGCATTGTTCACCTGCTCAGTACTGTATGTGGTCAATAATCAAAATAACCTGCAATATCCATTAGATTTACCTAAATCCCTTTCATCATTTCAAATTGCTTCTGTACATTTTCAGACTTTTTCAAAATACCAAATTTCACTCAGGTGCCCTAAATCATCTATATACCATGAAAACGTATCCTAAATCATTCCTCACTGCTTCAAACCACCTTAAACCTCACTAATCCCAGACTAATCACTTAAATGTCTCCTGTGCTACCAAGGCAGGGACCAGAATCTGTGACCGTTTCAGAGTGTTTTATGGCCTTGTCCAAGCCACAACCACAAAAATGTCCAAACAATATGAGCTGTCATTTTGTCATGACGGACTACCTGTATGTAATAACATACAGAGCTTTATACACTGGATGCCCCTGACAGATTATATAAATCCATGAAAATGGTTTCAGGTCACTTGGTTTCATTATGCTTTATTCAACAAAAGCAAACAAATATAGACATCCAATAAAAAATATATAAATAGGCAATTTCTTTAGGGCCATATCCAAGACCATATTGGAAGGAGAATCAGAAGAAGCACCCAGGTTTCAGAAGTAAATACGTAAAGGGTTTAAAAGAAAGGGAATGTAAAAGAGTAAGAGAAGGAGAAAAATAAATAAGAAAAAAAGAGAAAATATTAAAAATGTAAATAGTATTTGTGAAGAAAGGAGGACCTAAAGTGCCCATATTCTAAGGAGAAGCCAATGGAACACTCTTTTAAAGCGGGCCTATCACATTTTCTGTACTTGATATTTTTTGCAAACACTTTGTTTTAAATTTGAAAGGTAGACCCTTCCCCTTCTGTCTTTACTGCGGAAGCGGTAAATGGGAACCACCAACTGGATGGGGAGTTTGCAGCATTCTGGCATACACATGTCACATATCACGGGAGGCTGCTGGTTGCTGTTTACGTGCAGAAGGAGCTTTGCTCTAAAAAGTGCTCTAAACACATGTGCTCTTTTTTTTTTTACATTTCCCGGAAGCAGGTCACCCGAACTTGCTGTTGTGTAGTGTGAGATTGGGTAACACAGGAAGAAGAACACAGAAAAAAAAGAATGGCTGCACCCGGTGTCCAGTACGGGCCGGAACAAAGCTGGAAGACGTGGTGGCACATGATCAACTGGACTAGGATCACAGAGGGATCAACAGCTTTCTACCTCTAAAGATAGCAACATTGTCCGATTTAAGACACAATAGGCTAACCATCCGTATAATGTATATACATGTTTAATAAATATAAAATAAAATAATGAGCTAATACTAATGAGCACAAAGTAAAGAAAAAAATATATATAATCACAAAATTAAAAATTAATTTAGGTTGGAAAATACACATGGACACATATCAAACTAGCAATACTTTTGCCAGGTATAAGTGGTAAACCACTGAAAAACATTTTACAACCACCACCTAAAAATGGTTACCATTGAAACAAATGTGTTAGTTTTTTCTCCTTTTATTACCAGGTCTTTGTTTGCAGTTGTAATGCTATGCCATCTACCCACTTCCAAGGTAATTCCATAACTACCATACCATAATAACTATCAACCGCAAGCAATTGCCTACACAAGTGGTCACGGCCTGCACCCCCTTCCAGGCACCTGGTGGCAGCCGCTTGGTGCTCAGGAGCAGTAAAATGTCTGAACATAGCCTAATGTCCATCAAGTTCAAGCTATCATACATTTCAGCAGTTTGCATAAAAAGGATTGAAGAAAAAATAAGGTCCAGCAGTACAACTATGGCTAATTTGTTGTCACAAAGCTATTGGTTCAGCTTCTTTGATCATCATACCATTCTTAGTTATTGTAAATGTATTTTAAGAAAAACATTCAAGCTTTTGTTTTTTTAGCAATTTAGTCTCTCCTATTATTTTAATTTTTGTTATCTTTGAAATGCTGATTTAGCCTGAAATTAAAGGATTTATTCTCTTTCAAATTACAAAGTACAATAAAATATAAAAAAATATTTTTCATAAATAACATTGGGATAAGGTCCGGATTATGTAAAGAGAATTTATGTATGTATATGAGTATGATATGATCACATGATATTATAATATTACGTTTTTATTGAGTTTTAAACAAAATTTTAAGCACACAACATGAAAGAAAATAAAGAAAGAGGATAAAACAATGGGGACATTTTGGGGAACTGTATTTACATACAGTTGTGGTTAACATCCAAAATATAAATCAACTTAGGTAAGTTTGAATTTCTGGAGAGTTTTTTATAGCAATTGCAAGAGTCCCATGACATATTATCTTGGATCCATGGATTTCCCACAATATTTGAGATTCCATAGGTTCAATCTCATTAATTTCACACAGTAGAACCCCAATGTATAGATAATATTCTCTGGCCTGCTATAATAAAATGCCAAAGAAGGCCTTTCTTTATATTTTTATAGGACATAGGTAATGTAGCCAATAATGTAATGGTCAGGTGTGGTTGGACATCAGTCCCCATGATACAGTTGTAAATATGAAATATCTTATCCTAGACTTATCCCAAGTTTTAATTGTTGGGCAAGAGCTTCAGATATGGAGCATGGAACCATGGAACCATTTCCCAGATCTCATGATATTGTGAACACTTAGTGTGTTTTATGCAATGATTGCAGATGTCATACAGAGGATTTGGGGGTCCTTGGATGATGTATTTTACCTAATTTTGACTTTTTTCCTCTTTGTTTAATTTTTTTTACCTGGACCTCTTATCCTGATAAACCTGCAATCTTCTTGCTTTTTTCCCATGCTCTTCTCTCCTTTAATTGTAAATTAGTTTGTTATTGCTAGATCTGTATGGAAGGATTATAGGCTTTCTAGACTGAACTATGGCCGGTTGGTACCAGTGAATGGGCAGCACTTAAAAATGGCCTCGATCTTAAATAAATAATTGCAGTTGTCTATGTTAAAAACAGTGTCCAGAGCTTAGGTGGTTAAGTTCCATGACTGATTTTTGTCTAACTAGCTGTTCTGGTAGACATTCCACAATACAATTTCCATTGAAATGTGGATTGCTGATTCTGGGCATACAGCAAAGTATTGCACCCAGGAACAGCAAGCTGCACCGCAGGCCAATGCATTTGTATGTGATTGCGACCACAGGGCTAGAAACAATGTGTTGTGTCTAGGTACTGTACAGCAACCCCAGCACAGCTCCAACATAACCACAGGCAAGCACATGTATGAAATAGTTCCCACGCACAAATGTTAGGGAGCACAATTGGGGCAACGTGGCTACCTAGGTTTACCGCATGTCTGATCTTAACTAAGTTTTTATATAGTAGCGTTTCATATAAAACATGCTGTTTGCCCACCTCTCAAGTCTTTACTATCTTTTTTAATCTAAATGACTACTATATAACATATTTATAGTCTTTGTTCGACAATTTTAGGTTTTTGGTGAAGTCACGTAAAGGTTATCTATTAAACTCAAAGGGCAGCACATGCCTAGTGACTCTCTGTCAATATACAGCAACAATATAATGTAAAAGAAAGCCCTGTAGAATTATTTTCACCTTTCACATGGGCTGCAGTCCTAAATGTACATCCGTTAAATATAAATTGTTCACTAAAGGCTGCTTCAGTTTCTAGGAAAGACTTTGGGCGATTCCCTATCTTAATTGTAGACGCAGTATAATAGAATGGGCAGTGTGGGATGTAAGTATATGCTTTCTTTTTTACAGATCTCTAATTATATCTCTGATTACAATTTCATTTAGTCATAGTAAGTGGCAAAGACTAGTGACGATAAATTTTCAGCTATGGATGATGAGGCAATAGTACTGGGCTATTATCCCCTTACATTTCCAGGTTTCGGACATTCAAAGACACAAGTAGTTTAGACCATGGACTTAAACCAAGATCTGGGCCCCCGAACAGTTGTAGGCCAACAGGTTATTTCTAAAATTAAAGTCATTTTTCAATCAATAAAAATAATTTGTAGTTACACTACCTCATACCATACAACAATAGGGGTAGTTAAGATGGGTGGTGAGGTTGCATAAGGTTACCATTTCCTCACACCCGTGAGATGCCACATGAGGATAAAAAAGTGAGGTGTTCAGTACCACCCTCTGTAAAATGTTCAAATCCTGGTTCATTATGAATCAACACAGACGTTGGGGTAGCTAAATGACTGGAAAAGAGCCAACTGCTTCGACCCACATGCCACCAAAATGCTGGATAACAAAAATACTCCACAATTTCAGTACCTCTCCTAACCATTATGTAATTTCTACCCCCATTCCTCTACAAGTGTTCCTATTTGTCCTATTCTGTTTATTGTACAGCAAAATATAACACAAGAAGTGGGGAAAAGTCATGGACATAGAACCCAGCTGAACCATCCAGAAAATTGTTAGCCGACAGTTCCGATTCATTTAAGCTGCTGATTAATGAAGACACCTAGTAGCATCTAATAAGTTTCATATGTTTTCTTATCTGTATTAATATATTTTACATGGCAGTTCAATATATATAAATGTGACAGTTCTGGCTAGAAACCAGCATAAGGAAACTTTTTCTCATTTATTGGACAAGTTATTTCATTCCGCCCTGTAAGAAAAAATAAGTGTTAGTTACGGTATCAAGTACAATATATTCAAAGTATTCATAACTCTGCCTGTGCACTTCATTAGCTTGGTTCCCAATGACATTTTAGCTGATAATTAAGAAGGTGAAAATATATTCATGAAATTACGCCATCTTTTTTTTTTTTTTTTTTTTTACTTTTTTCTTGGCCACTATGTTACAATGGAACGTTATGACTTTGTTTTATATCAGGATAGAAAAAAACCAGGAATGCTATTAAAAAAAAGAATTTCTCTCACTGGGATGTTGTAAAAAGGCCATGTCCACATATATATCTTCCCCATCAACCCCACCTGTATATTCTGACTTTGCTGGCTGCATGGGTCAGATCCAGGAACCCCGAATACACAGTGCCTGGTTAAAAAAAAAGACACGCACTCTAATACTACATTTGCCATGGCATCATGTTAATATCCATGCTTCCTGATCCTCTTTCACAATTTGAGCCCAATGAATCCTGGAATTGTCATCTTGGAATATATCCATGCCATCAGGAAAAAAAATAAAGTCCATTGATGGAAAAGCCTGGTCATTCAGTACATTCAGGTAGTCAGCTAACCTAATTTTATATAAGGAACCAAGACCCGACCACCTGAAGCAACCCAAGAGAGATTTCATATTAGCCTTATATCCAGGAGACACTGGGGGAAATTGGAGGAAACCTATTCTATCCCCTCTTCCCAACATCCTGTCCCCTAAAAAGAAGGTATGCTGGGCTAGATTTTGGTGGACCCTTATCTAAGTAAAAACAACAATAAATACACATGCTTAGTTTTTTGTTTAATAACATATATGTCCCTAAAAGACCAGGTGTCAGTTCAATGGCCAGAGATGTAAATCCATCATCAATTGTAACAACCTAACAATCCACATGGAAAACCTATGTCTAAATGGCAACCAACCAACCTCCCCCTCATTCTCCCCATATTGATCATTTTTGGATAATGAGGGTAGATTTCATTCCTGGCACTGTAATTGGCCATTGTAACCTGTTGACTATAATATAAAGATCATGCAGTACATTATAGGCTACAAAGAATTATACCAAATATGATGAACTACAAACCGGCATGGTTCATCTCAAACCCAAAGAAGGAAGAACCGGAACCTCCTCCCTACTTTACTGTGCCAAAAATTTGTAATGTTACTATATAATTACTGAACAATTTGAGCTGCTCACAATGTGCTGTGGAAGTTGCAGCTGAGACCTCGTTTGGCTGAAGAATGTCCAAGATCATCTAGTCCAGGGGTGCCCAATCTACTTGTAGATCACAAAGGCAACGTGAGTAGATCGTGGAGCCCTGCCTTTTAAAATGAACTCTCGCACACAGGAGTTATTAAGTCCAAGTTTTTATTGTTGGTAGATCATTTTATTTGTGTCATTTTAAAAGTAGCTTGCCAGCCAAAAAAGTGTGGGCACCCCTAATCTAGTCCCTCCCCTCCCAGTATCACTGTCCCTGCCCCTTTAACTCACCGGATTTTTGTTCTTTCATTCATGGAGGCTCAGAATCACATGTGGGCTTTACTTAGGGCAGGATGCAGCAAATTCAGTTTTTCATAGGAATACTCATTCCTGGCCATAAGCCTATAGGCGTGTTATGAAATTTGCATAACTACTTCCAAAAACCACTCCCTGCTTGGCTCTTAAGAGAAATACTGAAGCGGCCATGATATCTCTGCATTGTATTGAGAAGCACACAGACTCAGTAAAGAGATCAATTAGTCTAAAGTTGGGTAAGTACTAAAATTAGAAAGCTTGTATAGGAAAATTTAAATAACGTGTTGGAGATAAAGGGGAAACCAGTGTGGTCAAATGTAAGCAGAATAAACTTCAACTTTAAATGCAACCTATACCAACCAAAATGTAGTGCCTGTCAGGATGTCTGAAAGTACCTTTTCTTTCTGTGAAAATGTCTAGGAAAAGCAACGCCATGGCTTTACCAGAAAGAAAAATGTGTATTTTTAGGCAGTTTTGAAAACTTCATGACAATAATTTAAAAAAAAATAATAATGAAAGAGCTTGTTCTAAAGCTCCATTGTAGCATATGTAGCAACCCCCCCCCCCCCCCCTATTATTTTTCTCTACAGCATTTGTATTTCTTCACTTCAATGTACTTTAACATATGTCGGTGGCTCTACCCAACTGGCATCCTGTCCCTTGGCACTCCCATTCTTGGGTCTTTTCAGAGTGTTATTGCTCTATGTTTGTAACAATAGGAAGGTATTTCTCATGCTGTAAGAACATGTATCAAAGGATATGCATCTTTCAGTTGAATACAGAAATGGAATTTGTACACTTTCCAAATCGTGGTGCTTTCAACACTGGAACAAGCTTTAGGCGTACCGCAAGTAAGCACCATTTAGAGGACTGTGGCCAAAGTATACATCATGTCACGTTGTAACTGGGCTGAGCACTTCAGAAAAAAATGTTACAATATATACAACTTAAATGACAGAGCGTTATGTAAAGATTAATTTCCAATCTTCTCTATGACAAAAAGAATGGACAATACAGGGATTAAATGTGCAGAATTAAAGAGCACAATATTTGTTTGTGCCAAGAACATGTTATCATGAATAGAGCTGGTATGAGCCTTAGAGAGGTAGAATGAGATGCATTTATATGAAACAAATGAAACAAAATGATCACAAATCATATAATTGGTCTTAGAGAATGCACTCATATGATACATATATTATTGAGATAAATTGTTTGAAGAAGTCATGTCCAAAATTAAAATATATTAACCTAAACTAAGTGGTGCCTGTAGACAATTTAGCCAGATTAGCCATGCCCCTTGGCTAAGGAGGATGTTACGGGTTGGACTCATGAACAACCATTCCTTTTTTCAGCTATTGAGAGTAATGACGATGAGCATTATGACCACAGAGAGGAGGGATCAACCACACAATTGTCAGGTGACAACGGGCAGGAAACCTCAGCGTAGGCCTTCTTTTACATATCTGTGGCCATTGTGGTCTGCAGCCTCTATCTTCTGAATATCCGTTCCTTTTGCAGCTGCATGACCAAAAGAAAAAAATGTCCCCAAATCACCCTATGTCTAGAGTCTGACTTCCAGTATGACAAAACATAAGGCTCTGCAGCTTCTCCCACTCCTGGTTCATGAATTACCCCCTTCATGAAATATTAAGCCTGGGCTACATAACATTGCCAGGTACCTGGATGCCATTATTGTGCCTAGAAGGCCATCTCTGCCTTCCAGCAATGTGTGAAACCTAATGTTATATGTCACTGGACCACATGCATTTGCAAGGGTGCATATGACCAGCAATAGGTGGTCCAGTAAGCATGGACAGGGACACCACATATCTTTCATTTCACAGTCGCTGGACGCTGGACACAGCTGGAGTTAGTGGTGCCACTAAGTGTCTTGTCAGATGGTGGTGATGACAGAGCAATTACCTGTACCCTCTCTTCCTCGCTAACCTCATCCTGCAACCAGGACTTCCCCCAAGCACTGTAGACCCTTTATAACATCAGGTGGTCCAGTAAGCATGGACACACTGCCTAATTGTGTTGCAGCTTTTGTGATTGGAGATGAGGAACCAAACTGGGCAAGAACGGTTGTCAACTCCCCTGGCATTGACCAAACAGTGGCTAAACCCTACACCATCCTAAACCAGACAAGATTGCATGTGACAATAGCACTAACTTGCTAGCCATCCTTTGGGCAACCTAACACATGTAGTTTGCAAGGCTTATGTACTTAATCTGATTCTGCAACAGGTTATCAATAAATACCCAGCATTCACAATATCCCACAGCAGGACAGAAGGGTTTGTGTCTACTTTAGGTGGTTTTACCCAGCAGCAAACCAAGCTGCCTTCAAACTCTCTAATATGTGACAACCCCATGGGCCATTGGAATTTAACCTTGTCCTTGTTGAAGAGGCTGAACAAGCATCACCATGCTATCAGTATTACCTGTGTAAATACAATATGAGGACAGGCCCTGAAAAGCTAAGGGTTTTTTTCACTCCAAGAATTCATTTTTCAGGATGAGCCCAGGATTTTGGCACCTCTGGAATAGGCAACTCAACTTGGTCCATAATTAGTCTTCTAGACCACAGCCTCAACATTTCTAATGTGTGAGCATGGTAAATCATGTGTTAGGGTTTATAACATACTCGTGCTCTGGTGCCGCACAATTTTTCTTTGGCTGCACATCTGCAAAATGTGTAATATTTAGTTCAGTCTTTTTTTGTGTCTCAAAGTTTGGAGCCTTTTCCAGTGCTTTATCAATCCAAAGGCCACACATCAATTTTCACAGTTTGCTCCTAAAATATATTGGCTATTATCTCAAAGATAATATATTGCAAGTTAATATCTATCTTCTCCGTTTCTCCATTGGCTGCCTAGGCACAATTTAACTATCCTGCTGTTGGCCAATTTGGACAAGTACAAGAAGTCTTCATTTTGATTAATGTGTTAGATTAAAAGAAAAAGAAAAGTGAGTAGGCTTTTAGGGCAAATAAAGTTTAACATTTATTGATCAAAAGATTGTTGTGGTCCTATTATAGACATAGAACCCCTGATCTAAACGTGATTCATTTCTTAAACATAAATGTAACAATGTATAGTGTTTACACTTTTGTGAGGAGTGATGGGAGATTCTGTAGGCTTATCTCAAAATTCCAATTCGTTTCGCCTATTAAGGCTTCCTCAGGGGATTGTAGAGATCATAATGATAAGCACTAATAATGGCTAGCAATACAAAAATTGTACAAAATTAGAAATACAAATAGGTACAAAAATAATATAAGTTACAAATGTCCAAAGGTCATTACATCCATATCAAAAAGGCATATTAAGGTCAATGTAAAATCAACGTAAGAATTCAATACATTAATTATAATCCAATACTATACCCTTAGTTACCTTCAATCCGAAGATAACCTTTCCTGATTATCCCAACTCCTTTTGATTAATGTGGAAATATTTGCAAATTTTACATTTCTTTAAAAACTGCTCCTAAATTTTAACTAGATCATTAGCAAGGCATGCAGCCTGAGTTGCCAGAAAATGGGGCTATGAGCATTCACCCCCTTTCCTCCTCCTGTACCATACAAGGTTCCATGCTATTCCCTAGCATTAAAGGGTCCCTGAGTTGAGGGGCAGAACTTCATCCCCACATACAGTCACTAAAATAGATGGAGAATGTAATTGGGGGCTTATAGTGGAATTTCAACTGCCTGACATAGGTAAATGAGTACATAAAATATCAGTACCTGTTATATATTTCCCAAAAAGAAATGAACATTGAGACCTTCGAAAAAGTCCTTTCTTGAAATTAAACCATACTAAAATTTGTATCCATTTTGGTTGAGGTTTGCCTATTTAGCTGCTGTTGTTGTATACATGACAGGTGCACAACTGACCTGGGGAAGCAATAAATGTGTTTAGTCTGGAAAACGAGGCAGGTCCTAAAATTAATTGATGATTTGTATGACCAGTTTCCAAACTTCTGCAAAAGTCCAGGCTCACATTCCATTGAATTGGTGTTTGTATCTTTTTGTTTAAACAAATAACTCAGAATCTATTAATCTAAGCTTCACCTTCCTAAAATTCCAAAATATTTTTCATCCGATTTGTTCCAGTTATTCTATTTCTTTGCCAGCAGAATTTTGTATTTTAGTTACTGTTTCTACTTACCACTACATCTGCTGTAAACAACTAAAATCAGCTTATTGACATAGGCCAAATGCATAGATTAAATCTGCTTTGGTACTAAAAGTCCCAGCCATTCAGACGTAGCCATAGTTTGCTCTAATACTGTTCCACAAAAAACAAAGTCTTATGAGCTTACCTCATTCTTCTAGCTTGGTGGACTTAATTGTACAGCAGCAAAAAGAAATTTAATGGAAGATGCTATCCTCCAGCCTTTGTTCTTTAAAGTGACTTCAAAGAGTATTATGGTTTCTAAAGAATATTACCAGGCCATCTATCCTGAGCATGGGCAGCCGCCAGGACCCTTGGCAGAGCAGTGTGAGTTATTGGCTTACATTACAATAAATATATAGCTCCTGTGATCTGGCCTGTTTTATTACATCCATAAGATCATTTACAAACTAATATACTGAATGGAATCATTCATATGGTTTGCACCTTTAGGTAGTCATGAGGACACTGGGCTCATGCGTGTTTTACTTTTTAACTTTATGCATTTTGTTAAGTCATTTAAATGTATGTTACTGCATGCATTTTTGTAGGGGGAATTGTATGTTTACATGCACTGTATAGTTTATTCATTTAGAATGGGCCCTTAAAAAGCCTTAACACACAAACAAAGTACCTTCACCAATTTAGCCACCAAAGCACAATAAACAGTTTGGTTACATATTAATGCATTGTGATGTGCTGAAGGCTACCTGAGTTTTTAGCACGGTATATGTGGATTGGGTGCCATTAACATCTTCCTAACTCGGTCAGATCTCCTCCTCACATTGAAGCTGGACCTTCTCTTCATCAAAACTCTCACGGTACAGATCATTCATCACCACCCCCTTTGTAGAACAACATTCAGCTCATTCCTCTTCTCCCCCACACTGTGGGTTGTAAGTGGCCCTAGGGGTCCCTACTTACTGGTCCTGCTATGTATTTGATGACTTCAGGGACTTGTGAATAATATATGAAGTGCAGAAGAGAAGTGATGAACCCCTCACAGGAGAGGGCCTGCCTTTGGGTAAGAATAATAAGGTAAGTAGAAATACGATAGGCACAGGTATGATAAGCAAAATCATACAGTTTGAAAAAAGTAAAACTATCATGGTAGTTACTTCATTATGGCTCACCCCTGCCTCTTGGGAAGGCTAATGGTCCAAACTGTTTGATAATGTGTTCCAGAGCATCTTTTCTGGGATGGAGTAGTGAGGCACAATGAAGTCCACCATTCCTCCAGAAGCAAAGGGATGCATTTTTTTAACACTGGACATAGGCAAACTGTCAGTAAAGCAAACTTTCTATTGTCTGCTTTAACAATAACTTGGTGCAGACAGTACAGTGTATCAAAAAGCATTGACAATAATATCATGACTGCTTTTAAAAAGGTCCAAATCCAATCTATGCACCATAATATTACACATAATACATATGACTATGGACTTTGAAAAGCACTGCGTAATACGACTGTGCGTAAATACTAGTTAATGACTTAGTAAATCTATACAGTGGACTGATCGGTAAAAAGTCATAAAATGTCGGCCATTTTTAAATGAAAGTGTTTTACTAGAATTAGGTTTTTGTAATAATTTGAAAAAAGATTCTTACTTTAGCGCCTTTAGAAAGCTGTTATACTTACTAAACTTTAAGTTTTCCATCTGCCCATATTTTCAGTTGTTTGGATGTCTGCAAACTCCATCTATGCTTGCTTGGCTAATTAACATGTAGTACAGTACATAGGATACAGCAGGCTATTTGGGTGAATAAGAACATCCCAAATGCCAAGGTGGCTGGAGACAGAGCCAAGAAGAATGGTGAGAACATTTTGCAACTTAAGACCCCAAGAGATTAACCAATTAAAATCTAACGAATGCCTCCTACCTGAAATAAACTAAGTGAAAGGAACTAAACCTTTATCCTACATGTAAAAAACCACAAGCTGAAAAATAGGAGCATGCCAAACTCCAAGGTGGGTGGTGAAAAAGCCATGAAGAATGGAGAAGAGGTCTTGTAACTGGAGACATCAAGAAATACCGATAAGAAGCTAATGATTGACCAAGACAAGCTTGCTCTGGCCCAAAGTGAAAAATCAATTCTTTTGGAACCTAACCTTTATGTACAAGACCAAAAGCAGGAAAATGACAAGGTGATTCCTGCAGTATAACTGTAATATTACATTTATGGAATTAGAACTGCCTAAATCTTAAAGTAAGACCTCAATATTGTACATGTGGGGTGATTTAGATACAGAGTATACCCAACCAACATAATGGATATCAATTGTTGCCTAGTACTTGAACCGATTCTTATTCTTCAAGCATAGGATGCCAACTGTCTGTAGCTTTCCACTTGTAGTCAAAAGAAATTTGGAATAATTTCCCTTTTTCCAAGAGTCACACTTATTTTAATAATGAAACATTTTAGTGACAATGTGATGAACAGGGAAGGAATCTGGACGCGTTGGTTGCCAGTAACTGAATAAAGCAGTTGGAATTGCCAAGATATATTAGTTAGGAAGATATGAAATGTATATCAGGGACAAATTTTATTACGTCTGTTAACTATACATAACCTGTAAACATTACAGCTCAACGCTGTTATAGCGTTCTTCCTTCTAAGGTTGTGCTGCTTTGCATAGAGGTGTCAGGACTGGATGGACAAAAGTACAATTTCCTTGACAGTAATAAAAAAAACTTCCTCTTATGTTTCTCATCCGTACATTAGGCCATTTGCTTGAAGTTATGCTTTACATACTTACTTGAGGTTCTACCATAAGCAGTAGCAAACCATTTGCAGCTCACTGTTCCCATTGGATACCTGGAATTGCACTTTAAGACCTAGAAATGAGAACACATTCTCCAACCTCTGGTGTCAGACTTATACGTCATTAGACCAATATCCCCAGCCTGGTTTGTTCTGTTTTATAGAAGCATGGAAGTAAGAATCCTATAATTAATTTAACATCAAGCACACCACCATCATCTGAAGACACATATAACATGTCCGCGTAATAATCTCCCATTTGCTGGTTGATGCTTTTGCTTATAAATCATGAAAAAAAAGTCTGCACTATATATTCTATTTTTTCACAAAGCAAAGATGGAAGAAATCTGTTTGGGGCTTAGGGGAACAATACATCTGAAAAGAAATTTATTTTGTCTGTCACTGGTTTTATTCATTATTTTCTTTCCTGTGGCTATCCTGTACAGTTCTGCAATATGAGTATTCTTGTACGGGTCAAAGTGTACGCCGTGTTCATTATATTTCCGTTATAGATTTATTCTCTAGCTTTATTTGCTGTTTGCGGGTCTGCCAGTAGTAGTAATTATTTCTACACTAATGTAAACACGCTTCACATTCTTTATTCTTCTGAGGCCAACTCGATTGGAAGCCAACGGGAAATTAAATGTAATTTTTCTGATTTTTTTTTTTCAGTATAGAAGATCCAAACGTCTCAATGTATCCTGAAAAGATAAACAGTTCATGTAAATGGTTTTCAGCCAGACGGTATGGAAGGTCCTGTGCTTCTGGAGATGACATATGAAGGCTACAGGGCAGAACATCTTGGGGCTAAATCTGACACCCTACAAGACTTTTACTTTTGTTTTAAGTCTTCAGAGTATTTCTAAAGTCAAATCCCCTCTTTAGAGAGTCACCAGAAAAGGTATCCCTATTAGAAGATCTTACCCATAATTTCAGTGGCAACTGGAATTTTGGATTTCCCATCATACAATATACAGGGCAAATAGAAAAGAGAATGTTTTCAACTGGAATATGGATTGCAATTTAATACTGCCAAAAGTTAACACATCCTCCTTTGACTATACAGAATTTCAAAGCAATCCAATTTAGAAGTCCAAAGCTTGAGATTGGCATGGTGGCCATCAAAGTGCTGTTATTCTTCATTCTTCTATTGACCAGTGATCACCACTTTTCATGAACTGGTCGCCTCCACTATTTACTGCTGCATGCATTAAGAGAGTGGAACGAAGAATGATTTCAGGTAGCATTTACCAAGGTAACAATTAAAGTTTGTTTTAAAAAGAACCTGATCGACACTTTTTCCAAATTTAGCTCCTGATAGTATTTGTGTTTAGTATTCACACTTTAGTGGTCATCAGAAACTTCTTTCATCAAGTAACGAATCACCATATTTAACAGTGCAGAATACAGCCACATACTCCACCATTAAATATTACTCTATTCATGGATTTGCTGTTTGCCCCTTTTATAATCTGCCAATTGGATTTTAAACAAAAAAGCGGTGATTGGTGGGAGAAATCAGTGAGTGCTGTGGGAAAACTGTAAATCGACGTTAAAATAATTACAGTTTTCGTTTTTTTACTAGTATTAGGATGCTGCCGATCTTTTCCAGCCTCCTCTAGATACTTAGCAGGTACACACCTGGGACTACATCAGCTTTCCAATATTAACACTGGAGGTTCATCACAATATTACCTGGTTATCCTGCTACAAGGGGAAAAGACTTGTGGCAACACCTGGTCACTTTCTCTTATTTGGGCTACTACACTTCTGACACATGGGCTTCCAATAGGGACTACAAGTGGCCATTTCCACATGCATTACATCCATATTCGAATAATGTCCACATCCAGAGACTCACCTTGAGAAATGCCATTCAGTCATTGCTGCAATCAGCCCATTACTTAGAACAATAACTCTGCAATCAGCACAACTCATGCTATTCACAAATAAGAGAGCTTTGACTCAATAAGGGGCATGGTAGACCTCTGCAGAGATATCACTGATTCTTCCTTAATAGGAACAAAATTCCCTCTCTACATATACCTGCTGGTCTCAGGCTTTTCTATTCAAACTGTGGCTGTTTTAGGAAAAAAAACTGTAAGACCTTGAACACCTTTTGTTTTCATGCACCTGGAATATATTTAGCTGATTTAAACTGAAAATTCAATGGGGCTCTAAAGCCCCTACACACAGATTGCCTTGAAATGAGATCCCGTGTTCATGCTTATACTGCCGTGTGGGAAGAAACAACAGATTGGTGCAAAGTTGAACTTGGAGAAAAGAATGTTTGTGTAAAACTGTGTAGCCACCGGTATCAGGCTTCTCAGTAACCGTGGCAAGGAGATACCATAGCCGTGGTGAGCCAAGAAACTCTAGTACTGAAACACCTATTACAATATGACTTGTACATTATAAAAGCTGAACGAAAATGCAGCAAGCCAATATGTCCGAGACGGACAGGAATGTTTTCACATCATCAAAATATCTCTGTGGCGTATGAAAAAAAGATTAGAAACATTTTTCTTCTGAATGATAATAAATGTACGGAATACTTACTCAGCTATAAGGATGAAACATGACACCCCAGGGAGATGGCCAACCAAAAAAACAGTCATTTAACATAATAAATGAATTGCAAAGGAGACCATTTTTAAAATATTTCACATGTTCCATGAAGCTTAAATATAGCCGGGATTGTTGACGAAACTTTACAACATTTGCCAAACAAACCAAAACAATTCACTTTGTTAAAAAAGCTAATTTGTCGGTTCAAATTGAAATACAAGTAACAATATACAAGTAAAATTAGTATTAGTATTGTGGATAATATAGTAAACTAGGGAAGAAAAATTTCAGGACTTCTCCAATACATGGACATATACAATCACCTATTTATTGCCAGTGGTGGCCATTGTAACCAAACAGCCCCGACGTAAGACCATGTTTGGCTGTTGCATTTAATTATTGGTCAAGTAAAAAATACAACAGAACCCATTTGCCTCATATCTAAAATAAATGAACCCACAAGTTCCAGAGGATCTTGTACAGTCTGCACAAATGGTTTATCCACCCATGAATACTGTAACATTTTCCTCTCTCGCATTCCACTAACCATTCTGCTCTACAATCTAATGAATCATGAATGTTGCAGCCAGACTAATCTATTCCTTCTTCCCCTTGCTATTTGCCGCTTTCCTTTCAATGCTCCACACTGGTTTCCATTCCATCTAAGGATCAAAATCAAGCTCCTGTGCTTGGCTTTTAATTCCTCCACAGCTCTTGTCCCACTTACCTTTCCAACCTTATACAAAAATACACCTCTTGATGCCCTTTCCAATGCTTTAATGCCCTATGAATGACTTTCTCACTCATAACCTCTTCTCATGTTTAACTCCAAGACTTCTCTAGAGATTTCTCCACTTCCTGGAACTCCCTTCCTCATCCTTTTAGACTTGCTTCTGTTTTCCACACATTTAGAAAAACCCTTCAAAACCCTTATTTTCAAACTTGCCCACCCATTCTCATGTGCCACTTAACCCTCACTATTTACTCACTATTATATATCCCCCACCTATTGTATACTACTCTCTCCACCTGTTAGACTGTAAGCTCTGTTGGGCAGGGTCCTCTCCTTCTGCCTCATTGTACTTGTCATGAAAACATAGCAATTTAATTATTATGTTAAAACTACATACACACTCTAGATCAGGGGTGCCCAACACGTGTCCTAGTAGTTGTAGTGCAACTACTGCCCGGACCATGCAGTTTTGGCTGATTCCATTCAGTTTAAGATGTCATTGGAGTAAGGTAATGGCCAAAAATATACAGAATTGTATTGTGCCATACATGTTCATGCTGTTATGCAAGGTAAGCAATATATATTTTAAATATAAAGTATACTCGGTATATATAAATAATCATATGTTTACTATTTTTATTGTTGCTGGATCATTTTGACTTGGTCATTTTAAAAGAAGCTCGCAAGCCAAAAAAGTGTGGGCACCTCTGATCTAGATGATTGTTGCCTAAGACAAATGTTTATTATTATCTCAGGTGAAACTCCAGCATGTGTACAGCAGCCCCACATCATTCAGTGATCGAATGCAAAATGACCATCCGGGACAACCGCTGTCATTTAAATGGAGGGAAGCACAATGGTGTTCCTCCAGCTCGTCTTCCCTATTACCTCCCCATAAACTGAACATTGCTGTGTGTATAGTTCTCATTCGTTCTAGTGTAGCTGGAACTAGTAGTGCTTTAGAATTATGTGTCGTGCACTTTTATTTCTCTTCATCTTTGTCTGAGAAATATTAAACACAGAGAATACCGGTACCTACACAATCACATGGCCCATTACATGGTACTGGCAGCATATGATTTCAAGCAATGTGACGGTCAGATCTGCTTCAGTTTTTCCTGGATTAACAATTCATAGACAATCTGTGTTCTCTGTATGCATTTTAAGAAATACATATTACAAAAAATTGACTTTCATAGGTTCCTACCTTCACTTGCTATTGTTTGTGTTTGCATAAAGCTGTATGGCTATGGTAGGAACATTAGACTGTAGGTTTCTTTGGGGGAAGGGACCAATGCTTATGTTTCAAAGTTTTTTTCTAAAGCATTCTGGCATATGTCAGCACTATATAAACGAATAATAAAATATATAAGCGAGTCCTGGAAGACGAATTCTGCTCTAAACAAACACTTTTCTTTTTTTAGGGCAGATTTGTTTAGATGTTTTGTCCCAATGCATTAAAGCAGAACTCTAGGCAAGCAGTATAAAGCTGAAATACAAATATAGAAATGATTTTACCTGCAGGAATATTGGTAAACCTGTTGACATGGTATTGTTGATTCAGATATTGACTGGTTGGAGTGTTTTTCTTTTGCACTAGGGTTAACGTCAGACCATTGGGAGTGAAGAAGTTTGACTCAATTGCTATCATCTAGATCAGACTTTCTTGACCTTTTAAACATGTGGGAACTCTTGAAATACCTTCCAGGTCTTCAGGGAACCCCTACTATAAATACTATAGCCACAGTTCACAGTATATTGACATGGTGGTCATTGGGAAAAATGCCTCTTTCATTGCTGGCCAATGAAAATTATGCCATGGAACTTTAACAACCTATGGAGGAACCCTGGTTGAGAAACCCCGATCTAGGTTGTGTCTCCTCTAACATGGACATTGAAGGTGTCACCCACCTGCACCTGACTTTTGGCTTACTCCATGCCTGGAATAGGGGAGCAGGATACCAATATGGCCCAGCAGTTGGGCAGAGTTGGGAATTCTAGTGGAAGTGCCAGGAAGAGTTTAAAAAGCTATCATGTATTTTGAAGTTTGTAAACCTTAAAATGTAAATAGTAATAATGTCTTCCCTTGCTAATTGTTACTGGCACATTGCATCTTGTACCTCTTACTAAGAAATGGTGATCTTTACCGTGCTGAACTTCACAAGCATGGAACCACATCCATCCCACTATAGTCAGCTTACACACTTGATTTATCCAGTCCAAGTTACAGCATGCCATGCATATCCATACCAAATATCCATGCTGCCACTGCCCTGGCCCACAAAGTCTATAGACAGAGTGCTAATGGAAAATAAAACAAGGTATCCCCTATAATCTTATCTCCTGGTTCTGGAATCTTGAAGATTGAGGAGGACAGTGTGGTGGTGCACCTCTAGAAGATAAAACCAAAAACCAACAAGAATACCTTCACGTAAAGAGGGGAAGATTTTGAGCTCTAAACAAACTTCTATACTAAAAAAAACATTTATTAAATCATAATCTTGCTAAAAATTATAATATGATCATTTTGTACCTAATCACACTATCATTTGATTTTCACTTAAGTATGACAGTCCTTTTGTTGGAAAATCCCAGGTTGTCTGCAGCAACGTTGTCTGCGGCTGACGTATCTGGGCTCCAGATGTACATATTTAGAGGGACTGTGCCGCACAGGAACTGGACACAGAACAGAGAAAGGAACATCTGAATGTTTGGAGAATGGCAGCAAATCTGTTCTCCGGAGCACTTTACATCACAGAGCTGGGATCTGGGAATGTCATTGGGAAGCAGGGAATGTCTTTTAAACAGTCAGAAGCTAATGCTGACAGCCTGCAGATCACCTTTTTGGCAAAGCTGTTAAGAGCAGCTTTTGATTTATCTTTGGGCCTGACAGCAGCCGCTAAGAAATCCAAACACTTTTACCGCATATATCAGTTCATTGTCTCAGAATATCTGTTTGTACACCGTCACATTTTCAGTATTATGGGAGAGACGCACCAGTGAAAAAAGGAAAACCAATATTCAAGCAGCCATTTTGGCTACCTGTACAATATTTTCCTCTTTCCATTCATGAAGCGAATCGGTCGTGCAAGTATTACCTGATTCTAACAATATCAGATGCCACAGCTTCTGCCCTACGGAGGCTTTTTCCCGCTTTGGTCCATGGATAACAAAAAGGCCATAAGATGGTCAATATTATTTAAAGTGTATGTAAACCTAAAATGTGTTTTTCAGTATGTGTTGCAGTATATCTCACTATATACAGCTTTCCTAAGCAAATATTTTTGTAATCTGTTGCAGTTTCCTACCTGGAGATTCTACAAGAAACAGGACTTCCTAATAAAATATGACAATGCTATGCCACTGCCTCTAAATAACCAGCAGAATTAGTCTGTGTTATTTTAGTTGGCTGTTGGCCCACCTAGAAGTTATTATTATTATTATTATTTATTACACAGTATTTATATAGCGCCATCGTATTCGCAGCGCTGTACAGAGTCCATAGTTGTGTCACTAACTGTCCCTCAAAGGAGCTCACAATCTAATGTCCCTACCATAGTCATATGTCATTATTGTAGTCTAAGGTCAATTTAGGGGGAAGCCAATTAACTTAACTGCATGTTTTGGGATGTGGGAGGAAACGGAAGTACCCAGAGGAAACCCACGCAGAAACGGGAAGAACCTGCAAACTCCATGCAAATAATGTCCTGGCTGAGATTCGAACCTAGGACCTAGTTCTGCAAATGCCTACTGCTCTTGCACTGCATAGTTACAGGTGATAAAGAAAATGTAAAAAGAAAAAAAATAAATAAAAAAGACAAAAGAATCTTACTTTACTTGGTTTTTGGTTGGTTTGTCATTGTGAAAGCCACTAAGGCCCTTTCAAACACTTTCTGCAACGTTCTACTGCAGGCTCAACTGTGCTTTCAACCATTCCTATTTAAATGAATAGAGTGGTTGGGAATCAAGGTATGCATTTGCACAATGGGGCCGCTGCAGTTGCGGTAGATTGGAGTTCAGTTACAAACAGCAACAAGTCACTTCTGGTCAAATGGTTGCTTTTCCATAGGTGGAACCTCAAACCCAACTGCACTCAACCACATGACAAAGTTTTTCAGACTGTGCAGTTGATGTTACGAAACATGTATAGTAGTTGAATAGGGGCAGTAAGGAGTGGATAACTTGCACGGTTTTTGACAGCGAGTCAGAAAGGGACCCTAGTGTGCATGGTGGGAAGAGATCAGCCAACTATAGGGAAACTTGTAATCTTTCTAAATATACAAAGTTATTCTTCTGGTCCACGATATCCTTCAGAAACTGACTTTTTTTCGGATGTGGACACATTTGAACACCTACCTGCTTCTTCCATGCAGTAGTGAACCAAAGTCCAGAACACCAACACAAATATGTTGCCATTGTAAGTCCTCAAAATCACTTGTTCGAACCTCCTTTCTAAATTCATATAATTTGACATGTATAAAACTGTATAAAACTACATATTTTTTTGCTTGAATGTAACTCACTTATTTTTCACCGAAAAAAATATATATTTGCAAGCAACGGAACATTAGCAAAATGTTTCCATCATGTCAGGAGATAGGGAGCCAACAGTAAATATTAGCCTAGAGGAAACTATTTCAACAATGTACGGGATGAGTAACTATTTTACTTAATGGAGAACAAAAGATGAATGAATATTTAACTTGAACATGTATCATATTATTTACTTTTTTAGAGGATAGGTTATTTGAAGAAAAAGTCATCACCCAGTATGAATATACTAAAACAAAACACAATCAGTAAAAGTTAAAAGACCAAAAAGCCTTAATGATAGTTTCAGTGGTGGAACATTGGAAGCATTAAAATACATCTGCTCCATATATGTGGTAATGCTTCAGTTAGCGAAATTGTATATAATGCTTAGCAGTCTACATTAAGATTCTTTCTATTAAAATGTTATGCTAATTCAAGAAGCTTATAACAAATATTAGAAACATTTAGAGAATAAGGATGGGACTGGAAGTCTACCCTAAGGATTTCTTGTAAAGAAGAGATTTTATATTTACCTATCCCCACACCAATTTTCACTATCGGAGATACAGTGACCAATGAATATCAGCCAACCTACTCACATATTGAGATGTCACGTTCCTGATCCTTTCAGAGCACTGTGGTTCCTCCCACCAATCCATCATCAAACTGTGTCCTGCAGTGACCTATAGGGAAACCATACCATTGGCACGGTACCAAATTAGTAGGATCCCCTGGGCACTGTAGCTTTGGAAAAGAGTACAGCTATGGTACAGGTCATCATACTTCAACACTAAACTTAACCCAACCAGATCCATGTGGCCTCTACCGTACAGGAAGCATCAATTCATACCCTTTACAAAATTACAGTGGAGTTCTGTAACTTTGATTACCAATTTGAAAACTACCTGGGCCAAGATTCCAGTGTTAAAAAAATGGATTAAAAAAAAAAAGAATATATGTATAAAAAACTAGGATGATTCATCTTCAGTGTACTGAGGTTCATTTTACCCAGTACCTATCACATGAGATAAATGTTCACAGACATAACTTTTTGGCAAGAATTGTGAAGCGTTTAATAGACAGACAGAACAAATTTTGGGAAACCAAAAGATCAGGCCGGATTTTCCAGGCTGAGCTCTTTCAGGTGTGTGAACAGCCTGCACAGTATACCACTCAGGAGATAAGAATTTGGCTATCCCTGCACTAACTGGATTTAAGAATGATCCACAGGTCATCATCATATTGTGCCTGACCAATATCTTATGTTCATGTCCCGCTTTTTTTTACAGTGGAAAATTGGAGAAAACATGTGTTAACTTTTTAAAGCACTCTGATTGACTTTCTGTAAAGGGGTATATATATGATTGCTTAGAATATTTGTACCTGGGTAGACCATTGTAAATTCAAGCCTGAATGAAATATATATGGAATAAAACCAGTATCTATAAAATGTCCTATTGGTGCTTGCAGGGATCGTGGGATGTTGGGCATACACACAGAGAACTAACAATATACCTGAATGTTCTCAGCATACTAGACCTTATAGCTACTGGATATGAACATCAGACAGATATAAGGAATGAAAACTTAGCCACCAAAATAACTTTGCTGTCTATCGACACATGAATAAACCCTGATGTCCTACAAATCTGTGTGATAAGCAGACCCCCCACCCGCATCCCCTTATTACAGGCAACAATCTTTTGTTAATAAAAAATGCAAAAGCTGGGTATAAAACCAAAATAGATAGTGAACGATTGTCGCCCAATCAGATCCGCCAGGCCGGTCGTTTGTTTCAAGCCACATTCCTCATTCATCGGCGTTGTTGGCCAGTAGAGCACTTGTTTGTTAATGATTACCTGCCAAACAGTCGTTAGTCGTTCGTTTCCAACGATAATTATTGCACATGTGTACGTAGCCTAACTTACATGGCTCCTCAATATATTCCTCAAAGATCTGCCGTTGACAGGACCACCCATAGGACTATGGCTAAGTGCAATAATTGTCATTTGAAATGATCTTTCATGATCCTTTCCAATGACAAACAATACATGAATGAGCTCTTTACATACAGCACCATTCTGCTCTATGGAGAGTGGAGAACAACGGAATGGCACTCCACTGTGCTCTCTCCCCTTTACTTGTATTACGATCGTTCATTGTCCATCGACCCCACAGGATGATCATTCGAACTACAGACCACCAGCACTGTACACATGCAAGATTCTCGTCCAGTATCAGTCCTGAGCCGATTATCAGACGAGAACCATTGCACGTGTGTACATAGTCTAAGTCATGTCATCTAAGGTTACAGAATCCAGTAATAACCCAATATGTAAAGACATCTTTAGATGATAAAAACATGGGACAATAACTTGTCAGTAGTTTGATTTGATATCCAAATATTTCTGGAAATGTGTAAACGTATAATGTACTTTAGACATTCATTTATTGAAAGTCTTTTTATGGCTCATTTTAGGAGCACAAATAAATGCTTACGTGCGGACCATGTCATATGTTGAACTACGTGTGTACTGCTGAACATTTATAGGTTATAAAAAGTGAAGCAAAAATAGACAGACCTATCAGAGTACATGTTTCCTCTAACAAAGACATCACCAACCATAATTATAGTCTTCCGTGAAATGCCATGCCAAGTTGTTTGCAGTTGCTGGTTCTTTCTGGCCAAGATCCCAATCTCTGTAGTTGTCATGTGTAGAAAAGGATGGGTGAAGCTGTGTAAATGTTGCTGCTAAATTGTCAAATGTAAAATTGACATTTCTTGAGAAACCTAAGCTATTTTTTTTTAATAAAGAATCCGAATTTATGGTATGCTGTTCTCAAACAATATGAACGTGCCAAAACTAACAACTGATAATGTATATGCCATGCAAACTTAATAGAAAGAAGCTAGAAAATCAATTACACAGCACAGAGTCAGTTGTTATTCTCATCTGCAGTCTGAACGCAATTCTGCACTTGCATTGGCAGGAGATGTTAATGCGTATCTAAATCGAAAACAAACATTTAATATATTGCAGCTTACCGAGCTGTAGCTGCAGTGGCTGCATTAGTTTATTTTTTGCAGGAATTTTTAATTTTACTTTTTGATTTAGACTACAAATACGATCTCTGCTTTTCATCTCCATTACAGGAGGAATTATTCATTTACAGAGCATGGTTACATTGTTTGAGATTTTAATTCTCAGTGTAATGATAGCACGTTACTGGTAAGATTATTATATTTGCCTTAATTGTACAATGAAAGAAAATTTATGCAGCCACCACATTTAGAAACTGGTAAGCTGAAATCATTTTTGGTACTTAAAAGTGAACTATCAAAAAAATTCACAGTATAATTTGTAATAAGTAAGGCACATGTGAAGATACAGTTATTTTGAGCCATTTCACGGTTTATGCTCAAATAGCTTTAGCACTATTGATTCCCTTTATCTGTATATACTCTAAGTAACCCTTTCTATGGGTAATCTATAAAATGCACCTAAATCCGCCAAATTGGTATATTGTGGTTTACTAGTTTTACAATTCGGTGGCTAAATTATTTTTATTAGCCTTTGTACATCAGTATTTGATGGTGGTTGTGGTGATGGGAGCTTGTCGTTTACACAAGAAAGATAGAATTGTTTTATCACTTGGGAAGTGATAAAGATCCTGCATTTTTAGTATTTTCTGTAATTTATAAAAATGTTCTTAGCTTGAAAAGTAATGTAGCCAGCCCACATAAAAAAACTGGTAGACTGCATTTTGTTATATTTATGTTCTTGGCTTTAGTTAAATTTTAGGTTAGATTTACCAAAATAAACTAAAAATAAACTAAAACACTTTTAGAACTTGTTTAAAAAAATCTCAGTTGTACAAATTAAAAAATAAAATATAGGATTGATTTTTTCATATCTGGATGTTGAAATACAATCATAGTTATGAAGCTGGTTTAATAAAGTACATTCCTTCACAAATGCAGCAAAATGTATGCAAACATTACACACAAACATTTTAATTGCGTACATCTGAAATAATATTGAGTTCCTTGACCTTTTTTTTTGCAAAACACCATAAAGGGCGATTGTCAGACTTTGAGCAGTGCCACATGGAAAAGAAAAAAAGTTTCTATAAATATATTTAATCTTTTGTATTTAAAAAAAAATCTATGCAACATTTTTCACTATAAAGATAGTAAATCAAATCACTTAATAACCAAGTTTTTTTTATTTCATATTTTCACGTTTTTCGTTTTGGCATAAGCCATGTACCTTTTGTTGGAACTCTTTTTTTTTTTTAAGCCAGAAAAATATACAAATTATATAGGGCTGAAGAATATGTACATTACATGTACAACATACAGAAGAAAAGAAAAACATAGATTTACATTTCTTGATGACAAGTAAAATATCTTACAATTAAATAATTCAAATGAATAAAATGGATCGGTAAAATTTGCTCTGTCTGTAAAACAAATTACTCAAGAAAAAAAAATAATCTTGCTGTCAAAAAATATATAAAAGTATTTTTTCATTAAAAAAACCAAAAGCATTTCACTTCTGCAGTGCTGAAAATTAGCATTATGGCAGTTTCGTACATTTGCAATAAATTATTTCTCTTTTAATTACTGTAAAGAAGTGAGAAAAACATTTTACATGGCTTGGTGGTAATTGAAATGAACACAAAAAGCTATCAAGGGAAAAAATTATTTTGTGGAATTTTTGGATAAAAAATTTTGGACATTGTTATCAAACTTTTTTAGTTGTTTAAAAAAAAAATCAAATGTTTAATGCCCTTCCAAAAAGAGGTAATGATATCATGGGGGGAAAAAATGGCTTCAAGTGCATTATACTTTTTGAAATTCACCCTTTGTCCCCATACTCAGTCATCAGTATGTTCTTTAATGTGTTCAAAACAAAGCCTTTGAAAATTGACACCAATGATAAACAGGCTGTATAACGTGTCATTAAAAATGTCAAAAATGATTTTTTTTTTTAAATAGGAAATGTCACTATGAAATATAAAGGAAAGGTTGCCTAGGTAAATAAATACATTTAATTACTGGCAATATTTAGGGATATATACATATAGTCACAAAAGCTTTGAAATAGAAAACAGCAGACCACAACTTCCCATAAATGTTACCATACGGTATGTAAAGTTTAGTGTATAGCATTAATATTATGTAAAATATGAGTTGTTAAAAAAAACCTGCATATTAGGAATTTGTATTATTTAAATGGCTTTAGCTCATAAAGAAGTGGATCTTTAAATATTTTAATCTACGTACAGCATGAGATAGGACTACATTTCTTTGAGTAATGTGCAGCCACGTATTTGGGTCAAGCAGATGAAATATTTAACAGAAAAAAAATACAACCTAAAATAAACTAGCAAAGTAGAGGTGATCAATATTTCCCCTTTGTATAACCAGTATAACTAGTGTGATCAGTAAAAAAAAAAATTACAATAAAAAGTTATTTGTATTTGTGATCCAACTTTTCAACTGTCTTGAATATGAAAATGTAAAACAGAACTAATAAGACTTTATGTAAAAATACAAAGTGCAATCCCAAAATTTTCAAGAGGTATCACACATCGAATAGTATTTTTTTTTTAATAAGAAAATAAAAATGTTGCCGGAGAAAAAAAAAAAAAAACCTTCTGTATCTGATGGACAGAATTTTGAGCACTTTAGGAGTAAAAACTCCATAAACCGCTTAAATACAATCTTGGAAAAAAAGTCTTTGGCCATCTGTCCTTGCTTTTTACTCTCTTTTCCATATAAACTTGTCTTTACTTACTATACATTTTCTAAATCCCGTGCATCTCCGTCTTTATCTAATTATATACTTATAAAAAGTCTTTATTTCTGTAAATAAATATTTTCAGTTCATCGTCTCCATTATTTTGTTCTTTTTTTAAATTTTAACCCCAAGAGCGGCTGAGCGAATTAAAGAGAAAGGATCCAGTTGCTGTATGCTGGCAACTTCTAAGTGACCTCTATAAATTAATGCAGATATTCAGTATTGTTCGTAGTCCACAGTTTTGCATCTTACTTGCATACAAACTGGTCGACGATCTCGGTACATTTCTTGCATTTGACGTAACAGCACCAATGAAACTTGCAGTGGCATCGCTCAGTCTGTACAGTTTTGAACTGATCGTAGCCTCTACCGCAACACATAAGTTCACAGCCATCCATACCCTCTGATGTTTTATTGCACAGCCTTCCTTGGGTGCCTAAAGACCCAGTGCTTTCATTGCGAACACAATAATCCGGACTTGGGTCAATGTAAACCAGGTCGTGCGGGGTGGGGGAATTGAATTTGTTGTTCACCTGCACAAGTTTTCCTCTGCTGTTGAGTTTCATAGCTGCAGCACTGTCGTATTTTTCTTTTAAAAGGTCTCCCACCTTCCGAAAATCAGCAAGCTGCAGCCAACAGGTCTTCAAGCTACAGGATCCAGACACGCCATGGCATTTGCATGCAACATCCGCCAATGTACTTACAGCCTAAAAGGAAAAAATGGAAACAGTTAGGCGCTTTATTTTCAAAAACACATAAGGCATACATTTGGAAACAGATCAGAAACAGATCAAAAATCAGAATATTGGCCCTAGTCAAAAAGGGGTCATTTGTATAAAATTCCTATGGAAACAACTATTTGGTTAAAAGTTTGTGAACACAAAAATGGACATTCAATTGCAAAACCGAGGACATTAATCTAGGGTTACTCCACATTTTTAGGTAGACTGTTGCATCTTGAGGTAGTAATTTGTGTCCAACCAGCGAAAATAGTTTGTGGTGTTAGACACTAACAGTGGACGTAAAGACCTGGATGAAAATTGGCTTTCCAATTCTTTACAAAATTTGTTCAGTGGGTTTGTGTGGATGACTAACTAGTCAAATCATTTCTTAGGGAAACTTTGTGCAAAGGGGCCTGAGTTCCCCATATTTCATTGAAAAGTCATATTTTCATAGTCAGACCTCAAGTAGAGGATAAAAGATGGAATAAACCAAACGTAATCATGTAACATGTAAGGCCACGGAGGTAGGTGACAGTAAAATCCTTGTGAGAGATATCACCATCAATTAACTAGTAGTCAACATGGGAATCTAAGAACTGCTTTCAACAGAAGTTGAAATGTAAAAACTGTGCCAGTGATGACCAAAGACCCAGCAGTAGCAATTGTAATAGGGGTCCCGTTACATGGGAGACCTTGCCTCAGTTCCCACACCACAGCATTAACAACTTCAGCCAGGATCCTGTTACAGAGGACCTGGGTCCCGTTCCCACATCGCATTGACTATGGAAGTAACAGTGGTTAAATTTAGTTTGTCAGGTAGGGAAATATAAAAAGACCCCCTGCGGGTGACAAGGACCTTTTATTCGGTGCATCCCCTGCACTTGGTCATGTGATCTGTTAAGTGAGGGGGATTAATAGGCCATTTAAACGGTCCCTCCTTCCCCATCTTTCATGTAAGCTGTAGGGATCTTTTGCCAGGACCACAAACAAGCATTTGTATTTGTGACAAGGATAGCAGTTGGTTTACCAAATAAAAATAAGTGAGAAAAACTTTATAAATTTCATAAAGCCACAACATCTAGGGACTCAAAAGGTGCAATATATAATGTTTTTGTTTGGGTCTTTAAATGATTATCTCTAATTACAGAGAGGTGCTTGAGCACAAAGTGCATCTAGAAGAACTAGTTGTAGCATTACACACGGTGAGTCCTTTATAACTTTCATAATTATAGAGCTTTATTATGTCTTAAGCCACTGTTTGTCAACAAGAGAGAGACTTGGGTCTTTGAAGATGAGAATGATCAACCACTTCCTATGCTTTAATAAATGTCATAATAGTTAGGTCTAGACACTGATCATCTCAATTGGATCTGGCTTTTAATATATAATATGGGAACACATCCCATTTCACCACACCCGACATGGTGACTGATGTGTTAGACGATGTTTCAGCATCCCACTTCTTAAAGCTATTAAAATGCAAATTCCATGGGAGAGATATAGGTACTGCCATAGCTAGCTCCTTTCTGAACCTGCTAATTACCTGGCTATCTCAAACCAGAAATATACATGCAGCACATGAACGTCAGAATTCAGTTTCTCAATTCTATACTTGTTAGAAACTAAAGAATCAACATGAAAGCTAAGAAGTAGCATGATGAGGCTGTATGCAATAGCAAGTGCCATATTTCTCGTGGAGAAATTCCAATACTTTTTCTGCAACTCTTTTGATCATTTGTAGCAGTACCATCTTTCCAATGCAAATATTCACGCATCTTGCTTTTCTTTGCAATGTTTCTTTTTACTCATGTTTTACATATATAGGGGGATTTTTATAAACAACTCACAACAAAGTACCAGTATCATGAAAACTTTGCCTTTATAAAGAATGTTTCAACAAACTTTGGAGGTTATAGTCAACATTGCCAAATTTCAGTAATGTGCCTCCTAGACCAAAGACAACAGTGAAAAAATCTGACGATCTAACCCTTCCACACCGTTCTCAAAATCACAAAATGACATAGGCTTGGCCCCAACACGACAACCAGAAATCACGTCTACAAATATTCTAGCCAGTCCCCCTGCTGCTGTTCTCACAGGGATCGAGCCCAATCAACTCATATGTTCTCTGTAAAAGTGAAAATTCCTGATAAGCCCACCCGCCATGCCCAACTACTTATAGTCACCTTCCCTGCATTCCCCCCCAAGGAGCCCTTTCATCAACAGAGAAAAAAAGCCGATCTCAGACATGCGCAATGAGATCGGCAAGTTTTTTCCCCAATCTACATCACCCGTTATTGGGCCTGCACAGTGTGAGACCGGGGGACATAGGAAGGAGAACACGGAAAAAGAGAGGAGAAGATGGTGGAGTCTGATACTCCCAAATGGACAGACTGATCTGCGGGATTGAACGTCAGGGTAAGGTAAGGTTTTGGGTTAGTTTTGGGTTTTCTTCCACTTTAAGAAAGACTGCCCTAGGCATTACAAAGTCATCTAAAGGCAATTACATCATCTCAATGTAAACTCGGATACTATGACATAGGTGTTGACTCCAGAAGCAGCAGTGGAGGTGACTATAAGTAGCCATCTAAGGAAAGATGTGTGCTGTTTTCAGGCAGAAAAATAAAATGAAAGAGAACACTTCTGTAGCCATCAAGGACTGGTAAGCTGCAATATTACATTTCTGTTTTAGGGCCTGCTCATGATGTGTTAGGTTAGGTCAGCCTATGCCTCTGATGCATGAGAATGGGCAAAAACATAAAGGTGTAGCATTTGAACCACAAAACATAGTACTGTGTTACCATGCAATGTGGTGAGTTGCAATGCACGTACATCACAGTTGTTTTTGTAAATAAGCCCTTAGTGGTTTAGATTTGCTATATTTCCCCATTCCACTCATCAGGACAAGCCATCCCAGATATCAATTTTCACCTAGCATGTGGCAACACAGATTATCATGAGACCGGAACTAAAACGATCCAATGAGGTCTTTAAAGATAACTAAAAATGTTTACATTTCACACACGGCAACTGTACAGCACCATTAAGACTAACTGCTAGACGCCAGGCTGGCCGTAACGAAGAGGCAAAGGAAGTGATCTGCTTTGCCAGCTGCTATTGACAAGTTGCATGCCCGCAGCTGTTATTTATTTTGTGTCTTACAATACATTTGTTGTTTTAATTATTTTGTTGTGAAACTTCTAATAAGTTCAGCAGTAACTGGCAACTGACTGATTCGAGCAAACCAGTTGTTAGATTTGAAACATAATCAGGTTAAATTTTAGAGCAGTGCATCATCTAGTTTCAAAAGTCTAATGTTCAAATTATTTGATATAGGCTGGGTGTATTAAATGGTGGGGATTTTGGAAAGGACTAAATATATCTATGAAAAAGAGAAGACAGTCACCTGATCCAGCCAGTTTGCATGTCAACGGAGACAGGAAGGTGCTGGTCAGCCACAGGGAATGGTCAAGTGTCTATAGCCATTGTCAAGTGACTGCTATAGATGTGGTTGCCACCGTATGGTCTACAGCTGATGGGTACTTTTACAGTGTGCCCACTGTGCTTGGTGATGTGACATTCAAGACCACAATAATTTAATTACAAAAAACAAATAGTAATGTTGGGTTACCACCATGGACCTTTTGAAAATGCAGGTCAACCAAGTCAGAGAAAGGTTTGCAAATGAAAGAATTCTTGATACTCACTATATGGTTTTAGAGGGCAAACTTTACACAGGGTCGGCCCAGCAGTTTACTTAGCTTGCTACTAGTCTACTGGTATTAGGCAATTGTGGCACAATGCAGACAACCTGTGATAGGTTTCCAACATAAGCAGACATTCCCCAACTCATTGGGTGCACAATAGTTTGGGAGCAGCAGCTACATTATTAGGTTTACCTTTACTTCTGCAAAATTGTGCAATTCACAGAATGGCTTCTTGCATGGGAGCCTTATCACACAACGTTCATTTACCATGGACTTGCAACAGTCTTAGGACCCTTCTAGGAATATTAGGACCAGACAGTACCCAGCTAACCTTCATAAATCTTATCTTTATTCTTGTGATCATAAGGTTTGGACAAGCACAAACATTTAAACCATCATCTAAATTTGAGATCATATTATATATATTTATCCTAGATGCACAGAAATCAGAGTTATGGCTGGGAAATGTTTCTGTTTGACTTAACAAAATATCTAAGAAGCCAGAGGATTATTGGGTCCACCCGGCCCCATCAAGTATTTACATCCTTGGACTTTCCTTCTGTTTGAAATCGATTCCTACACTAGAATTTCTAAATCTGACGTTTCCATTTGCTTGCTGGTCCTGCCACATGATATGGTTCCATCTGACAGCAAATTCTGCTTCCTACTGGGTAGTGAACATATGACCCAATTTGTGATCCAATAACAAACGCATTTGAAATTAATCCAACCGGTCATCAATAGTAAGTGACCAATATTTTGTTCATCAAATGTGGATAATTCAGACTGGTTGGTCACATCACATCAAAATCTAATTGGGAGTCATGTGTTCTGTGTTTTACCCCATCCCCACCCTTTGTTTAGAAGGACAGAATATTATAAAAGTGGTTGGCTTGTTTTCTGACTTTGGACCAGGTGATCACAAATATAGCAATGGATCCGCTCATGTGTATTAGACCTATAACTAGAGAGCCAGGCTGTTCCATTCCCATATACATTTAAACAATAGAAATACTGATAAGAAGGAAAGATTAGATAATTGAGGAGGGGATTAGATAAGAGAGACAAACACAAGAACCTTTCAACTTAATTGAATGAGGTCTTGGAAACAAGTGTCAAAAATAAACTAAGGACATATCACTTATCTTAACGTGCTTTTCATTGAATATTGTGCTTTTAACATGTCCAAATACAAAATAAACTAAAGCAGTTTCTAGTTTGCTTTAGTACACCAGCCAATGATAAACATTATTAGCATTACATTTTTTATTCTACAAGTCCAAGATATAATGCTGAATTGCACAATCTGAGAACATTTATGATTTTCCGTTTACCAATAGTTCAACATCATAAAGGAGCCAAGAACATACATATCCTACACAAACAGCTACTTGAACCTAAAGTCTCATTTCCCAGGGCAGCAGTCCTGGGGAACTTGCCAGCATACATGATCAATGATCTGACCCTCTACTGCCATTTTCAACTTCACATAAACAGATGAAATACCAGTTTTTCCTAAAACAAGGCTCAAATATGGTGCTTACACATGGCTTGTCTTGTATACTTTCAATTAACTGACCAACATGTTTATTGCTCCATGTCCATGGGAGGAATAAAAAAAAAAAATCAGTTGCCAATGATCACTCCGGATTCGATTATTTTATTAGAATGGAAGTTAAAATAGGTCCCCGTGTACGAGGCCTGACAAACTGGAAACACGAAGAGCCCCGGTCAAAGAACCTTCCCACATGCCATACAATGCTGATGTATCTGATCACTATCCCCCCAAATATACATAAAACTATATCAAAAACTGCAAATTAACAATTAAAGTGAGTTAACATTTTGCATTCATATGATTAATAAGCATATCTTATATCTCAACCTTCTCCTAAAAAAATCTAATTTCTAATGTTTGTCATTTATTGTATAAACCATGAGCTGCCCAAAAACTGAAACAAGCAGTTTTCCCAGTGAAAGCCAAGACCTAGCAGGCTATTGTTCTGAGATTCTATTACTGATATATTTAAATTAGAACATGGGAAAAAGTGGGCATTAGCAGGCTTATATATTCAGTCATAGTATAAAAAGCAACATAAAACTTGAAAAAGGATTAAAGAATGATAAATATGGCCCTAAAAAAGGTCAGTACACCAACAATGATATATATAAGTTTTTGGTGGATGCTGGAGACTCCTGGATCCTAAATGTCCCTGCTTGGGAGTCCCTCTGACCCCCTCTATTGTCATCCTTTTTGGTGTAATGTATTGACCTCTAATTATTTAACCATAATATATAAGGAATCGTGAATATTATATGTCATCTTACCTTTTAATAATTACATTTGACAATTTGAGAAGCCAGATTAGTAAAATTAGTGGTGAAAAAGGTGGGTTTAAGCAAACACAACAAACTAACAAAGGGGGTGACATAGACATCTCTTTTGTGTAATTATATATATATTGTATTAAAAGGTTTCCCTCTATCTCATCTCAGACAGCTGGGAAGGTATGTTAAACCAACTGACAATCTCTTCACCACTCCATCGGTGAGATCCCTGTGCTACGTTCCAGAGTCTGCACGTTTGACCTTTAAGGAGTTTTCTGACCTTTATGAAGGTTGTTATGACTGATCTTACTGGGTATCTCCTTTCAGTACTTTTTAACACAATGAAAGGAACAAGCATAAAATCTAACAAAGCCATATGGACCTTCCAAGGTCTGATATTCTGTATTGCCTGGTTTCTCCCATTCCCCTCCACAGTCAACCACCTAAACTTAACAGGATTATATTTTATATGTTGCATATCGCCAAGAATAACAAAGTTTTAGCTCTGGTTTACATACAAACTATTCAGTGACCATTGGCTCAGCAAATATTATGACAACGCCATAAGCAGGACCACTCACCCTCCTTCCGGCTTCATTGTTGTGTAGGTTCATCAGAGTCCTGGAGCTCTCGTATGTTCCTTTTTGGTGGACTTTTTCTCTTTCCCTGGCGTCCACAAACTCCTTGGCAAATCTATAGCCATAATCAAGATTATCTCCACAGCCACCCCACAGCCAGTCCCGGGGTAGATCCTTAGGCCTGGCTGCCCGACTACAGCCACAGGTTGAGAGCTCCCCTTCTCTGCAAGCTCGGCTTATTGCATTTACCACTCCGGCGGCACTGATGGCATACGTGAAGGCCGTCTCTCTGCTCCCTGCAAAACACAACAACAACAATCACTGTAAAACAATAGTTCAAGATATCAGGGTAACAGGTCAAAAATAGATGTGTAAAAAATTATTGACCGAATGTAAGAGTAGAAACAAGAAAAGAATAAAATAAATTCTCCTAAAAATAAAACATTTCAAAGGTTGGGACTCCAGTAACCAATAAAAGCACCTTCATTCTCAAGCTAAGCACACACCTTTAATTGTGCAATTGTGCACATATTTACATTTTTATGTATTTTATGAATTTTTATTTTTGTCCATTTTGTCCTGGGACTTACACAGCTCTGTAAATGCCTGGCTGGCAAGGGTGGATAATCTTTTCTATGCTGCAGTTTAGTAACACCTACAGGTCTTGTCCCTCTCCCAGCAATAACCTCTGTAACTTCAAGCACTGTAAAGTAATTCATTCATAATATATCATGAAGCAACAACAGTTTGCTCATCAATCCGTCCTGGTAGACCGCTAAACAACATTTGGAAATGACCCTCATTTTTTCCGTTAGGAGAGCACAATGGGGTACAAATTGCTCGTCCTCCTCTTCCTAGGGCAGGATGGTGCTGTGTTTACAGCCTTCAATCGGACATTTGTTACTGGAAATTATCGAGAAAGATTATGTCCAGTGACAGTCATCTGAGGTCTGTACTGAGGTCTGAAGGTCTGAAGGTCTTTTTTTCAAATTCTTCAAAGATTTGGAGACCCATTCACTAAAGATAAAATAGGTTTACATGGTGAGAATAAAAGTCCCCACGTAAATCTATTGTAAAGCACCCATAATATTGTCAATAGATGGCTTCAGGTCATCCTAATTTCATTTTCTTTCTGATACAGACTAACACAAATGCACCGCCTGTCCCATGTTAGGCATCTCAAACTTCCAATCACCTTGCTGGGATGACCTCCGGCACCCACTGTATGTATATATATATATATATATATCTGCCCATGGAGAAAATTAGGAAAATGGTGGAATCCAAGATAGTTCTGGCTTCAGAGGGCAGGAGGGTGCTGTGACCTTGCAGGTCAAAGTAATGCTCATCAGTGGGGGAAAATGCTTTTGGGGACTTATGAAATGTATTTCAATTTTTTTTTAATTCTCAACTTTCATTCTGATTTCAAATGTGGTTTTCAATCAATTTAAACCAGCATCTTTTAATAAAATAATGCCTAGCTATCCTGTCAAAGGGTACACATTAAGGTAATTGCTATAAGCCAATTACAAGAGGCCCTGTCAATATACATTAACCAAGTATGGTTTACTGTTGACACCATCAGAAAACCTGCCCTGAGAATTGGCATGCCGCCATTGCTAGTGAGTGTAGACCGTATATATCTGAAACAACTATATTGTAAAAAATATGGTAATTATTATATAGTACTTTAGGAAAACTATACGTCATTTCATTGTGGTTTACATCTTCTTACTCTGAATATTAGGACCTTCTCAGATGACACCCCCTTATGGGCATCTATTTAAAACTGCAGGGTGAAATGGTTTAGCAAATTTATCTGTTAATCAGAAGTAGAGGAGGTTCAAGGGGTGGAAGCGATTTTGGGCTCTCAAAACTTTCTTCCCACACCAGCTCCCATTAAATGAAAACAAGATGATTTGAGAGGTTACATGTGCTGAGGGTTACAATAACGGCACTTAACTGACTTTCCAAAATAAATGTCAAGGCAGGAATAAAAACATGAGATCTTAAAATCTGATATCTTTTCTGTTCCTTGCTATCAAACTGTGTGCCATCGTATTCTTCCATCGAATTAAAGTCATCTCTGTTTATCTCTAAAACGGCCTTTAAAAGCATTGAAATAGAGAGTTTTTAACAGAGGGTCTGCAGACGGTTTGTATTAAATTAAGGAACGAGTTCTTTTCACTTTGTGTAATGCGAGCACATTGCCTATATGAATGCCATATTGTACACAGTCCTATATAAATGCCATAGGCCATCTGAAATCCTAGGAGTTAACCGTGATTCAGCTTGGAATATAAATCTCTTCTTAGGCTGACCCTATAAGCTTTTATTGGGTTGGGCGAGACTTTAGCAGATCCCGCAAGAAGTTTAAAAATGTGCATTTTGCTTAGAGCCTTTTATAAAGTATTCTGGGTAACAATTAGGAATTCCTATGGACTAGGCTGCTAATTACAGATATGTATTACAGTGGTATGTGCACATATTATACTGTGAATATTCTGCATTGATTCTATAACATGTGTCTTTTCCCAGAAACTACCCTTAATATAAATAATTCCAGCTTAAGGGGTGCAGATCCCTTTGAAAATGGAGAAATATTTACAATATAACCAGATGCAGTCAAGGCACACAACAAATGCAACTAAACCCCATGGAAAATACTTATATATATGTATATATAATACAATTGTGAACTGTGAAAACTGAAAATAGACATTTATGCAAGCTGCAGGCAGAATAGAATAAAAAATTTAAATATATGCCCTTTCTATAAATTCATTTATTCATTTCCATAAAGCTAAGGATTTAGAAGGCATACAACTTACATATATCCAAGCTTAACAATACGAGTTTACTGTAATATATATATATATATATATATATATATAGATATATATAAATATATATATATATATATACACACACACACACACACACATGTATATATACACACATATATATATCTATATATATATATACACATATATATAGTTCCTACAGTTTAGTTTTAGTAAAAAAAAGTGAAATATAGAAGTTATCCAGATGACTTGGCTTTACTTTTATGTAGGATAAAATTGTAAAACATTTTAAATATAAGAAAACAATATGATACATGCATAAGAAAACAATATGATACATACATACATATATATATATATATATATAAAATATTATTATTTACATATATTTATTATATTTTATATATGATATTTTTTCTTAATTTACTTTTGCTCACATAATTGGATGATCTGTCTGAACCCATCTTAACCTTAATAATTAAACTTACTTTGTTAAGTAAGCTCAAAATAAAAAATATGGGTGTATGGGTTTTTGTTCTTAGGGAAGAATGAGACATTTCACAAAAGGGACAACAGAAAAATTGTCACAAAATCCTATTCTGGAAAAAAAAAAATCAAAACCTTCATTTAAGCATAAATCTGGATGATATAGTGAAATGCACACCACTGCTGCAGTCCAAACTGTGGTCCTGTCTGGAGGACCACATGATATTATTTATACACACACCATTTCAATAGGAAAATATACAATGTAAAATCTTTGATAATTGTATGAGACATATGGAGACACATTGATATATGGAATTACCAAAAAATCTGTGCAAAGTGCCTACAAAAGCACATTA
Organism: Pyxicephalus adspersus; assembly: GCF_032062135.1. Classification (NCBI taxonomy): domain Eukaryota; kingdom Metazoa; phylum Chordata; class Amphibia; order Anura; family Pyxicephalidae; genus Pyxicephalus; species Pyxicephalus adspersus. The sequence continues at coordinate 62,763,699 of NC_092865.1, read as the reverse complement.
ATTCTGTAATGCATATCATCTTTAAAGCCCAGCAATTTTACTTTTCAGCTAATTTCCCAGAAATAAAAATTATACTCCTGGCCTTCATGTTTCCCCTCCCCAGTTTATGAAACTTAAATATAGTCTGGAGTCCAGTTCTGAGAGCCGATGAATAGGCACTTCACTATCCAAGTCTAAGCCACCGCCTCTAAATACCTATTAAACCCTCTTAGTGCCGCAGTTAGTTTAAGTGCCTAATTGCCCTTATAAATTACTTCTTGTTTAAGAAATCAGTTTATGCAGGGATAGAAGTGATAGTTTTTTTCTCCTTTTAATGACTTTTACGTCTACAGCCGAAAATCTTAGGGGATTGAAACTGTCACTGCTTGTAGGGAGTCTCCTTATTTCAAACGCAACAGTGGATTTCCCAAAAAATGACTTTAAACCAAGTGCAAACAAGACAGAAGTGAGCAAAGAAGAGACCTTCCTAGTGATCAAAGTCTTTAACATTGACAAGAAACACAAGTCACTCTCCGTGCAAATCCCAAGGTGTAAAAAGCAGCATAATGCAATAATACCACCTCAACTCACATAATAAGGTCATTAAAACAAGGGCTTGTATATTCAAGCACAAAACTGCCAACTGAACAGCCTAATCCCTTATGTTTCTCTATGGGTTATATTATACATCACTAGCACTTTTTTTTATATTTTTTGTGTTTTGTTTTGTATATAGTCCTCCAGAACACAGATAGTTTTTTATAAGGTTGGCCATATACCTTTGGTTTTCCCATGGAATGGGGCCGTTTGATCAAGTCAATCTTAAATCAGTTCTTTATATTGAGTTAATATCAAGAGTAGAATCAAAAGATCCTCAAATGCCTTTTTTATAGGGTTGAAACCTCTTGATAATTTTGAAGCATCTACACATATGCTTATATAGAGTACTTGTAGTGAAAATATAGGGATTTGCATTTTCATTGCACAAAATTATTTTAAAAGAATTGACCATGCTTCCATTGTCATATGTGGTAGTACAAAAAAATTGATGTTCACGTAACTGTCTACATTTATATACAATAATATGATTAAAATAAAACTGTAGTAGATTTTTTTTAAAAACTGAGCAGCCCATATCACTCTTTATGGAGCTACAAAACTGATTTGGACTGGGCATTCTAGAAATTTCAATTCCAGATATCGTAATAGGGCTTGTTTCAGTAGCATGGAAACATTGTGAAACACCAATCAACCAATGAGATTTCATTTTTCACTAAGTTTTGGCAAAGTCAGTTAGAACAATAAAAAGTGACTGGCGATTGGTTGTTATAAACTACTACAATTGTCACGCTAGTACTTGAGTTACAGAAAATTTGTCACAAGTGAGGTACAATACTGTAAATTTTGTTTTCCCTGCCACTAAATAATTAGTGGTTTTGGCAAATTTTTAGAGCTTGTACACATTTGCAGTAAAAGGAGAATTGATAGCTTGTAACAATATTGTGTGCCTGGAAAATGCAAATAATTATTCAACAAGCCACGCCCACGGGTCACACCATAACAAATTTTACAAATTGGTAGCTGAATTTGAATTTTTAATTTTTTTTATCAAGCAATATGTAATGCAGAAAAAGATCAGCATCACACTCCATCATAAAACAGCCATAAACAGATTTTTCATGCACTTGATTCCCAATTAATAAACTTACGGAGTCCAAGGGGGGCAATTAAACCAAAGTTAATACCCTATTTTATGTCTACACATATAAAGCCAAGACTTCTTGCCTACTTAGTGACAAAAGCCTAAATAATAACAGAATCAAAGTATTTACTATGGCAGACCATCAGCAGTCAACTTATCAACTTGAAATGGTTTGGTATTCATCACAACTAAAAATAATAATAAAAAAGACAACTCATAAAGAAAGAAATACAAAACAGACCTAAAGCAGAATTCTCATCCAGTAGTAATTGTATCCTGTGCTACTTCTGCCAGGCTCGTAAGTATGCTAAATGCATCTTAAAATAACAATTCCACCTTTTAACAAACAATAAATCAAGTTCCAATAAATTAAAACTAATTAAAAACATAAAGACTTGCTTGGAAAACACAAGCGCATCTGTGGAATACTTGTAAAAAAAATAGGCCTACTTTATGAGTTTAGTTATTTCAACTGACACACCAAAGAGAATGGTTTGGAAACAGAATCGTTATACGCCAGAAAGTAGCGTACGGTTTATTCAACAAAAGCATAAAAAAAAAGAATAATGATAGGCCGAGTGTAGTAGGCATCTATTAAAAAGAAATACACACTATATATATATATATTCATATACACACACATTATGATATTTTTGTATTGGCTACCAAATAAACCAAACTAATATTGAACAATAATTTTCAACTTGTCGTAACTATAAGTCAGATATCTGAAAAAGGTATCTGAAAGTTTTTTAATATAAAAAACATTGTAAATATATATATATATATATAAACATTAATATAAACATTATATATTTATATATAATGCATATGAACCCATGTCATGACATGACATAAGGTATTTGGTAAAAATTCATTTTGGTAAAAAACAAACAATGACCGAGGAATCCTCCTGTATCTGTCTTGTAAAAACAAATAGTAAAAAATGTAAATAAATAATGAGATATATAAATGATTTAATAGATGCATCATTTCTATGTTTAGTAAAATGGTCTTACCTATTTGCATCACTCTGCCAAATACTGATGTGTTATCCACAGTGCTGCAGTTCCACCTCCTGTGTCTGAACTGGTATTGGCATTCTTTGATCCCAGTCTTTGCTCCCTCCCCGATATATTGCATATGATCCTGATAGAGCAGGCACAACTTCTTCTGCCCCTGGGACAGTCCCGTTAACTGACTGCACAGAGGCTGAGCCCCAATAATGTAAACCTCAGGGAGCTGGACGGGGTTCATTGCCAGTGACCTGCAGAAAGATAAAGTAGGATCAGCCTCTGATGACAAATAATGCAATAGGAATGCTTTACAATGAGCATGTAACTGTAGAATGGCAGGAATGATTAGAAGAGTGCACACTTGTTACTGAGGGTGGGAAGTATACAGATAAGATTTGTCAGGTAGAAGAACATTCACTTAATTCACCCCTACACAGACAGCACAGCCGGGGAGATACAATATTTCAGTGCTGGGATGTTAGAATTCTATTTGTAGCTGTACGTGGCTCCTAAATCAAGGAAACAGCACTGCAGACACAATGCATTGTACTGGCCTGACTTTAGGTGTATAAGTCCCATAGAAAGTCAATGCTGCAGGCATTATGCATTGTAGTAGTGTAGTGCAGGCATGGGATCTGTATTTGTTCCACAGAGAAGAAGCACTGCAGACACAATGGCCTTGATTTATTAAAGCTCTGGAAGATTGGAGAGAATACACTTTCATCAGTGAAGCTGGGTGATCCAGCAAACTTGATTCATTCCAGGTTTTCTGGATCACTCAGCTTCACTGATGAAAGTGTACCCTCTCAAGAAATCAGAGCCAATGCACTGTATCACCCCTATACGGAACAATTGCAGACACAGTGATTTATGATTCCCTTAGAGATCAGGTACTACAGGCATGGTACATTGTAGAGGTTCCATAGTAAGCCAGTACTGTAGACACAAAGAGTAGTATGGGCCTCATACAGAAGTACTGCAGGCATTGTGCACTGTGTTAATCCTATAGAGAACAGTGCCTTGTATTAGCCCCATGGAGAACAGATACTGCAACCATGATAAATTGGATCTGATTTATTAACACGTCATTAATTTTTTATATTACCTAATAATTGAAGTAACATTTTCGATTTCTTTCCTAAAAATCAGCCTAATTCTAATCTTTCCATAGGAAACAAATGCAGTAAACATGAAGTATTGTAGTAGTTTAATAGAGAACAAGCTCTGCAAATACCCTGGGGTTGATTTACTAAAATGCTGAGGCTGGACATATAGCAAAATCATTGTTTAAACATGAAAAATGTCAGGTTGCTCTGCCAAAAAGTGAATATTGAATAAAAAAAATATTAACGATAAAAAAGACTTTGCTGGCAGATGATTGGATATTTGTAATAATTTAATCTTCATACATTGGTGATAGGTGAACAATCCTTCATAAAGCAACAGCACTGATCAGTCCTACATAGAACAGGTGCTGCGGACATGATACATCAGGGTTGATGTGCAGAATGTTTCTTGGCTTAGTGAACACTTAGAATATACAGTCAGGGGGTGGTAATAAAAAACATAGCTTCTGTATATTCACTAAGAAAACATTCTATACTACTCATCATAACAGGGGAAACAATACTGCAGATCTGATACATTGTATCCATATCATAGAGATCATTGCAGATCTGATACATATCTGATACATTGTATCCATATTATAGAGATCTGATACATTGTATTCATATCATAGAGCGCATTGCAGAACCTACACAATGAATCTTTATCATGGAGAACATTGCAGATCTGGTACATTATATCACTGGAATAGAAATATAACTGTTGCCTTTATATAAGTGGAGGAGCGAAGACAATTCATTAACTTTATAAAGTTGACATGCAAGTAATAATTTTAAGTTGTTTTACATTAAAGAGCTGCATATAAGCTATACAAATCAAATAGGATTGGGGATAGCAATCAGTCATATGGGATGGGAGACATCCTATAGCATTCAATCATGTTGGAGGGGATATTGCCAATAGCAATCCTTCATACTGGAAAAGAGATTAATTGCTACAGGCAATGAGCTTAAAGTATTTTATCCACTGAGATAGAAGAATTTACTTTACTTGTTGCCCTATGTACACCTGTTTCTACGATCCAGCCCCAATGTGCGGGACATAGTTATATGAGTGTGGGAAATGTTGATATTTGTAGAAGACTGAAGTAATGACATGTAACAACAGAGCAATATTCAAATCAAACTTTTATCTCATGTGATGTGTTCTGACAATAGTATAAGCCAATTCATCCCAAAGAGGACAGCTCTGATATATAGAACATTCATCATATGCCGGATCTATATAAAATAGACAAGCACTGATTTTTCATACACAGTGCTGGTTATAGGTATATGCAGCCAGAACATAGATGTGTAATTGATAACATTGACAATATGAGATCTTTATAATGTCATGATAGGACACACACATAGAGACCAAATATATCTCTGTAAACCAGAACAAAACAAATGTCACCCTCAGCCAATCAAATCTCGTGATTTATTTTCCAATGCCAGAGAATTAAAAGCCCAAATATATATAATCATAAATGAGCAACAACCCTTTTATATGATTTTTAGATCAAAATCTTTGTATCAGATCCATTACTAATAATATAAATAAATATATATATATATATATATATATATATATATATATATATTACACACACACATGTATTAATTGCTAGAGCTTATAAAGATCTGATGAATACAATATATATATGTATAATCATGTATATTTCACACACACATTTTTGTACTATTACATTCAGACATCATGCACACCTCTAAACAAAATCTTAATTTTATATAAAGCCTAAAATACACCCATTTATTATATACTAAGTATATGATTTATACCAAGAATACCCCAGTTATTTTATATAAATCCTAAAACACACTCATATATTATATACTAAGTAAAGGAATTAAATCAAGAGTACCCCAGTTATTTTATATAAAATCCTGAAATACCCCATTTATGATATCCTGAGTATATGAATTGTACCCCAGCTATGTGCATTGTACTATTGAACCCCAGCCATCAATGAATAATCCAATCTATATACATTCTTCTATTGCACCCCTTCATTTCCCCCCACTCCAATGTTCAGAATAGACCATGGCAGTCCCAAACATCATTATCTGCCCAGGAACAAAGGCCTGGGGCTCTCTGTCCTACCTCATCTGGTTTTACTTGTTGAGGAAATCAAATCCCAGAGAGAGGGAGCTGGAGATATCCCCACACAAGGAGCTTCTACTATCCTGGGCCATCACTGCTCCCTATCTCCTCTATTTATGGCACTGATAGAAATTCTCTCCTGAGTGTTTATTCCTCTGAATTGTGTGGCTGGAAGAGGAGAATAGAATGGCTGTACAAAACACTCCAGTTATACACTGATCAGTCTTCAATAATTCACCAGCCATACAAGATTCTTCCATAGTGTGCCATTCCAAGCTCTGAAATCATTACCTATCTGTCCTCCTGACAAGACAATAAATGGATCTAGGGAATCCAGCAAAGAGATAAAAGTTTATTATACTGTACTCCATTCATTAACCATCCCACACACCCTTCCCACACCATGTATGATTATCATAGAATCAGCACCATCAGTAATTAGGTGTGTGCCTGATACACAATGGGTTTCCTTTAGAGCTATACAAAAACATAATAAAGCACAAAAACATATATATATATATATATATATATATTTATGTATGTGCAAAACTTTTTTTCAATCTACATGGTTTAGCAATTCATTTGTATTGTATTTTTAATATTTTCACACAATTTAATCTGATAAAATTACACAAAGTCTTTTTACAAATGTTTTCACATTTTTCTAATTGGATTAAATCCAGGATGTTTGTAAAATATATAGATATATATTTATAAAAAAAAAAAGACCTCCTAGCCCACAAATGATTGAACAAGATTTAATTTTGTACAGGTTTCTTTTTCTCAATGCAAATCTTACTTTTAGGTAACTCACACAAAGAAATTCAGTTACTACTCTGATTTAACAAGAAGTGGCTTTGTATGCTGTTGGGAGCAAAACTTAATTTTAAGCGTACGTTAATTGCCAAAATCTCTTGTATTAGAAAATGTTTAAGCTCTAAACTAAGCAGAAAATAAATATGGGTGAAAATTTAAAATCAAAATATTTGATTCTTTCTGACAAAATTTTAAATAAAAGGGAGATCAATAAAATACTTTTTTGGCAGATAGTTTTGATGTTTACAATAACTATGACATTATTCAATCATATATTTTTATATTACGCTAGCATAAATGTAACAATAAACTGTTTCTATAAAATACAAAACAATAATATTTAATTTTAAATATTTTGAGTTCTAAAAAGTATACAAAATACACATAGGACACAAAGAGAATAAAAAAAAAGAACATGATTTGATTTAGGCTTTAATGTTGCATTTTCTTCCACCTTAAAAATAGCTAAAAGCTCAAATATTTTATTTGATTAACTTTGTTCCTTTACAAACTCCCAACTGGCTAAAAGCTCCCTTTAGGATTTGGCCACTAGGGGGCGCTCCTTGAGCACTGTGAAGCCCAGGGAGAAAAAGGTGCAATCAATTTCTGCACTTTGGGGGAAGGGAGAGGAAAAAAAAAGAAGGTTGGGGGTACTTGTCAAAGTAACATACAGGAAATGTATGGATACAAGAAACCCGTCTGGACATACTGCGACTTCAGGTGACCAAGCAAATTGGGATTAAATGTAAAAGCCATCTACTGAAGCTTGCAGAGGACTTAATTCTAAGAGGCAATTAAAGCCAAGCTCTCTCTGTATATAAATGGGGCTGACAGTATAATGTTCTTATATTTATTAGAGATTACATATTGCAGAAATGGATTATAATATTATTTTTGCTGCAGAACATTTAGACATAGTCCAGGTGAAAAGATTATCAGGAGGTGTCCCCAGTCCACTTAGTGAGAGACTGTGCAGGGCAGCCAGTGCTGAGACCACATTCCCACTGACACTTCTCAGAGTGTTTGTGCAAGGAGCAGATTAGGTATCAATTGAAAATCATTAACAAGTTCAACTAGACCTCAGGCTGTGTTCAAGCAACTTCAAGCCAAAAGTACATGCCATCAAAGACCTTGCATGCTAGACCTTGCTTGATCTCTTGATTAATCATGTTCCTTTATGGCTAGCTAGCCAATCTAATAAATGTTCTAGTCAACTGGATTATGGTATTAGGACCAGCAGTTTAGAAGAAATAAAAAAACTTACTCATATTTTACATAGGGAATTAATCTAAAACACACCTAGAAATTACTTCTGACACTACAAGCATAATCCGAAATATTTATTATGCTTAAGAGTTATTTTGCAGGAATGAACTAAAATGTGTTGTAGCAATAACATCCTATTACCAATAGAGGGCGCCAGAGGTCAGCTATTGCTCAGCGCAGGATTTACTTTGTACCTTTCTACTGCCTAGGTGCCCGATTGTTTAAGTTTTGACCACCTGCAAATGGCAGATCTCATCACCCATTGCTTTTTAAAATTATAATATTAAATTAATATATATATATATGAATAATATATAGGAAGGGTTGGTAGGATCATAGTGCCAGTGAATTAGTTTCTAGAGGACACCTCCAGAGCACAAATGGCTTGGCAAAGCCTGGAGAAGTTGTCCCACTGCCCCCTACACCAACCCCCACTACTGAATGGTGTGTGGAGTTTTGGGAACACTTGCAATAAAACACCATTGTCTGCTTCATGTGTTCTGTCTGTAAGGGAGGAGAACCTTGCTTAGGTGTAAAGTGGGACCAGCTTGTCTCCAAACTTCCATGTCTTCCCCAATTATTAGCACACAATGCTTAGAGACTCTCACAGAAGTTCTCCTAAAGTTTCTAAGATCCTTCAAAACTTTTTATGGAGATGCTTGGACAATCCTGATCAGAAGGACCATAGGATTCTTCAAAGCCAACTGAAGCTCAAAGGTTTATGGAAGTGGGAGATCTGGGGGCAATTTTAGGAGGTTTGCGGGTGGGTGTGAAGTAATTCAGAGGCCAGCATGCTGAAGCACTTCTACTTTGTTCATTGAAATGTCAGGATGGAGAGAATTATTTCAAGGGATCAGAACAACCCCCTACCCCCTTTCCTGGCTGATAAATGGAACTTAAAATTGTATCAGGAGCTGAGGATCTCCTAGAGGTAATAAATAGGGGTTCATTAAAAGGATTAATCCTTCTCCAGGAAATTAACAAACAATAGCTAGTGACTGATCTATTAATAATATTAAATAGGATTTATATAGCGCCAACATATTACACAGCGCTGTGCAATAAATAGGAATTAAATCTTTGTTACAAACATTATAGGAATATTACTTTCCATGAATATGGAGCCAATGATAGAAATGTTGTAAATATAGGGGAAGATAGACAATGCAAACCTCCAACCCTACCAGGGTAAATAAATTACTAGATGTGGATTTCCTGCAAGTAATATTTAATTTAAAGGAAGCAAAGCACGATCCTCTCCTCCTCCTGCGTCACTTGCAAGCCCTGTACAGCGCTGCATAATATGTTGGCGCTATATAATAATAATAACAGGCATACACCTTTATTATGGTAACTCCTGAGCCTGCCCAAGTCCCAGCACAGCCTGACAAGATGTCAGCAGGATTTAGGCAGAGGTCCTCACAATGTGTTCCTGAGATCCCTCTACTTGCTTGACAAGTGAAAAGAGAAGAAAGTTGTGTGAAGTTTGGGACTCACCTTGAGCATGGTTGCAGCACAATGTGATAATCCTAGTTGGGCTAAATCCAGAATTGAGCCCCAGGAAATGAGAGACCCCCCTTGATGTAATCCCTGTTGGGGGTGCAGGTTCCTTATAGCGCACAACAAGCACCCAAAATAGGAGATCCTCCTTGTTGTAGGTGGGAGATCCTTGCCAAGTAGGACCCCCCTTTGTTCCTTGATTTGGGGGTCCTGTGCCAGGTGATAATAGGAAGCAATATATGCCTTGCAGTAAATTCCTAGGATATGAAGGGAGCACCCCGAGATGTGTGATGACCCCAATACTGGCCACAAGCGTCCATGGAGGTGACTGGGACGGAGGGGTGCACAGATGATCAGAGCAGGGTGAGCAGCACGGAATGGATGAGAAGACAAAGGCCAGGTGTCATTGCAGAGCTTCCAGGGGTGCACAGCTGTCACAATCCTTATCTCCAGCACAGGGGCCCCGCAATGCTCAGCCTGGATGGATGCAGCTCCGCTCCGCTATGGATCGCTATGGACGAGGCTCTCCCCGCTCCCTGCACATCTCTGAATGTAAAGTTTAGGCAGCCAGAGCTGGGAAAAGTTCAAGCCGGCGCATGCGCACTGCGCCGACCTATGGCAGACAGCGCAGACTTTAAAGCCGTATTACTCAATGCATTGTAACCGGCAATTATCTCCAACTACTGGGGGGACTGCAATGACTGCTACTAACCGGCAGGGGGCAGGAGAGAGAGAGAGAGAAAGAGAGAGAGAGAGAGAGAGAGAGAGAGAGATAATAGATAGATAGATAGATAGATAGATAGATACAAGTGTGGGATAATTGCCTCTATCAGTGTGGCAGATTGATGAACGTTGTCGGGGGTCGCTATACACATCAGTAATGTCCACCTTATACTCCTATGATGGGAATATAGTGAGATGGTGTTCCTTTATCCTCCCTTCCCAAAGTACAGGACAGCTCGGTATGTACAGCACCGCTCATTCCCCCATCACCGGATTATCTGATATCTATCTAATGTCTGTATGGGGCTGAACATAGAACATGACATGATCCGATAGATAGAAGGATGGATAGAGAGATCAACAGGCGGAGACAGTCAGAGAACAAGGGATGGATAGATGATAGATAAGACAAAAAAGGTGAAGAGATGCATAGACAGATACAAGGGATAGGGGAACTGGGATGGATTGATGGATGGATGGATGGATGGATGGAT
>NC_092865.1:62740717-62752364 GCF_032062135.1 Pyxicephalus adspersus | reverse complement strand
TTTCAGCAACTACTATAGATTGCTTTAAGAAAAAGCTGAATGATTTCTAGAAGCACAGAATATAACTGGGGATTAAGGTTTAAATGGAATGACACCAGAGACTATTGATCCAGGGAACATCCGATTGCCTCATGGAATCAGGAAGGAATTTTTTCCCCTGTTTGAGCAAATTGTACCAGAGTACTTTTGCCTTCCTCTGGACCAACTATGTCTTATAGGGTTTTATATCTGGGATATGTTTATTTCCCTAGGGGTTGAACTTGATGGACTTATGTCTTTTTTCAACCTGTCTTACTATATAGGAGATAGAATATTATGAACACAGCATTCAGGCCAGTAAACCTAAGTAGAGAGAAATGTAAGCTTGCATTAGCACCTCTATAGCATTGTCCAGGAAGCCTGCAGTGGGCTCTTTTTATTGCATTTCCTGTTAATTGTCCCATCTCACTCCAGAGAAGTGTACAGTCATGTTACCTTCCATACTGGATATCACACCTCAATGCAGAAGAGATAATGGGAACATTAGTGATCTGATTTATATTAGGTGAGAGGTAAAGAGAATGTGGCCAAACCAGGTGTCCTGATTCCAACTACTTCTCTTTTATAGTGTGTAATGAAACCTGGAGGTTGTTTGCTGCTGGAAACACTGACACTTTCTTATCTCCCATACTGTTAAACGAGAATGTTTATATGTTTATATATATAATATATATATATATGTTCCTAAAAGATAAGAACCTTGTTTGGTAAATGGTATGTTGGTAAATAATAGAAGTGAAGTATCTCACATTGGCTGCTTTCTAGGATGACATTGACTTTTTTCCAATAGAAATGGCACGTACTCCGTCCTCGTGTCACAGATCTCTGCAGGCCATGCAGAAACCCTGACTTATCCTGACATTCCAGACTATTTGCTTGCAGCAGGTAGTGCCCAGCCCTCGTAACATGTCCCAGACACTACACCTTCATTGCTTTGAAAGTGGCATTATCAAAGTACAGTGAGAAAGTCAAACACTGCTGAGGAAACATTCTCCCCTATCGCTATATGCCATTCAGGCTTCCAAGGCAAACAAAACACCTTCCACGGCCAGAACAGAGCAGCTCTGGAGCCATAATGGGACCTGCAGATAGAATGGGGCACTGATAGCAGCACACACACGCTGTTTGCTTTTGGTTGTTTTATTTTCTACCTTGTTAGGTTAACCATGCCCTCTTCCAGCACAGGCGTAGGGAAAAAGAAGAGATTTTATTATTATTATTATTAATAATAATAAACAGAATTTATATAGCGCCAACATATTACGCAGCGCTGTACATTAAATAGGGATTTTATTCTTATGTTTTTGCTTGAAGTCCCAGCAATGCCACAACAGCTGGCTGGTAAAACCTATACCAGATTATATATTATAATATTATATATTATGGTTCTAGAACAGGGGGCACGTTGGTATCTTGAGTCAAGAATGCAAATATTTCCAGGACAGCCCCCAGAACACTCAGAATCAGCTCAGGTCGTTTCCTGCCCTTAATGATCTTTATTATAATGTCCCTGCACCTTCCATATAGACATGTATAGGTTCTATTCAATGTAGGTGTTATTTGCTTAAGGCGACCTTGTTGCCAGACCAGTCAATTGATATGCAAATCTTAGTTCTCTCCTACAGCTCTTCCCCTAGCAGGGATTTTGTAGATTTTAATATATCTGGAGTTCAGCTTTAATATGCATAATGAACTCTACAAACTTTACATTTTATATAGCAACCCTTTTATATTTTATTAAAAAAGCAAATGTACCCAGATCTGGGATAGTGAAAGTTACATCACTCAGCATTGCTATATGGCCCTGAGATAGGCAAGGATCTGGTCTAATACCTAGCACTTAGTTGTAGAGTGCAAGGTCTAATAAAAAGTGGACCTCTGTGCATAACTGTCTCTGGCTTTTATACTTAAAAGTTGCTGACCTTGAACAAGTATTCAAACTTATCTCTCCCCAACTTCTGCCTGCAGAACCTAAGTGCAGGTGATAGCACCATCCAATGGATTAAGAAACTCTGTGTCTGATAATAATCACGTTCTAGAGTTCAAAGCAGTGCTTATCACCCCTCATAAAGCTCTGTATGGTTTGATCCATGCAATGAATGCCTTACAGATACTGCACCATAAATGGGACATCCAATAAATTATCACCCTACTTCCAGATTGTGCAGTAAGCAGGGAAATTATAAAATGTTTTGTATGGTCAGAAATTAAAAAAAGAAAATTAAAGATCTGATTCTCCTTAAACTATTTTACATTGGCTGTGTAGCAACAGCAAATCCTATTGGAGACACTTTAAGCATTGGCTCTATACTGTCTCTAATTGTTTTTTTTACAGCAATTATTTAGTTTCAGACCTGAATTTATTGTCTGATTCCATTTGGTGATACATCAAGCATTGAAAAAGAGAGACAGAATTTAAGTTAGATACATTTAGCCTGATTTATTAAAGCTCTCCAAGGCTGGAGAGGATACACTTTTGACAGTGAAGCTGGGTGATCCAGCAAACTTGGAACTGATTTCTTAAAAGTCCTTTGTTCTTTGTTGGAAAATGTTTTGAATCTTGGACCAGATCCATTCCAGGTTTGCTGGATCACCATGCCTCACTGATGAAAGTGTATCCTATCCAGCCTTGGAGAGATTTAATAAATCAGAGCCATAGGGGTTGATTTATGAATGGGAATGGATTTCCTAAAGGCTAAAGCTATTTGTTAGCAAATGTTTTCAATCCTGGACCAGATCCATTCAGGAAAGGAAAAGGAAAGAAAGAAAGAAAGAAAGAAAGAAAGAAAGAAAGGAAGGAAGGAAGGAAGGAAGGAAGAACAGAAGAAAGAAAGGATGAAAGAAAGAAGGAAAGAAAGAAAGAAAGAAAGGAGGAAGGAAGGAAGGATGAAAGAAAAAAAGAAAGAAAGAAAGAAAGAAAGGACAAAATCATGGAAAGATAAAGAGAGGAACAGAAAGAAAGGAAGGATGAAAGAAAGAAAGAAAGAAAGAAAGAAAGAAAGAAAGAAAGGAAGGAAGGATTAAAGAAAGAAAGAAAGAAAGGAAGGAAGGAAGGAAGGATTAAAGAAAGGAAAGAAAGAAAGAAAGAAAGGACAAAATCATGGAAAGATAAAGAGAGGAACAGCAAATGGAGAGAAGGTGAGAAAAGGGAGAGGAAAAGTAGTGAGGGATTGGGAGAGTTATGAACTCATTGAAAGTAAATGTATTTCCTATTTAATGTACAGCGCTGTGTAATATGTTGGCGATATATAAATCCTCTTTAATAATAATAATATTTGATTTAAAATGCTTTAAATCAAATGATGCTGTTGGTGCTTTCTTTTAGATCTCCTCCATCGGAAGCCAAACTCATGTGTCTCCCTTTTTCTTAAGACAGCTCACTGGCTCTGGTTATTAATCCCCAATATCTTTATCTTGTGTAGCTGATGTGTAATTCTACAAACAAGAAGTATTTATTGTGTGCAGGAATAGCCTGCAGGTGTGTTCCTGAATAGGAAAATAAACCAGAGTAGGGGAGGCCAGCACACACATTTTATTGCTGAGGTATTTGAATTGGCCCCCTTAGGAAGCTGTGAGCTGTTTGGTGTTAAGGGTCATTGCTGAAATCACTGGAATTAGTGGAAAATAGCACGGATCTGTCAATGAGGCAGCAACAGGCACAATCACCTGAAATACAGCACTCAATTGCCTGACATCCCAAATGTGGACACTTCCAAGGGTGGCAATAGCCGAGGTGCCTGTCACAACTGGCCACATGGAGAGAATTTAACAACAATAATGTGTAAGTCATTTTAAACATTCTAAAAGTAACACTCCATGAGCTCCTAAAAAAAAGTTTTAACTTGATTCTTTGTTTTAGAGGATAAAAGTTGAATCAGCTGGGTAACAGCATTATTTTATTTTGTATATGTAACATTTCATAACAATAAATAAAAGCACAAACAAGTGTAGAAGCAGAGATGGTTATAAAAATGTCTGTAAAGAGTTGTCAGTTTTAAATCCCAATATCACTTATTATGTATTCTGCAATTTATAGATTACAACCATATAAATGTATATATTATACTGCTTGTATGTTCTATGGGTTTAAATCCAAATCTGCCATATAAATTAGATGGCACTTCATTCTACAGTGTGGTATCTGTGCTGACTATGGTCTTTGGCTTATTAAATGTCATCACATTATGTTTTCCCTATGACAAGCCTCAAATGATTTCTAATGGCGACCTACAGACATTATAGTTTGCTATTTCAAAAATCTCATTTCCCTAGTATTAGGCAAAACATCAGAAGCACAAATTTTCTTGCAATTCGATTAAAACTAATTCTTTCTCTATCCAAATACTATTAATTTCATTGATGTAGCCAGTTTTCCATAAATATCATATTATCAATTAGATAACTCCTACAAACACATACAACATCCAGTGTAAATTCTAGCATGATCCTGTTCTTCAGTTGGTTTGATATCTGAAAATGTATTAGGTACTTTGTGGTATTTCTGGCACACAAAACCAATAAAAATGGTATTTTTAAATAATATATACCATATATAAGTTTTTGCTGTATCAGGTGAAAGCCAGTCCTAGGTAAATACTATTAGGTGACACAGACTTTTAAAACATTATATAGCAGATCAGGGATCTTTATTTTAATTATCAACTTAATCCAATGGGATTGGGAAATATAAGCAAATGGCTAAAAGAAAGACCAATCTCCTTTTGTTAAAGCTTTGTGTAATAAGCCTAATTTCTAGGCTTCCATTCATTGAACAGCTGTAATGATATCTGAAAGCCTGGTTGTAATGTATGCTGATTAGAATATAGTATAATGTAGATAATACTAACAAGGGAGCATTAAACTGTATCTAAAAGCTTGTGATACAATTCTGCAGAACAATCCACCAGTGATAGAGATATCTCAGTATAGGAAGTTAAAGGAACATTGAATAGAATAAGAAGTAAAGTTGGGGAATTTACTTACAGTGCAACCAGAAGCCTCTGAGAAGTGTCTGACAATGGAACTGGGAGCTGTACTATCCAAAGCTCTGTCCTCACACCAATGGACAAAATATTCTAATTACAGTGCCGAAACAGACAGGAACATCACATAAAACTCATACTTCCGAGAAAGAAGTTCACTGGAATTCTAGTCCCCACTGTGTATCAGAGACAAATAAATAGAACACCCTATATAGCCCTCAAATACTTTTGCTTATAGGTTATTCACTGGTTGACCACAAAACCCAAACTTTTCATCTATCCAACTCATTGTCTACGATGCCTGTGGGCTTAGAAAAGTCACCTGGTCTAACTTATTGTCATATTATCTAAACCAGGTTACAGTGATTGACCACATGATGCCCCCACTGTTTACCAATCACCTCTAATCTCCTCTCCAGATAGACCCGTGCCATTGTACATTTATTTCAGCATGTCTGACAATGGCGGGGTCCATAAAATCATCATATGTTGGCTTTGTCTTGTTATCTGATGATTGTATGCAGTGTACTCAGTGTGATAGCTCAGGAAATGAATCATAGGAATAATTATCACAAAACATGAAGAATCAAATCTTTTGTTGTGCAATTTTTTTTTCTACCATTGAAGCTGAACCCCCAAGCAGATGTAGAAAAACACCAAATATTATTGTTTCATAGTCATTAACAAACCATATCATATGGTTTAAATGAAGTTGTGTACAGCCATGTGAAGAGAGAAATACACCCAATGGGCATTGAGGATTTTTTGAAACTATTTGGACAGCCGTTCATTACATCTACAGATTAAAGGGAGAGGTTTGCAAAGAAAAAATATTATAAAATAATAATTAAAATATATAGGTTTGCAAAGAAAATAATAATATAAAATAATAGTTAAAATATATGATAGTGTAGTGTATGTAAGAGCACCCTTGGCCCTAAAGGCTTCTATTGATCATTTGAAAAGAAATGACTTTTTGTAGCCTAACTGGCCACCAGTCACTAATCAACAGATCACTACTCCAGTTGCAATGAGATTGTGGGTTTCCTTGCATGAACTGCCAGCTTCAAATCCATCTACAACATTTCAACTAAATTCGGGGCAGAACTAGGCCAGTCCATAACCTTTCATTTCTTCTTTTTTGGGTCATTCCTTGGTGGGCTTAGAAATATGCTTCAAATTATAAATATGTTATTAGATTTATTTATGCCTTAACTTCACATTTGATCAGATGCCTTCACATTCTCATGTACACTTTGATATGATGCGACTACAAGCTGGCCATGCCTTGGCGCAATACTTCTTCACCATCACCATACTTCACAGTTGGCCTGAGGTTCTCCTAAAAGTTGTATTTTGTTGTTTGTGCCAATTATGCCTACTATTACTGTGACCAAACATTAGTTTTATCCACACCATGGTATTTCAGAAGGTCACGTCTTTCCCTATATTTAGTGAAAAATCATGATCTTGCTTTAATGCCCTTTTTGGACAGCGAAGGTTTTTATTTCTTTCCTGGAAAACCTTCCATGCAAGTTAAATTGAGGGAATATTTTTCTGCATGCAATTTGAAACCAACAATTTCAAGAGGTACAGACAGATCCTCTGTAAAGTTTTGGGCTTCTTGCAGACTGTTTTAGTATTATAGAGTCACGTTTGGTTGGCATGTGCTGAAACAAACAGATAAATAGAAAACGAATTGATTAGATATAAAAATAAAATACTACATTCACTGATTGGATAGATACGGGATAGACTAGACGGAATAAGTTACCAAACTAAATAATGGCTGCCCATATAAGGAATAAGCTATCTATCATGGAATTCTTCCTGAGAGAGAACTTCAGAATCTCAGCACAAGACAATGCGTATAGTCATTCTTTTTCTGTGGTTACACAGATGATGATTAACTACAAGCAAAGCCATGACATTATCTTCTCAGGACGTCATTGACGAGATGGTGCAGGTGCTGGGTGAGAGCACCTTAATCCTGTGTTCTTTTCTGAATTTATCATTGCGGTCAGACATCTGCCTGTTCCCAAAAGTGCCAGGACTTTGCAAAATTATGATAAAGCAATGAAGGCAAAATCGTAGTTTACAATATCTAACATTTTTTCTTGCTATAATATAGCCACTAAAAACAAGAATCGGCTTCATTCCGTTTTGCAATTTTTTTTTATCCAAGAGTCAGTCCATCCAACAGTGAAATTTTGGTTATTGTCGGCACTTGGTGGGCATTCCTTTATGTCTTGGACAACATTAGTCTAAACAGAGCGCTGCCATTGGTTGGCGGTTGTTCGGGAGCGCTCACGGCTGAATGTTGGCTCAGCTCTGCTACAAGAAATATGTATTGAAATAAATATGGAGGCTGATAATCCCGGACCTCGTTCTGAAAATTCTGTTTTCCTTGGTTTTTCAGGCTTTAAAACTTTTTAAAACACTGACTTGGAACAAAGTCACAGATTGGAAATGTAGTCAGGCCTCCCAATCACACATAATTGTTCTCAGTCAGTTTGAAACACATTGGACCATTTTCAGAGGAAGAGATCAGCAATGGCAATCACCAACCTTCCTCGGTAAAGGTTTCTTTTATCAACACCGATGACCACAAATGTACAAAATGGTTAATAATAATCAGTACAAAATGGCACTATTGTATATTGGCTATCACTAGAAGCACCATAAAATCCATTGGCCATTGGAGTGAAAAACAGCATGGAAGGAGATAATCAGGGGCCCCATCATCATTTTACTGTATATGGGCCCTTGTAATTTACACAATGAATGGAACTTAGTAATGCTGATAGTCAGGTAGGAAATAATTTCTAAAATGTTCATGAATTAGGCTAATACACACCTGCAATAATTATTGTTTGAAAACAAATGATCAATGATTATGCACGATTATTTTGAACGATCGTATAGTGCACAATTCTGTACGTGCTGTAACGATACGATTGTTCAAAAATAATCCACCAATAATCTACACACACTAGATACGATCATTTGAACAATGGAGGAAGTGACATGTACAGGAGAAAGTGTATCACAGAACAATCCACGATCACTGAACGACATACACACAATAGATTATGAACGATCATCGCCCAAACAGATCCCTGGGACAGTCGTTCTTTCCCAGCGAGATTCCTCAATCATCGGCGCCGTTGTGCACTTTTTTTTTGCAATTACCGAACAATCTGTCATGGACTGTTTGTTTCTAACGACAATTATTGCACGTCTGTATGTAGCCTTAGACCAAAACACACAAACAGTCCTTATTCCAGAGCTGACTTCTATTAATGATACGCCAGTGCCTAGTACTCAAATATAGCTTCTCCCAATATATTTACAGTTCAAGCAATGATAAATGTATTTCCAATGCTACATTGTATCCAGGCATTCCACAGCTGAGATAAGGAGTCCTCCTTGGCAGATGCAGAGGACCACTTTGTGCTAAATCTTGGAGATAATATTCATTGTCTTAATTATGTCCTCTTACAGTTAACATGTCATGAGAAACATATAGTGGCTGTCATTGCTCACCTCCTTCTAGAAATGATATTTCCTGGCTGGCAGAGTTACTTGCTGGATTCAATACTAAAAGTCAGAGAAATCAGCAGTCTGTATCTGAATATTTGCTCAAGGCCAGTCATGGACAATAGCATGGCAGCCATACCATTCTAAGAAGAAAGCAAAGAAGAAGACAAATAAAAAAAACAACTCAATTAAAATAAACTCTGAACCATTGTATTTCCCTTTAATATAAAGCTCCAAATTTGAACCGAGCAGCAGGGAAGTGAAAGTGTTAACACAATAGGGCATTGTCAGTGGATAATCATTTTAAGGAGCTTCTATTCACTCATCTGCTTCTGGCCCTTGGACTGCTCAGGTATCAGCCACAAAGTATTATAGAAAAAGAGATTTCCAAGAAGAATGGAAGTCGCTGTGATTGGATTGCCACAAGTAAGAATCCTCAATTCCCAGCATCAGCTGTATTCTGTGCCAGTGTAGTTTTATGACTTGGTGGGTCAGTGCCTGACAACTGAAATAGAACTGTTCCAGCTGAGATTAGTTGTATCCAGGCACAATCTGTGTTCCCAGGAAAATGTGTGCTGAGCTGTAGTAATAAAGGGAATATTAAATGTCCATCAACCTAATTTTTCTAGAAATCCCATGAAGTGCAGTGTCATATATAGAAGCCTGTTACTTATGCTTTCAAAAGACTGCTTTGAATTGATTTAAATAGAAAATGTCAGATTGACCCACCCAAAATGAACATGTAAGCCATTTTTAGCAATGCTTTGCAACTAATTACATTCTTTGGAACAGTCCCAAAAAACTGATCAGGATCCCCTGATGTCCTTGATTTTTGCCTGCCCTGAAATATGAATAAGGTTGTTGATCGAGCCATGTAATACAGGTACCTGTAGGAGTTACCCCATAGACAATCGTCCAATATTGTTGTACAACAGTATATCTATCCCTTTCCTGTACTGGTCAGATCATTCTTTATTCCTTTAAGGTTGTATATAGCATCTACAAACCTGGGGATTAGGTGATTATTATTATTAAACAGGATTTATATAGCGCCAACATAATACGCAGCACTGAACATTAAATAGGGGTTGCAAACGACAAACAAATACAGACAGTGACACAGGAGGAGAGGACCCTGCCCCGAAAAGCTTACAATCTAGTAGATAATAGCACCTGGAAAAATATTCCCCAATTGCTGTTTTTTTTCTCTTTTACCAGAAATACCTACCCAAAGCTCCCCCTCTCTTATTCATTGTTCTAATAAAAAGCCACACCATCATTGCAGGGGGTTTGCACTAAGACCTGTCAGTGAGGGTTTGGCATTTCTGCCTGGAGATATGTACTGCCATATGCCAGGGAATTTATACTTGGGGTCTGTACTGAAGTATTTACAGGGGGTCTGCACTGGGTGTTTGTTACTGGGATCAGGTCAGAGAAAGACACATCAGGAGGACTTAAAACATGGTGATGCCAGGCTATGAGCAGAAATAAGCATGCTAAATATAATTCCTGCACACTCTACTGCTGGCTCCGAAGTCAAAGGAATCCTTTGGGCTCCTGGAGGGATTAATGAATGAACCTTCCTGCCTCTGTACCCCCCACTCCTGGGTCCTATAGGCCCAATCCCTGGAATAAGGATGCCTCCACATTACTGCACTGCTTATAGCCCATCCATGCCCATAATTCCAAGTTGTAAATTCGGTATTTGCATACAGGGCTTCTGCAGTTTAGAGGTTCCCGGAGATCCTAAAGCCAAATAAAACAAGTAGTGTTCTGGTACATGTTGCTTTTTGGTTTTCATGTCAGTTTGGATATCTTTGTTAGAACATTTTGTCTAAATCTTTATCTGCAGTTTCCACACTGACCTGACTCCAGAATTCCCTGCATGTAAGGGCACCTTTAGTCATTTCTCATAGAGGAGGCTCTCTGTACAGAAGTTCTGTAGCTGTCATCACTTGCCCTGTTCAGACAATTATCAGTAAATATCAAACACACACAGCTAGTTATGGTTAGCACTTGGGTCACTGAGTCATGAAACTCTTTAATTTTTGTGTAACATCCCATACATCAATGAAAAGTAATGAGTACGCTCTTTAAATGACAACATCTTGTTGGAGACATTGACTCACAAGACTCTTGTCTTAACCCTGGAGCGTCTGAGAGCTGAGTGAACTTTGCTGCAAGGAAAAGCCTCAACTTTACACTAAGAAATAATATTGCTGGTAAAATATATAACATTGAGCTGTGCTATTAGAATAGATTACTCTTAGACATGAATGAATTTCATCAGAAGTAATTGCCATGCATAGCCACTAGAGGCACTGCACCATTGGAGTCTACAACTGGAAGGATATTTTCTCCAGGAGTACTTGCACATGTAAGAAGTCCACTAGTTAAGACAAAATATTTTTGCCATGTCATAGTAATAAAGTTAAAATTTAATAATAAGTACATTTAGTGAGGTCATTTAGGATATTTATGTAAAGTGTTCGTTCTCAGAGTATTGTTGGAAGCCAGCGTTTGCAGTAGTTGGAGCCTTAAAGTGACTTTGTGACAAAATTGTAAAAGCACAGAATAAAAAAGATTACTTGTAGTGTTTTTTCCCTTCTTTAAGTTATTATTTTACTAAATTTTGAACTTGTTGGGATATTTCACTATGCCAGCTAGAATCAGTTCCCTAGATCAGACTCCCTCTCTTAAGACCGGTAAGCTTTCCCCTCTTCTAGGGGTGGCTGGTCACTCTTTCCTGCTACTCAGCTCCTCACCCACCCTAGCCCATCACCTCCATACATAAACTTTAATGTAGCTGCCAGGGAAGGAAGGAATGGAAATACTATAGAACATTGCTTGACTTTCAGCTCTGAGTTTGCCGGGGCTGCTGACATCATATCCAAGATGGCTTTCACCAGCATATAGTAGTATAATCTTATTGTAAGATATTTGTAAAAAATGAATTAGTCTGGCAGTAGGCTCACTCTAAAGTAACGGGCACACAAGGTTGGCGTTCATCATTGCTATGGCTGTGTGGCTGAGCTGAGGTATGTGGCGGGTAGGTAGATGGTTGGTACCTTGTAGCACTTGGCTCC